>NC_039358.1:117909479-118509479 GCF_003573695.1 Papaver somniferum | reverse complement strand
ATCAGCAATGGTAGGTGGTGGATTTCCTCTGACTTCTTCAGGGTGTCGACCGAACAGGGGATGACCTTCAGCGTGAGGAGGAGTAATGTCACCACCATCAGTGTTGGAGGCCGGAATCGTTTCCGGGATATTCTGATTGTCATTGTTGTTGTTGCTAGTACTAGCGTCGTTTGTGTTGGAACCTGTAACTAACCCAGACCTAAGACCATCCATCTTGTGAAATCGTGAGATTGCAACCGAGAGATTAACCTCCCACTGTGGTCGCCAATCTGTGAGTGGGGAAAAACGATTTGCTGGTTTTTACGGAATTGAAGAGTCGACCGTGTGGAGACTCCTTGAACCGAGCGAAATGTTGAACCTCACACAGATGCACTGCAAGAAGGGAGTGCTTTAAGTTCGAGAGATCAATCTGTAAGACCCCGGCCTAAACCAAGAACAATGGCCGTTCCAGAGTCAATTCGGTCACAAGAGAGGATGGGTTGATCTGTAGGAGGGAAGCTGAGAAATGCGTGAGATCAATGGTGATCTGAGATTGTAGGTGTGTTGTGAATTCAGCGTGAAAATGCTCTGAATGATTGAATTTTCTCAATTGAGAGTAATTTCTGTGAGTTCGTGTAGACGAAAGATTGTCTGTATGAACTTTGATGAGAAATTGCTCGTTTTGGCGAATGTTGTTCGATTGTTCGAAAAACCTCTTTTTTCAATCAGGATTCAGAGACATTTTATAATGCCGGAGTTGAAAACACCATGATCCCATGAAGTGTGACAGTTGCTGGAATCAGAGAGTGGGAAATGGGGAAATCGTGTTAAAACCAATTACTCATCGCGGAGACTTGGTTAACTTTCCACCCACTACTTTGCTGACTCTTCCAACTGATTGCACGACTTGCTCACATTCTCTCGTGGGTGAACACACGTGCCGTAGACCGCCAGACCAAAACCCTAGTTAATATCCCCCATGTGACACGATTGAAATCTCGTGATTGTGGAGTCAGTTGCTGACTTTATGGGACGATGAGTCCATGTAGCTGAGTTGAACATGATTAGCAAATGTTTCGAAACTCATGAATTTAATGTGTCTGCTGAGACGAGGTATCATTATAACCTAAGACGAGCAAAACTGTGTTGCTAAATTGTTGAATATTGGTAGTTGAACCAATATTCTTTGATTTGAGCAAATATTGCTAGTCTGAGCGAATATTGCTAATTGATAAATATTGCCGGTTCGAGCGAATATTGCTAGTTCGAGCAAAGCTAGTTGAACAAATATTGTCTTTTGATGAATTGTTGGTAGCTGGACCAAATAAAATATTAATTTAAGTTACTGACTGCTGGGTCGAGCAAAATAAATATGAATATCAATCATGGAATCAACATAAAATTATCAGAGTGTTCGAATCTGCACAGAATCACGTTTCTGCAGAGCTCTGGATTCAAAACCCTAATTTTACCGAAATGATGATTTATTGCAAATCAACACGGGACCGGCTACATGGGATGACGGGTTCACCATATAACGCCCAGATGCTCGAATGAGCAAAAATACCAAAGTCTCTTGAGGACCAGTTGGTGAAAGAATGATTAAATGCTGGTTTAATCATTTACTGAAATAATGCTCGTGTGAGCAACAAATCATAAAACCTGATGTAGAAAATATGAGGGGCCGACCAAGAGGTCATGAGACCGGCTCTTGATGGTCGTGGGACCAGTAGATGGTCGTTTGAGCGAACTTCCAATTGTTTGGAAAGAGTTCGAACCTAATATGAGCAACTGAGCAAATTAGGTTAAAATCATTAAAACATGCGGGACCAGCTGTTTGCAAGCCTCAGGGTCACCCTTGGTCGGTCAAGGGGATGTGCCCGTGTCACCATAGTGTCCGTGCTTCAGTCCTGAGAATTTTGATATTTTCTGATGCACGTTTGAGCAACATTTGGAGAAAATATGCAAAATCCATGGTTTTGCTGAAACCGGCAAAAATACATGAGATGATGAAAATAATAAATAAACAAGGAATCACAAGGTGTGGGACCGGCCACGGCTAGGGCATGGCCGGCCGGCTGACACGCGGTCCCACATGCTTTTCCCAGTTTTATGTGATTTTATGTATTTTTCTCTGATTTAAGGGAAATTCCATGAAACTGGAGAGTTTGGCGAAATTAGGGAACTTCCATGAGATGAGAGACATAAATTAAAATATAAAATAGGGAATGGGAGTGTGGGACCGGCAATGGCCGTGGCATGGCCGGCCAATGGGCCGGGCCCCAAGGCACTCTTCCCAATTTTATGTAATTTTGATGATTTTAGATAATTTTTCATAAAATCAAAGGGATTTGTTGAAAACCAAGATATTTTGTTGAAATCAGGGAGTTTTCATGAAATCAGGAAACCAAACACCAAATAATAATAAAATAATGGGCGTGTGGGACCGGCTAGGGCATGGCCGGCCGGCTAGAGCCCGGTCCCACAAGTTTTCCTAATTTTTTTAATATTTTCCATGATTTTAGAGAAAATACATGAAATTAGGTAATTTTAGGGAAATTCATAAAATCAAGGAATTTTCATAATTTGAGAAGGAATAATAAAAATAATGGGACGTGAGGTGTGGGACCGGCCACGGCCAAGGCATGACCGGCCGGCAGGCGGTCCCGCGACACCTTTCCCTAATTTATTTTTTGATAAAATCATGTGATTTAGATAAAAATACATGAAATTAGGTAATTTTCATGATTTTAGGGAAAATTCATAAAATCAAGGAATTTTCATAATTTGAGAGAAATAATAAAATAATGGAGACGTGAGGTGTGGGACCGGCCAAGGCCAAGACATGGCGGGCTGGTGCTCGGTCCCGCGTCACCTTTCCCTAATTTTATTATTTTTTGATAAAATCCTGTGATTTAGATAATTTCTTTGAAATAAAGGAAATTTGCTCGAACGAGAGGATTTTCATGAAATCGTGAAAATAGTAAAAATATGGTAAAATATAAAATTGGGCGCGGGACTAGTCACGGCATGACTGGCCGGCTGGTGAGCCTAGTCCCCTGGTGCTTTTGTTCAATATTTTATTATTATTATTTTCCCTTCCTATTTTGCATAGGTTCCTCGTTCGTTCGTTTTTTTAAAATGCTCGTTCGTGCATTCAGAATGTTGGTTTGTGTATTATCTGCTAATTACACTTGCACCATTTTGTCAGGGGTTATTCGATGCCCAGATGCATGTTTCGTTGAATATTTATTACTAACCTGTGGAATCATGCTGGGAAGAACCACAAATTGAAGTAACAAAATATAACGAGGAATCGTAGAATATTGCTGAATATTCAGGAGATTAATAGACGACTTGTAGAATATTGCTGGATATTTAGACGATAGCTCGTAGAATATTGCTGGATATTCAGACGATTTAAGATAATTAATTGTTGGCTCTGTACTAGAAGGGCTTCCTGTCTACGAGCATTAATTATCTGAGGGTTGAGAAATATGAACTTGTTGGAGCGTCATATTCCTTTTGCATAGTCGGGGGAAATCCGGTTACATCCCGAAGACGTTGTCGCTCTATACTAGCAGACATGTTGTCTAGGAGCCGCCCAATCTTTCGATTCTATACAGTATGAGATGTGTCGTGGCCTCAGATGAGAGACTGCACATCTTCATCTTCTCTGAAAGACTTTCTCCATCAGAGGTGGCATGAGCTTTCATGCACAGAGACATGAGTCTCGGTACTCATCCGATTGCCGGATCCGGAGTAATTACTGAAATTGCTCAGTATTCATGAGATGTGTCGTGGCCTCAGCTGAGAGACTACACATCTACACGTACTCTGAGAGACAGCCTTCTTAGTCAAAGGTTTATGACATGAGCTTTCATGCTTTAATGAGAGACATGAGTCTCAATACTCATCCAGTTGTCGAATTTGGAGTATAATTTTATAAATCTACCCTTTGTCGAAAATCCACCATCTACGATGTGAGATTCTATATTTCTCAGCGTCAAGACATATTTGCAGCCCTCAACCGAACTTCATCAGGAAAGCAGCTTTTTCCAGCCAGGGAAGCCTTTTCCAAACCCCAACCTCTCCTGGAAAGCACGATTGATAGATGGAACTGGGGAATCCTAACCACTGTTCACTTGAAGGGTGTCGAGTTTGACAGCACGCTAATTGACGCGGCCTCCGACTTCAACATTGTAACCGTCAAGGCTCTGAGAGTTGCAAGGGAAAATCAAACAAAAGAAGCGTATTCTTTCCCATGAGGAGAAAACACTACTTGCTGACCAGCACTATTTGTGACGTCTTCCCATAGTCCATATCGTATCAAGCCATTTTTCTAAGTCAAGGGTTAATAGTACCCTCACTGGTGTTTTCTCCGGGATTCGCTTCGATGTTTCTCTCCAGAAGTCGCTCCGCTTCAACGTTCTACAGCAGCGGCTCCACTTCAACGTTCTCCAGCAGCGGCTCCGCTTTAAAGTTCTCTCCAGAAGTCGCTCCGCTTCAACGTTCGCTCCAACAGTCCTCCGCTTCAGCATTCTCTCCATAAACTGCTCCAGGATCCGAGGCCGAAGCTTCAGTGTTTTGTTCCATAAGCTTCAACGTTCTTTCTAAGAGTCGAAGCCGCTTCAACGCCTCCTTCCTTCCAAGGTTCGTGCCTGTAGCCACCACACTCCTCCCTATCAAGGATCGTAATCACAACCATCCAAGGATCGCAGTTGTGGCCACTGTTTGATCCATCACGCCAAACCTCGTGGTCGTGGACAGTTTACTCGCTTACGCATCCATCCGATCCCTTTGCTTCCATGGACACCCATGCAATTCCAGCCAAACTATTTTGGTTCTCACGATGATGTAGTCTCTTCTGATCACATCTGCTGCCAAGAACTGTTGTTGATCGTTTGTCGATGCCGGCCAGAGCTTTACCACAGCAACAACCATTACAAAGTTTCATGTGGAAGAAGTAATAGAGTCACCAATACGGATGAAATATGATGTCTTTATCGTGGTCAACTCACCGACCATACAAGATATAAATATGTAAACCACACTTGGGGACTGAGGCTCTACACGGGATCCCTTCACTGTCAAAGCTCAGAAGACACGGTCAACCAAAAAGTCATAGCCACGACAAGGTCATCCACCCTTCAAAGGTATAGAGTAAGAATATCATCACCTCTCTGTCTAGAAGGCGCATGCAACACTTTACGAGGCCGCGGCGTATCCCAAGCCTGCTCAGAGAAAACAACTTCAAAAATTAAAGAGAAGTGCGACTAAGGACTACTCATCGCAGTCCATTCCGACAACCATCAAAGATTCATGAGATAATTCCAAAGACGCGATAGAAAAGTTTTCTTGAAGAAACATAGGGAGCCACACTTAACAACTTAACTCTCTCATTTTTACCTCTTCGTTATCCAGAATATCTCGTCCATGTGATATTCCAAACATCCCAACATCGCGTCCAGGAGAGTACAATAAGCTTGTATCAAATCCCATGGGTGTGAGTTCAAGGCGATGCGATTAAAGTGGGCTACACTTGGGGACTAAAACTTCCTTTAATTTTAGAAGTTTGAATGCAGTCACCACCTTACCAGTAAATGCAGTATAAGCACATCCTCCACGAGAAAATAGGCTCAGGATAATTACACATGGGCACTACCAGCATGGGATGCTTTCACTCCCCTCAACCAGGTTATTTCTGATTTCAACATCATCACTTTCGAAGTTTTACGAGCCGCAGGAATTCCTCAACATGAAGCCGTACACGTGCATCAAAGACTCCAAAAACAGGCCGCAGAGATACATTCACATATCCGGCCACGCCATTGGATCTAACAGAGGTATAACTGGGGACTGCTCACCATATCCCATTTCATACAACAGTTCAAGATTCAGAAGATGGTTCAAAGGATGTCGCTTGGAATGAAGACCTTGAAGATTTGATAGCAGCGCAATCTCATCCCGCTCCGTGGTCAAGTAAGTAGCGCCATCATCACTGTTTGGTAGTTAAAGTTCCAGCACCATCATCACCGTTTGGTAGCCAAAGTTCCAGAGCCATATTTCCACCATTCCGCGGACTGAAGCCAGTTTCCACCATTCTACGGACTGAAGCCAGTTTCCACCATTCCACGGACTGAAGCCAGTTTCCACCATTCCGCGGACTGAAGCCAGTTTAAACCAACACAGAAGAGCAAGCAAAAGAAGAAACACTAGGATACGTACCTAAATATGCCCGCCTGCTTTATTGCTACCACTCTTCCGCTGACACCAAGACTTGGAAACAAAGCCAATAATACGAGACAAAGAGGATAGGTGATGCCTTTTATAGGCATAACACCTTTTGAAGTTCGAATGGATGAAGGTTTCTTATTTTGGACTATACACGGAAAGAGGAAACCGGACCCGCGCTAGCAAAGCTTCATGGCGCCAACAGGTCGCGGCCAAGCTAGCGCCATCCACCTTTCCAGCGCCATATTCTCCGTTCCACAGCTAGCCAAAGCAGTGCCATCGTATCCGCTCCACAGCTAGCCAAAGCAGTGCCATCTTATTTGCTCCATGGACGGCGCCAACAGTCTGCGTCCAAGTTGCGCCATGCCAAGCCGCGCCAAGCCGAGTCGCGCCCAAACCAAGCCAATCCGCGTCCAAACCGCGCCAAGCCAAGTCGCGCCCAAACCAAGCCAAGTCGCGCCCAAGCCAAGCCATGTCGCGTCCAAGTCAAGCTAGCACCGGTGCCAACGCCAAGACGAATCTATGCAAAATCCGCCAGCACAAGGATCACAGTTTTCTTATGACTTCCACTAAAGGTTAGTTGAATTTCCTTGGCGATCTCTTCATGTATTTCTCTCTCGATTTTACTCTCCCCTGTCACCATCTCATGCTTACCCCGCAACAATGTCACTGTTACGTGCTAAGCAGGGGACTTAATATTGATGGTGGTTTTAAGATTAGGGTTAAAATCGTAAAACCTTGCATCAGATGTGACGTCACTCTGCAAGGAAACGGTGCTGCGAGTACTAACCTCTCCACCGACACATTAATTGAGCCGCTCAATACACTTTTATCCATAACACTCTGTAAATTTCGACACCTCGCCAATACGAGACTCACTGAGTACTTTCATGTGCTATGTTCCCTAGCAGAACCCTTAATCGGTATGGCATGACGGATTTATGTTCACTCGCAGCGGAGTAGCAAGAACCTCCAAGTACCAAAGTTAAGGTCATTGCATGAAATGCTCAGACAGAAAGCACACTGCATTATGTAGATAAAGATTTTTGTATGGCAGCATACAAAATCCAGCTAATTATTGTGATCACTCGCAAAGAACTCATAAACCCAACTAATTTTCAAATTAGGGTTTCGCTCCCCGCGCGGTATACTGGACCCCGTTGGTCGAAACCATGCTTAAAAAAGCTAGGCAACCGAATCCTCCACAGCGCGTTAAAAGTGCGGCCGCGCCCTAGCATGCCGGCCCTCTTTCCGTCAACCAATCAGGTTGCTTCAAATCCGCCACCGCGCGTTGGAAGTATGTCCATGCCCTAGCATGCTGGCCTCACTTCCCGTCAACCAATCGGGTTGCTCCAAAACTTGCCACGGCCTCAAAAAGGTCGCCATACTAAGTTGGCTTCCCAAAACACGCCAGCTTCCCAAAAACGCGCTAGCTTCCAAAAAAACGCCAGCATGCCGCACGCGCATGCCGCACATGCCAGGCGCGCATGCCAGACGCGTTACCAGACGACACACATGCCAAAACTGTGTTGCTAAATTGTTGAATATTGATAGTTGAACCAATGTTCTTTGATTTGAGCAAATATTGCTAGCCTGAGCGAATATTGCTAATTGAGTAAATATTGTCGGTTCGAGCGAATATTGCTAGTTCGAGCAAATATTGCTACTTTGAACAAATATTGTTCTTTTGATGAATTGTTGGTAGCTGGACCAAATAAAATATTAATTTAAGTTACTGACTGCTGGGTCGAGCAAAATAAATATGAATATCAATCATGGAATCAACATAAAATTATCAGAGTGTTCGAATCTGCACAGAATCACGTTTTGCAGAGCTCTGGATTCAAAACCCTAACTTTACCGAAATGATGATTTATTGCAAATAAACACGGGACCGACTACATGGGATGACGGGTTCACCATATAACACCCAGCTGCTCGAATGAGCAAAAATACCAAAGTCTCTTGAGGACCAGTGTGTGTGAAAGAATGATTAAATGCTGGTTTAATCATTTACTGAAATAATGCTCGTGTGAGCAACAAATCATAAAACCTGATGTAGAAAATATGAGGGGCGACCAAGAGGTCATGAGACCGGATCTTGATGGTCGTGGGACCAGTATATAGTTGTTTGAGCGAACTTCCAATTGTTTGGAAAGAGTTCGAACCTAATATGAGCAACTCAGCAAATTAGGTTAAAATCATTAAAACATGCGGGACCAGCTGTTTGCAAGCCTCAGGGTCACCCTTGGTCGGTCAAGGGGATGTGCCCGTGTCACCATAGTGTTTTGTGCTTCAGTCCTGAGAATTTTGATATTTTCTGATGCACGTTTGAGCAACATTTGGAGAAAATATGCAAAATCCATGGTTTTGCTGAAACCGGCAAAAATACATGAGATAATGAAAATAATAAATAAACAAGGAATCACAAGGTGTGGGACCGGCCACGGCTAGGGCATGGTCGGCCGGATGACACGCGGTCCCCCATGTTTTTCCCAGTTTTATGTGATTTTATGTATTTTACTCTGATTTAAGGGAAATTCCATGAAACTGGAGAGTTTGGCGAAATTAGGGAACTTTCATGAGATGAGAGACATAAATTAAAATATAAAATAGGGAATGGGAGTGTGGGACCGGCAATGGCCGTGGCATGGCCGGACGGCCCATGGGCGCGGGCCCCAAGGCACTCTTCCAAATTTTATGTAATTTTGATGATTTTAGAATTTTTCATAAAATCAAAGGGATTTGTTGAAACCAAGATATTTTGTTGAAATCAGGGAGTTTTCACGAAATCAGGAAACCAAACACCAAATAATAATAAAATAATGGGCGTGTGGGACCGGCTAGGGCATGGTCGGCTGGCTAGGGCACGTATGCACATGCCAGACGTGCTTCCCAGACGCGCAAGCCATGCCAGCCACGGTACCACGCCTATGGACACCAACGGAAGGTAGCCATAATCAATGTCTACCCTTCCTCCTGAGGTGCGGATCTCAGACGTCCAAGTTGGCCACCAAACTGACAGACTTGTGGCAACTTTTAGCGACCAGCCGACTAAATCCAGTGGCCATGGCCACGCCAGCGCCACTTACAACACCACGGCCACTGGCAGACCACCAGTGCCACGGCTACTAGCACGTCGCTATGCCACGACAAATGGCATGCCACCATGCCACAGCTACTAACACGTCGCTATGCCACGGCCACTCGCATGCCACCATGCCACAGCTACTAGCACGTCGCTATGCCACGACCACGGGCATGCCACCATGCCACAACTACTAGCACGTCGCTATTCCACAACCACTGGCATACCACCATGCCACATCTACTAGCACGTCGCTATGCCACGGCCACTGGCATGCCACCATGCCACAACTACTATCCAAAACAAGCCTAGCGTCACATATGCTATTTACTTACGGAAAGCCTATCAATTTTAACTTGCCACACGTAGCAAAGTGCTATGTTTTCCACGAAAATACTCGAGACATCAAAACATATCACAAACTGGGGGATGCTCATCATGATATTGGTCTGGCGGTTTACAGCGTGCGGCGTGCAATACGCCCGTTACAAGAAAGTGTCATAAGAGTGAGGCGGTTAGTAATGGAAAGAAATAAGTGGTGAAACGCATCTTCATTATGGAAACATCAATTCCAGGCGTTACCTGTTACCACTTTTCCACCACTCAACCGCTTCCACTTCTTACGAGGCCAGGGTACGTTTTATTATGACTTGTATAAATATGTTTCACCTATTTCCACCAAACAAGATGTTTTGGTCAGAAGAACAATACACATCCAGTGATGCCATGTTGAAGAAGATGAATGAAGTTGTTGATCTAACCAGGAAGCTGGAGGTGGAAAAGGCGGCTCTGAAAGTCTTGGAGGAGGCAGAGGACAGAAATCTTTCTTCGATGGTTTTCTTTAGTTTCCTTTCCATAATCCCATGAATTTCTGAACTTCTGAGAGATGTGAGGTTTTCATTTGGGTTTTGATATTAGCTGGTTTTGGATTGCTAGATGGTTAAGGATTTTCTTTTGGATTTGATTGAGATTTTCCTTTAAGTAAAGTGAACTGAATTTTTGATAAATTTGAATTCAAATACTGATTGCAAGTATTGCAAACGTTTTGGAGGAATTGAAATACAATGAAAGAAAATCCTAAATGCCAAATCCAGACATCATGAGTGCTCAAACGCTCAGTACCTCAAATACCCAATAATTTCAGACAAACGCCTTAAGCCAATTCTCGTGAATTACTGGCAGGGTTCTGCCATCCATGTTGACCAATTTGTAGTATCCTCCAGTTATGGACTTAGCAACCATAAATGGTCCTTCCCAATTGGAGCTCCTTGCGGAGTGGAGATCTCGTTTAGCCGCCTTGAGAACCAAATTCCCTTCCTCGAATTTGTTCGGCTTAGTAGTTCGCGCCTTGAATATCTTTTGCTGATTCCATGGTTGTGGCACGTATGGGCACTCATGTAGAGGAGAGTACCCAGCATACTGTCTGTCGTGCTTAGCCAGGTCTTCACAATAAACCTCTTGATAGAATGACCGACTTGGAGAAGCTCTGAACCCAACCATTGGGTATAATATTGGGGGGTGAAGTTTCCATTCATAACTTTTGGTAATTGCTAAATCGTTTGTAGGGAGAAGTCCTTGAATCAAAGCATCATATTTGAACATTGGTAATATTGGAGCACGAAAAGGAATAAGACTTGCCTGAGCTCGAAACCTTTTGACAAAGGTATGTGGATTTTCCCCAGGTTCTTGCGTAAGTCCCATCAAGGTTTTTACTTCCTCCAGATGCTCGAACGGTGGGGTGTCCTCTGTTTCCTCTTCCAACTTGGAGTCTTTGTCGACGACAGAGCGTGTTGAAAGCTTTGAAATTACCCTTCCAGCATGAATCCAAGTTCTTCCAAGGATCATGTCATATCCAGGATCTTCTCGAATTATGTAAAACTTGGTCAGTGCAGACCAAATTCTCTGTGACTTTGAGAATGATGAAGCCGTATGCATCTCTGGAGATTCCTTCGTGGTCCTGATTGCTATGGGAGCATGAGTAGCCTCTTGTCGAGTAATGCCAGCAGCTCTGAGAGTTTTCAAAGGGATGATGTTGACGGCGGTGCCGACATCAACGAATGCTCTTTTGAATCATTTCCTTTAATATGCACGGTGGTGAGCAGTCCCCAGTCATACATTTCTTTGTCGGTGGCTGAAGGTTCAGGAGGTACTTCTGGAATCAATAGGTGTTTCCCAGTCACTATGTGGTTCAAAGCTGTGAACATGTCTCCCCTTTGTGCTTTTGACAGATAGAGCAATTCACAGACATGCTCTATCAATGACTGAACCGCTTCCTTGACTGGTGCTTCAGAAATGGAGAAAGTCCTGACAGGAAGAGGATCTTGTGTACTCCTTCGGCTCCAAGGTTAAGTTCTCCTGACTCAATTTTTCTCTGAATATGCGTTTCAAAACTTTGCAGCTACTTGTGGGGTGATTGACGAACCTGTGGAATCGGCAGTAACGAGGATTTTCCATGTCTTCTCAGTTGGGTCTCTCCTGACATATGGCAATTTGATTGCACCATCTTGGATCCAGGTGTCTAATAGTTCGAGCACTTCTCCAATGGGGAGAGGAAAATCAGGTGCATCATCAGGAGATCTGTGCGGTGGCCAGGAGCCTGTGTCTCTGCTTGTCCTTCTTTTGCGTCTTTGGAGGAGCTGCAGTATGCTTGTTCGGGGATTCTGCCTTGCGCTTGCTCCCTTCAACAGCGTTTGCATAGGGATGCAGGTTGTAGCTGTTGATCAGGCGTTGCTTCCTCGAGTGTCACGTGATTCCTCAGTCTTTGTGGACTTTGCTCTTTCTAACAGGGCAGGTGCAGTGGTTGCTGATCTCTTCGCGGCTTCGTGAAGCTCGAGAAAGTCTGGAATCGAAGATTCTCCAATAGAGCTCTGTAAACCGGGAGCATGTTGTGATACACAAATCTACCAGCTGCTGCTGTGACATTTGGGTCATGACAGTCCAGGGCCTGGACTCTGAATCTTTTCACGTAATCATTGGGATTTTCACTGACCCTCTGGAACATTCTTCCAAGATCAGAGAGAGTGACTTGCTCTGACACGAAAAAGTACTTCCTGTAGAAGGCGTTGATCATTTCTCCCCAATTGTTGATAGTCCCCGGTGCGATGTTGTTGTACCAGGTGTATGCTCTGCCTTTCAAGGATTTTGAAAACTCCTTGAGGCGAACAACATGGTTATGTTCATGCTCTCCCAAGGCTTCGAGGAAACGAGAGACATGTTCTCGAGCATTGCCAGTTCCGTCATACAGAGTAAAGTTGGAGAAATGTAACCTTTTGGAAGGGGAATCCTCTGCGTAGCGGCAGGATAAGGAGGTTGGTGACGATGGACATGTGATGTCTTGTCTTTTCCACGGTTCTCCAGAAGGCGCTCCACGTCTTCCCGAGTAATGAAATTTGATGGTTCCTTTGCTGACGAATCTGCAACTTTGCCAGTTTCATCATCATCCACTGTATGGATTGGGATTACTTCAGGATCAGCAGCATCTGAGGATTTCTCCTTCTCTTTTCCCTTTTCTTGAGTCTTCTCTGTCATCTTATCAGTAAGAGTTTTGAGATAATTACACAGCTCCTTCTGTGTAGCAGCCATGTCAGTCTGATTCTTTGCGAGAGTCTCCTGCACTTTGATAAGATCAGCAATGGTAGGTGGTGGATTTCCTCTGACTTCTTCAGGGTGTCGACCGAACAGGGGATGACCTTCAGCGTGAGGAGGAGTAATGTCACCACCATCAGTGTTGGAGGCCGGAATCGTTTCCGGGATATTCTGATTGTCATTGTTGTTGTTGCTAGTACTAGCGTCGTTTGTGTTGGAACCTGTAACTAACCCAGACCTAAGACCAGCCATCTTGTGAAATCGTGAGATTGCAACCGAGAGATTAACTCCCACTGTGGTCGCCAATCTGTGAGTGGGGAAAACGATTTGCTGGTTTTTACGGAATTGAAGAGTCGACCGTGTGGAGACTCCTTGAACCGAGCGAAATGTTGAACCTCACACAGATGCACTGCAAGAAGGGAGTGCTTTAAGTTCGAGATATCAATCTGTAAGACCCCGGCCTAAACCAAGAACAATGGCCGTTCCAGAGTCAATTCGGTCACAAGAGAGGATGGGTTGATCTGTAGGAGGGAAGCTGAGAAATGCGTGAGATCAATGGTGATCTGAGATTGTAGGTGTGTTTGAATTCAGCGTGAAAATGCTCTGAATGATTGAATTTTTCTCAATTGAGAGTAATTTCTGTGAGTTCGTGTAGACGAAAGATTGTCTGTATGAACTTTGATGAGAAATTGCTCGTTTTGGCGAATGTTGTTCGATTGTTCGAAAAACTTTTTTTCAATCAGGATTCAGAGACATTTTATAATGCCGGAGTTGAAAACACCATGATCCCATGAAGTGTGACAGTTGCTGGAATCAGAGAGTGGGAAATGGGGAAATCGTGTTAAAACCAATTACTCATCGTGCGGAGACTTGGTTAACTTTCCACCCACTACTTTGCTGACTCTTCCAACTGATTGCACGACTTGCTCACATTCTCATCGTGGGTGAACACACGTGCCGTAGACCGCCAGACCAAAACCCTAGTTAATATCCCCCATGTGACACGATTGAAATCTCGTGATTGTGGAGTCAGTTGCTGACTTTATGGGACGATGAGTCCATGTATGCTGAGTTGAACATGATTAGCAAATGTTTCGAAACTCATGAATTTAATGTGTCTGCTGAGACGAGGTATCATCATAACCTAAGACGAGCAAAACTGTGTTGCTAAATTGTTGAATATTGATAGTTGAACCAATATTCTTTGATTTGAGCAAATATTGCTAGTCTGAGCGAATATTGCTAATTGAGTAAATATTGCCGGTTCGAGCGAATATTGCTAGTTCGAGCAATATTGCTAGTTTGAACAAATATTGTTCTTTTGATGAATTGTTGGTAGCTGGACCAAATAAAATATTAATTTAAGTTACTGACTGCTGGGTCGAGCAAAATAAATATGAATATCAATCATGGAATCAACATAAAATTATCAAGTGTTCGAATCTGCACAGAATCACGTTTCTGCAGAGCTCTGGATTCAAAACCCTAATTTTACCGAAATGATGATTTATTGCAAATCAACACGGGACGGCTACATGGGATGACGGGTTCACCATATAACGCCCAGATGCTCGAATGAGCAAAAAATACCAAAGTCTCTTGAGGACCAGTTGGTGAAAGAATGATTAAATGCTGGTTTAATCATTTACTGAAATAATGCTCGTGTGCAACAAATCATAAAACCTGATGTAGAAAATATGAGGGGTCCGACCAAGAGGTCATGAGACCGGCTCTTGATGGTCGTGGGACCAGTAGATGGTTTTTGAGCAACTTCCAATTGTTTGGAAAGAGTTCGAACCTAATATGAGCAACTGAGCAAATTAGGTTAAAATCATTAAAACATGCGGGACCAGCTGTTTGCAAGCCTCAGGGTCACCCTTGGTCGGTCAAGGGGATGTGCCCGTGTCACCATAGTGTCCGTGCTTCAGTCCTGAGAATTTTGATATTTTCTGATGCACGTTTGAGCAACATTTGGAAAAATATGCAAAATCCATGGTTTTGCTGAAACCGGCAAAAATACATGAGATGATGAAAATAATAAATAAACAAGGAATCACAAGGTGTGGGACCGGCCACGGCTAGGGCATGGCCGGCCGGCTGACACGCGGTCCCACATGCTTTTCCCAGTTTTATGTGATTTTATGTATTTTTCTCTGATTTAAGGGAAATTCCATGAAACTGGAGAGTTTGGCGAAATTAGGGAACTTCCATGAGATGAGAGACATAAATTAAAATATAAAATAGGGAATGGGAGTGTGGGACCGACAATGGCCGTGGCATGGCCGGCCGGCCAATGGGCGCGGGCCCCAAGGCACTCTTCCCAATTTTATATAATTTTGATGATTTTAGATAATTTTTCATAAAATCAAAGGGATTTGTTGAAAACCAAGATATTTTGTTGAAATCAGGGAGTTTTCATGAAATCAGGAAACCAAACACCAAATAATAATAAAATAATGGGCGTGTGGGACCGGCTAGGGCATGGCCGGCCGGTTAGAGCCCGGTACCACAAGTTTTCCTAATTTTTTTTAATATTTTCCATGATTTTAGAGAAAATACATGAAATTAGGTAATTTTAGGGAAAATTCATAAAATCAAGGAATTTTCATAATTTGAGAAGGAATAATAAAATAATGGGACGTGAGGTGTGGGACCGGCCACGGCCAAGGCATGACCGGCCGGCAGGCGGTCCCGCGACACCTTTCCCTAATTTATTTTTTGATAAAATCATGTGATTTAGATAAAAATACATGAAATTAGGTAATTTTCATGATTTTAGGGAAAATTCATAAAATCAAGGAATTTTCATAATTTGAGAGAAATAATAAAATAATGGAGACGTGAGGTGTGGGACCGGCCAAGGCCAAGACATGGCGGGCTGGTGCTCGGTCCCGCGACACCTTTCCCTAATTTTATTATTTTTTGATAAAATCATGTGATTTAGATAATTTCTTTGAAATAAAGGAAATTTGCTCGAACGAGGATTTTCATGAGATCGTGAAAATAGTAAAAATATGGTAAAATATAAAATTGGGCGCGGGACTAGTCACGGCATGACTGGCCGGCTGGTGAGCCTAGTCCCCTGGTGCTTTTGTTAATATTTTATTATTATTATTTTCCCTTCCTATTTTGCATAGGTTCCTCGTTCGTTCGTTTTTTAAATGCTCGTTCGTGCATTCAAATGTGGTCTGTGTATTATCTGCTAATTACACTTGCACCATTTTGTCAGGGCTTATTCGATGCCCAGATGCCTGTTTCGTTGAATATTTATTACTAACCTGTGGAATCTGCTGGGAAGAACCACAATTGAAGTAACGAAATATAACGAGGAATCGTAGAATATTGCTGAATATTCAGGAGATTAATGAGACGACTCGTAGAATATTGCTGGATATTCAGACGATGGCTCGTAGAATATTGCTGGATATTCAGACGATTTAAGATAATTAATTGTTGGCTCTGTACTAGAAGGGCTTCCTGTCTAGAGCATTAATTATCTGAGGGTTGAGAAATGAACTTGTGGAGCGTCATATTCCTTTGCATAGTCGGGGAAATCGGTTACATCCCGAAGACGTTGTCGCTCTATACTAGCAGACATGTTGTCTAGGAGCCGCCCAATCTTTCGATTCTATACAGTATGAGATGTGTCGTGGCCTCAGATGAGAGACTGCACATCTTCATCTTCTCTGAAGACTTTCTCCATCAGAGGTGGCATGAGCTTTCATGCACAGAGACATGAGTCTCGGTACTCATCCGATTGCCGGATCCGGAGTAATTACTGAAATTGCTCAGTATTCATGAGATGTGTCGTGGCCTCAGCTGAGAGACTACACATCTACACGTACTCTGAGAGACAGCCTTCTTAGTCAAAGGTTTATGACATGAGCTTTCATGCTTTAATGAGAGACATGAGTCTCAATACTCATCCAGTTGTCGAATTTGGAGTATAATTTTATAAATCTACCCTTTGTCGAAAATCCACCATCTACGATGTGAGATTCTATATTTCTCAGCGTCAAGACATATTTGCAGCCCTCAACCGAACTTCATCAGGAAAGCAGCTTTTTCCAGCCAGGGAAGCCTTTTCCAAACCCCAACCTCTCCTGGAAAGCACGATTGATAGATGGAACTGGGGAATCCTAACCACTGTTCACTTGAAGGGTGTCGAGTTTGACAGCACGCTAATTGACGCGGCCTCCGACTTCAACATTGTAACCGTCAAGGCTCTGAGAGTTGCAAGGGAAAATCAAACAAAAGAAGCGTATTCTTTCCCATGAGGAGAAAAACACTACTTGCTGACCAGCACTATTTGTGACGTCTTCCCATAGTCCATATCGTATCAAGCCATTTTTCTAAGTCAAGGGTTAATAGTACCCTCACTGGTGTTTTCTCCGGGATTCGCTTCGATGTTTCTCTCCAGAAGTCGCTCCGCTTCAACGTTCTACAGCAGCGGCTCCACTTCAACGTTCTCCAGCAGCGGCTCCGCTTTAAAGTTCTCTCCAGAAGTCGCTCCGCTTCAACGTTCGCTCCAACAGTCCCTCCGCTTCAGCATTCTCTCCATAAACTGCTCCAGGATCCGAGGCCGAAGCTTCAGTGTTTTGTTCCATAAGCTTCAACGTTCTTTCTAAGAGTCGAAGCCGCTTCAACGCCTCCTTCCTTCCAAGGTTCGTGCCTGTAGCCACCACACTCCTCCCTATCAAGGATCGTAATCACAACCATCCAAGGATCGCAGTTGTGGCCACTGTTTGATCCATCACGCCAAACCTCGTGGTCGTGGACAGTTTACTCGCTTACGCATCCATCCGATCCCTTTGCTTCCATGGACACCCATGCAATTCCAGCCAAACTATTTTGGTTCTCACGATGATGTAGTCTCTTCTGATCACATCTGCTGCCAAGAACTGTTGTTGATCGTTTGTCGATGCCGGCCAGAGCTTTACCACAGCAACAACCATTACAAAGTTTCATGTGGAAGAAGTAATAGAGTCACCAATACGGATGAAATATGATGTCTTTATCGTGGTCAACTCACCGACCATACAAGATATAAATATGTAAACCACACTTGGGGACTGAGGCTCTACACGGGATCCCTTCACTGTCAAAGCTCAGAAGACACGGTCAACCAAAAAGTCATAGCCACGACAAGGTCATCCACCCTTCAAAGGTATAGAGTAAGAATATCATCACCTCTCTGTCTAGAAGGCGCATGCAACACTTTACGAGGCCGCGGCGTATCCCAAGCCTGCTCAGAGAAAACAACTTCAAAAATTAAAGAGAAGTGCGACTAAGGACTACTCATCGCAGTCCATTCCGACAACCATCAAAGATTCATGAGATAATTCCAAAGACGCGATAGAAAAAGTTTTCTTGAAGAAACATAGGGAGCCACACTTAACAACTTAACTCTCTCATTTTTACCTCTTCGTTATCCAGAATATCTCGTCCATGTGATATTCCAAACATCCCAACATCGCGTCCAGGAGAGTACAATAAGCTTGTATCAAATCCCATGGGTGTGAGTTCAAGGCGATGCGATTAAAGTGGGCTACACTTGGGGACTAAAACTTCCTTTAATTTTAGAAGTTTGAATGCAGTCACCACCTTACCAGTAAATGCAGTATAAGCACATCCTCCACGAGAAAATAGGCTCAGGATAATTACACATGGGCACTACCAGCATGGGATGCTTTCACTCCCCTCAACCAGGTTATTTCTGATTTCAACATCATCACTTTCGAAGTTTACGAGCCGCAGGAATTCCTCAACATGAAGCCGTACACGTGCATCAAAGACTCCAAAAACAGGCCGCAGAGATACATTCACATATCCGGCCACGCCATTGGATCTAACAGAGGTATAACTGGGGACTGCTCACCATATCCCATTTCATACAACAGTTCAAGATTCAGAAGATGGTTCAAAGGATGTCGCTTGGAATGAAGACCTTGAAGATTTGATAGCAGCGCAATCTCATCCCGCTCCGTGGTCAAGTAAGTAGCGCCATCATCACTGTTTGGTAGTTAAAGTTCCAGCACCATCATCATCACGTTTGGTAGCCAAAGTTCCAGAGCCATATTTCCACCATTCCGCGGACTGAAGCCAGTTTCCACCATTCTACGGACTGAAGCCAGTTTCCACCATTCCACGGACTGAAGCCAGTTTCCACCATTCCGCTGAAGCCAGTTTAAACCAACACAGAAGAGCAAGCAAAAGAAGAAACACTAGGATACGTACCTAAATATGCCCGCCTGCTTTATTGCTACCACTCTTCCGCTGACACCAAGACTTGGAAACAAAGCCAATAATACGAGACAAAGAGGATAGGTGATGCCTTTTATAGGCATAACACCTTTTGAAGTTCGAATGGATGAAGGTTTCTTATTTTGGACTATACACGGAAAGAGGAAACCGGACCCGCGCTAGCAAAGCTTCATGGCGCCAACAGGTCGCGGCCAAGCTAGCGCCATCCACCTTTCCAGCGCCATATTCTCCGTTCCACAGCTAGCCAAAGCAGTGCCATCGTATCCGCTCCACAGCTAGCCAAAGCAGTGCCATCTTATTTGCTCCATGGACGGCGCCAACAGTCTGCGTCCAAGTTGCGCCATGCCAAGCCGCGCCAAGCCGAGTCGCGCCCAAACCAAGCCAATCCGCGTCCAAACCGCGCCAAGCCAAGTCGCGCCCAAACCAAGCCAAGTCGCGCCCAAGCCAAGCCATGTCGCGTCCAAGTCAAGCTAGCACCGGTGCCAACGCCAAGACGAATCTATGCAAAATCCGCCAGCACAAGGATCACAGTTTTCTTATGACTTCCACTAAAGGTTAGTTGAATTTCCTTGGCGATCTCTTCATGTATTTCTCTCTCGATTTTACTCTCCCCTGTCACCATCTCATGCTTACCCCGCAACAATGTCACTGTTACGTGCTAAGCAGGGGACTTAATATTGATGGTGGTTTTAAGATTAGGGTTAAAATCGTAAAACCTTGCATCAGATGTGACGTCACTCTGCAAGGAAACGGTGCTGCGAGTACTAACCTCTCCACCGACACATTAATTGAGCCGCTCAATACACTTTTATCCATAACACTCTGTAAATTTCGACACCTCGCCAATACGAGACTCACTGAGTACTTTCATGTGCTATGTTCCCTAGCAGAACCCTTAATCGGTATGGCATGACGGATTTATGTTCACTCGCAGCGGAGTAGCAAGAACCTCCAAGTACCAAAGTTAAGGTCATTGCATGAAATGCTCAGACAGAAAGCACACTGCATTATGTAGATAAAGATTTTTGTATGGCAGCATACAAAATCCAGCTAATTATTGTGATCACTCGCAAAGAACTCATAAACCCAACTAATTTTCAAATTAGGGTTTCGCTCCCCGCGCGGTATACTGGACCCCGTTGGTCGAAACCATGCTTAAAAAAGCTAGGCAACCGAATCCTCCACAGCGCGTTAAAAGTGCGGCCGCGCCCTAGCATGCCGGCCCTCTTTCCGTCAACCAATCAGGTTGCTTCAAATCCGCCACCGCGCGTTGGAAGTATGTCCATGCCCTAGCATGCTGGCCTCACTTCCCGTCAACCAATCGGGTTGCTCCAAAACTTGCCACGGCCTCAAAAAGGTCGCCATACTAAGTTGGCTTCCCAAAACACGCCAGCTTCCCAAAAACGCGCTAGCTTCCAAAAAAACGCCAGCATGCCGCACGCGCATGCCGCACATGCCAGGCGCGCATGCCAGACGCGCTTACCAGACGACACACATGCCAAAACTGTGTTGCTAAATTGTTGAATATTGATAGTTGAACCAATGTTCTTTGATTTGAGCAAATATTGCTAGCCTGAGCGAATATTGCTAATTGAGTAAATATTGTCGGTTCGAGCGAATATTGCTAGTTCGAGCAAATATTGCTACTTTGAACAAATATTGTTCTTTTGATGAATTGTTGGTAGCTGGACCAAATAAAATATTAATTTAAGTTACTGACTGCTGGGTCGAGCAAAATAAATATGAATATCAATCATGGAATCAACATAAAATTATCAGAGTGTTCGAATCTGCACAGAATCACGTTTCTGCAGAGCTCTGGATTCAAAACCCTAACTTTACCGAAATGATGATTTATTGCAAATAAACACGGGACCGACTACATGGGATGACGGGTTCACCATATAACACCCAGCTGCTCGAATGAGCAAAAAATACCAAAGTCTCTTGAGGACCAGTTGGTGAAAGAATGATTAAATGCTGGTTTAATCATTTACTGAAATAATGCTCGTGTGAGCAACAAATCATAAAACCTGATGTAGAAAATATGAGGGGGCGACCAAGAGGTCATGAGACCGGATCTTGATGGTCGTGGGACCAGTATATAGTTGTTTGAGCGAACTTCCAATTGTTTGGAAAGAGTTCGAACCTAATATGAGCAACTCAGCAAATTAGGTTAAAATCATTAAAACATGCGGGACCAGCTGTTTGCAAGCCTCAGGGTCACCCTTGGTCGGTCAAGGGGATGTGCCCGTGTCACCATAGTGTTTGTGCTTCAGTCCTGAGAATTTTGATATTTTCTGATGCACGTTTGAGCAACATTTGGAGAAAATATGCAAAATCCATGGTTTTGCTGAAACCGGCAAAAATACATGAGATAATGAAAATAATAAATAAACAAGGAATCACAAGGTGTGGGACCGGCCACGGCTAGGGCATGGTCGGCCGGATGACACGCGGTCCCCCATGTTTTTCCCAGTTTTATGTGATTTTATGTATTTTACTCTGATTTAAGGGAAATTCCATGAAACTGGAGAGTTTGGCGAAATTAGGGAACTTTCATGAGATGAGAGACATAAATTAAAATATAAAATAGGGAATGGGAGTGTGGGACCGGCAATGGCCGTGGCATGGCCGGACGGCCCATGGGCGCGGGCCCCAAGGCACTCTTCCAAATTTTATGTAATTTTGATGATTTTAGATAATTTTTCATAAAATCAAAGGGATTTGTTGAAAACCAAGATATTTTGTTGAAATCAGGGAGTTTTCACGAAATCAGGAAACCAAACACCAAATAATAATAAAATAATGGGCGTGTGGGACCGGCTAGGGCATGGTCGGCTGGCTAGGGCACGTATGCACATGCCAGACGTGCTTCCCAGACGCGCAAGCCATGCCAGCCACGGTACCACGCCTATGGACACCAACGGAAGGTAGCCATAATCAATGTCTACCCTTCCTCCTGAGGTGCGGATCTCAGACGTCCAAGTTGGCCACCAAACTGACAGACTTGTGGCAACTTTTAGCGACCAGCCGACTAAATCCAGTGGCCATGGCCACGCCAGCGCCACTTACAACACCACGGCCACTGGCAGACCACCAGTGCCACGGCTACTAGCACGTCGCTATGCCACGACAAATGGCATGCCACCATGCCACAGCTACTAACACGTCGCTATGCCACGGCCACTCGCATGCCACCATGCCACAGCTACTAGCACGTCGCTATGCCACGACCACGGGCATGCCACCATGCCACAACTACTAGCACGTCGCTATTCCACAACCACTGGCATACCACCATGCCACATCTACTAGCACGTCGCTATGCCACGGCCACTGGCATGCCACCATGCCACAACTACTATCCAAAACAAGCCTAGCGTCACATATGCTATTTACTTACGGAAAGCCTATCAATTTTAACTTGCCACACGTAGCAAAGTGCTATGTTTTCCACGAAAATACTCGAGACATCAAAACATATCACAAACTGGGGGATGCTCATCATGATATTGGTCTGGCGGTTTACAGCGTGCGGCGTGCAATACGCCCGTTACAAGAAAGTGTCATAAGAGTGAGGCGGTTAGTAATGGAAAGAAATAAGTGGTGAAACGCATCTTCATTATGGAAACATCAATTCCAGGCGTTACCTGTTACCACTTTTCCACCACTCAACCGCTTCCACTTCTTACGAGGCCAGGGTACGTTTTATTATGACTTGTATAAATATGTTTCACCTATTTCCACCAAACAAGATGTTTTGGTCAGAAGAACAATACACATCCAGTGATGCCATGTTGAAGAAGATGAATGAAGTTGTTGATCTAACCAGGAAGATGGAGGTGGAAAAGGCGGCTCTGAAAGTCTTGGAGGAGGCAGAGGAACAGAAATCTTTCTTCGATGGTTTTCTTTAGTTTCCTTTCCATAATCCCATGAATTTCTGAACTTCTGAGAGATGTGAGGTTTTCATTTGGGTTTTGATATTAGCTGGTTTTGGATTGCTATATGGTTAAGGATTTTCTTTTGGATTTGATTGAGATTTTCCTTTAGTAAAGTGAACTGAATTTTTGATAAATTTTTGAATTCAAATACTGATTGCAAGTATTGCAAACGTTTTGGAGGAATTAAAATACAATGAAAGAAAATCCTAAATGCCAAATCCATACATCATGAGTGCTCAAACGCTCAGTACCCCAAATACCCAATAATTTCATACAAACGCCTTAATCCAATTCTCGTGAATTACTAGCAGGGTTCTGTCATCCATGTTGACCAATTTGTAGTATCTCCAGTTATGGACTTAGCAACCATAAATGGTCCTTCCCAATTAGAGGTCCTTGCGGAGTGGAGATCTTGTTTAGCCGCCTTGAGAACCAAATTCCCTTCCTCGAATTTGTTCGGCTTAGTAGTTCGCGCCATGAATATCTTTTGCTGATTTCATGGTTGTGGCACGTATGGGCACTCATGTAGAGGAGAGTACCCAGCATACTGTCTGTCGTGCATAGCCAGGTCTTCAACAATAAACCTCTTGATATAATGGCCGACTTGGAGAATCTCTGAACCCAACCATTGGGTATAATATTGGCGGGGTGAAGTTTTCCATTCACGACTTTCGGTAATTTCTAAATCGTTTGTAGGGAGAAGTCCTTGAATCAAAGCATCATATTTGAACATTGGTAATATTGGAGCACGAAAAGGAATAAGACTTGCCTGAGCTCGAAACCTTTTGACAAAGGTATGTGGATTTTCCCCAGGTTCTTGCGTAAGTCCCATCAAGGTTTTTACTTTCTCCAGATGCTCGAACGGTGGGGTGTCCTTTGTTTCCTCTTCCAACTCGGAGTCTTTGTCGACGACAGAGCGTGTTGAAAGCTTTGAAATTACCCTTCCAGCATGAATCCAAGTTCTTCCAAGGATCATGTCATATCCAGGATCTTCTTGAATTATGTGAAACTTGGTATCAGTGCAGACCAAATTCTCTGTGACTTTGAGAATGATGAAGCCGTATGTATCTCTGGAGATTCCTTCGTGGTCCTTGATTAGTATGGGAGCATGAGTAGCCTCTTGTCGAGTAATGCCAGCAACTCTGAGAGTTTTCAAAGGGATGATGTTGACGGCGGTGCCGACATCAACGAATGCTCTTTTGAAATCATTTCCTTTAATATGCACGGTGGTGAGCAGTCCCCAGTCATACATTTCTTTGTCGGTGGATGAAGGTTCAGGAGTTACTTCTGGAATCAATAGGTGTTTCCCAGTCACTATGTGGTTCAAAGCTATGAACATGTCTCCCCTTTGTGCTTTTGACAGATAGAGCAATTCACAGACATGCTCTATCGATGACTGAACCGCTTCCTTGTCTGGTGCTTCAGAAATGGAGAAAGTCCTGAAAGGAAGATGATCTTTGTGCACTCCTTCGGCTCCAAGGTTAAGTTCTCCTGACTCAAATTTTTCTATGAACACGCGTTTCAAAACTTTGTATCTACTTGTGGGGTGATTGACGAACCTGTGGAATCGGCAGTAACGAGGATTTCCATGTCTTCTTCAGTTGGGTCTCTCCTGACATATGGCAATTTGATTGCACCATCTTGGATCCAGGTGTCTAATAGTTCGAGCACTTCTCCAATGGGGAGAGGAAAATCAGGTGCATCATCAGGAGATCTGTGCGGTGGCCAGGAGCCTGTGTCTCTCGCTTGTCCTTCTTTTACGTCTTTGAAGGAGCAGCAGTATGCTTGTTCGGGGATTCTGCCTTGCGCTTGCTCCCTTCAATAGCGTTTGCATAGGGATGCAGGTTGTAGTGCCTGTTGATCGGGCGTATGCTTCCTCGAGTGTCACGTGATTCCTCAGTCTTTGTGGACTTTGCTCTTTCTAACAGGGCAGGTGCAGTGGTTGCTGATCTCTTTGCGGCTTCGTGAAGCTCGGAGAAAGTCTGGAATCGAAGATTCTCCAATAGAGCTCTATAAACCGGGAGCATTTTGTGGATACACAAATCTACCAGTTGTTGTTCTGTGATATTTGGGTCATGACAGTCTAGGGACTGGACTCTGAATCTTTTCACGTAATCATTGGGATTTTCACTGACCCTCTGGAACATTCTTCCAAGATCAGAGAGAGTGACTTGCTCTGACACGAAAAAGTACTTCTTGTAGAAGGCGTTGATCATTTCTCCCCAATTGTTGATAGTCCCCAGTGCGATGTTGTTGTACCAGGTGTATGCTCTGCCTTTCAAGGATTTTGAAAACTCCTTGAGGCGAACAACATGGTTATGCTCATGCTCTCCCAAGTCTTCGAGGAAACGAGAGACATGTTCTCGAGCATTGCCAGTTCCGTCACACAGAGTAAAAGTTGGAGAAATGTAACCTTTTGGAAGGGGAATCCTCTGCGTAGCGGCAGGATAAGGAGTTGGTGACGATGGACATGTGATGTCTTGTCTTTTCCACGGTTCTCCAGAAGGCGCTCCACGTCTTCTAGAGTAATGAAATTTGATGGTTCCTTTGCTGACGAATCTGTAACTTTGCCAATTTCATCATCATCCACTGTATGGATTGGGATTACTTCAGGATCAGCAACATCTGAGGATTTCTCCTTCTCTTTTCCCTTTTCTTGAGTCTTCTCTGTCATCTTATCAGTAAGAGTTTTGAGATAATTACACAGCTCCTTCTGTGTAGCAGCCGTGTCAGTCTGATTCTTTGCGAGAGTCTCATGCACTTTGATAAGATCAACAATGGTAGGTGGTGGATTTCCTCTGACTTCTTCAGGGTGTCGACCGAACAGGGGATGACCTTCAGCGTGAGGAGGAGTAATGTCACCACCATCAGTGTTGGAGGCCGGAATCTTTTCCGGGATATTCTGATTGTCATTGTTGTTGTTGCTAGTACTAGCGTCGTTTGTGTTGGAAACTGTAACTAACCCAGACCTAAGACCAGCCATCTTGTGAAATCCCGAGATTGCAACCGAGAGATTAACTTCCCACTGTGGTCGCCAATCTGTGAGTGGGGAAAACGATTTGCTGGTTTTTACAGAATTGAAGAGTCGACCGTGTGGAGACTCCTTGAATCGAGCGAAATGTTGAACCTCACACAGATGCACTTCAAGAAGGGAGTGTTTTAAGTTCGAGAGATCAATCTGTAAGACCCCGGCCTAAACCAATAACAATGGCCGTTCCAGAGTCAATTCGGTCACAAGAGAGGATGGGTTGATCTGTAGGAGGGAAGCTGAGAAATGCGTGAGATCAATGGTGATCTGAGATTGTAGGTGTGTTTTGAATTCAGTGTGAAAATGCTCTGAATGATTGAATTTTTCTCAATTGAGAGTAATTTCTGTGAGTTCGTGTAGACGAAAGATTGTCTGTATGAACTTTGATGAGAAATTGCTCGTTTTGGCGAATGTTGTTCGATTGTTCGAAAAAACTACTTTTTTCAATCAGGATTCAGAGACATTTTATAATGCCGGAGTTGAAAACACCATGATCCCATGAAGTGTGATAGTTGCTAGAATCAGAGAGTGGGAAATGGGGAAATCGTGTTAAAACCAATTACTCATCGTGCGGAGACTTGGTTAACTTTCCACCCACTACTTTGCTGACTCTTCCAACTGATTGCACGACTTGCTCACATTCTCATCGTGGGTGAACACACGTGCCCTAGAACGCCAGACCAAAACCCTAGTTAGTATCCCCCATGTGACACGATTGAAATTTCGTGATTGTGGAGTCAGTTGCTGACTTTATGGGACGATGAGTCCATGTATTGCTGAGTTGAACATGATTAGCAAATGTTTCGAAACTCATGAATTTAATGTGTCTGCTGAGACGAGGTATCATCATAACCTAAGACGAGCAAAACTGTGTTGCTAAATTGTTGAATATTGATAGTTGAACCAATATTCTTTGATTTGAGCAAATATTGCTAGTCTGAGCGAATATTGCTAATTGAGTAAATATTGCCGGTTCGAGCGAATATTGCTAGTTCGAGCAAATATTGCTAGTTTGAACAAATATTGTTCTTTTGATGAATTGTTGGTAGCTGGACCAAATAAAATATTAATTTAAGTTACTGACTGCTGGGTCGAGCAAAATAAATATGAATATCAATCATGGAATCAACATAAAATTATCAAAGTGTTCGAATCTGCACAGAATCACATTTCTGCAGAGCTCTGGATTCAAAACCCTAATTTTACCGAAATGATGATTTATTGCAAATCAACACGGGAGCGGCTACATGGGATGACGGGTTCACCATATTACGCCCAGATGCTCGAATGAGCAAAAAATACCAAAGTCTCTTGAGGACCAGTTGGTGAAAGAATGATTAAATGCTGGTTTAATCATTTACTGAAATAATGCTCGTGTGAGCAACAAATCATAAAACCTGATGTAGAAAATATGAGGGGTCGACCAAGAGGTCATGAGACCGGCTCTTGATGGTCGTGGGACCAGTAGATGGTTGTTTGAGCAAACTTCCAATTGTTTGGAAAGAGTTCGAACCTAATATGAGCAACTCAGCAAATTAGGTTAATATCATTAAAACATGCGGGACCAGCTGTTTGCAAGCCTCAGGGTCACCCTTGGTCGGTCAAGGGGATGTGCCCGTGTCACCATAGTGTCCGTGCTTCAGTCCTGAGAATTTTGATATTTTCTGATGCACGTTTGAGCAACATTTGGAAAAAATATGCAAAATCCATGGTTTTGCTGAAACCGGCAAAAATACATGAGATGATGAAAATAATAAATAAACAAGGAATCACAAGGTGTGGGACCGGCCACGGCTAAGGCATGGCCGGCCGGCTGACACGCGGTCCCCGTGCTTTTCCCAGTTTTATGTGATTTTATGTATTTTTCTTTGATTTAAGATAAATTCCATGAAACTTGAGAGTTTGGCGAAATTAGGGAACTTCCATGAGATGAGAGACATAAATTAAAATATAAAATAGGGAATGGGAGTGTGGGACCGACAATGGCTGTGGCATGGTCGGCCGGCCAATGGGCGCGGGCCCCAAGGCACTCTTCCCAATTTTATGTAATTTTGATGATTTTAGATAATTTTTCATAAAATCAAAGGGATTTGTTGAAAACCAAGATATTTTGTGTAAATCAGGGAGTTTTCATGAAATCAGGAAACCAAACACCAAATAATAATAAAATAATGGGCATGTGGGACCGGCTAGGGCATGGACGGCCGGCTAGAGCCCGGTACCACAAGTTTTCCTAATTTTTTTTAATATTTTCCATGATTTTAGAGAAAATACATGAAATTAGGTAATTTTAGGGAAAATTCATAAAATCAAGGAATTTTCATAATTTGAGAAGGAATAATAAAATAATGGGACGTGAGGTGTGGGACCGGCCACGGCCAAGGCATGACCGGCCGGCCGGCGGTCCCGCGACACCTTTCTCTAATTTTATTATTTTTTGATAAAATCATGTGATTTAGATAAAAATACATGAAATTAGGTAATTTTCATGATTTTAGGGAAAATTCATAAAATCAAGGAATTTTCATAATTTGAGAGAAATAATAAAATAATGGAGACGTGAGGTGTGGGACCGGCCACGGCCAAGACATGGCCGGCTGGTGCTCGGTCCCGCGACACCTTTCCCTAATTTTATTATTTTTTGATAAAATCCTGTGATTTAGATAATTTCTTTGAAATAAAGGAAATTTGCTCGAACGAGAGGATTTTCATGAGATCGTGAAAATAGTAAAAATATGGTAAAATATAAAATTGGGCGCGGGACTAGTCACGGCATGACTGGTCGGCTGGTGAGCCTAGTCCCCTGGTGCTTTTGTTCAATATTTTATTATTATTATTATTTTCCCTTCCTATTTTGCATAGGTTCCTCGTTCGTTCGTTTTTTTAAAATGCTCGTTCGTGCATTCAGAATGTTGGTCTGTGTATTATCTGCTAATTACACTTGCACCATTTTGTCAGGGGTTATTCGACGCCCAGATGCCTGTTTCGTTGAATATTTATTACTAACCTGTGGAATCATGCTGGGAAGAACCACAAATTGAAGTAAAAAAATATAACGAGGAATCGTAGAATATTGTTGAATATTTAGGAGATTAATAGACGACTTGTAGAATATTGCTGGATATTTAGACGATGGCTCGTAGAATATTGCTGTATATTCAGACGATTTAAGATAATTAATTGTTGGCTCTGTACTAGAAGGGCTTCCTGTCTACGAGCATTAATTATCTGAGGGTTGAGAAATATGAACTTGTTGGAGCGTCATATTCCTTTTGCATAGTCGGGGGAAATCCGGTTACATCTCGAAGACGTTGTCGCTCTATACTAGCAGACATGCTGTCTAGGAGCCGCCCAATCTTTCGATTCTACACAGTATGAGATGTGTCGTGGCCTCAGATGAGAGACTGCACATCTTCATCTTCTCTGAAAGACTTTCTCCATCAGAGGTGGCATGAGCTTTCATGCAAAGAGACATGAGTCTCGGTACTCATCCGATCGCCGGATCCGGAGTAATTACTGAAATTGCTCAGTATTCATGAGATGTGTCGTGGCCTCAGCTGAGAGACTACACATCTACACGTACTCTGAGAGACAGCCTTCTCAGTCAGAGGTTTATGACATAAGCTTTCATGCTTTAATGAGAGAAATGAGTCTCAATACTCATCCAGTTGTCGAATTTGGAGTATAATTTTATAAATCTACCCTTTGTCGAAAATCCACCATCTACAATGTGAGATTCTATATTTCTCAGTGTCAAGACATATTTGCAGCCCTCAACCAAACTTCATCAGGAAAGCAGCTTTTTCCAGCCAGGGAAGCCTTTTCCAAACCCCAACCTCTCCTGGAAAGCACGATTGATAGATGGAACTGGGGAATCCTAACCACTGTTCACTTGAAGGGTGTCGAGTTTGACAGCACGCTAATTGACGCAGCCTCCGACTTCAACATTGTAACCGTCAAGGCTCTGAGAGTTGCAAGGGAAAATCAAACAAAAGAAGCGTATTCTTTCCCATGAGGAGAAAAACACTACTTGCTGACCAGCACTATTTCTGACGTCTTCTCATAGTCCATATCGTATCAAGCCATTTTTCTAAGTCAAGGGTTAATAGTACCCTCACTGGTGTTTTCTCCAGGATTCGCTTCGATGTTTCTCTCCAGAAGTCGCTCCGCTTCAACGTTCTACAGCAGCGGCTCCACTTCAACGTTCTCCAGCAGCGGCTCCGCTTTAAAGTTCTCTCCAGAAGTCGCTCCGCTTCAACGTTCGCTCCAACAGTCCCTCCGCTTCAGCATTCTCTCCATAAACTGCTCCAGGATCCGAGGCCGAAGCTTCAGTGTTTTGTTCCATAAGCTTCAACGTTCTTTCTAAGAGTCGAAGCCGCTTCAACGCATCCTTCCTTCCAAGGTTCGTGCCTGTAGCCACCACACTCCTCCCTATCAAGGATCGTGATCACAGCCATCCAAGGATCGCAGTTGTGGCCACTGTTTGATCCATCACGCCAAACCTCGTGGTCGTGGACAGTTTACTCGCTTACGCATCCATCCGATCCCTTTGCTTCCATGGACACCCATGCAATTCCAGCCAAACTATTTTGGTTCTCACGATGATGTAGTCTCTTCTGATCACATCTGCTGCGAAGAACTGTTGTTGATCGTTTATCGATGCCGGCCAGAGCTTTACCACAGCAACAACCATTACAAAGTTTCATGTGGAAGAAGTAATAGAGTCACCAATACGGATGCAATATGATGTCTTTATCGTGGTCAACTCACCGACCATACAAGATATAAATATGTAAACCACACTTGGGGACTGAGGCTCTACACGGGATCCCTTCACTGTCAAAGCTCAGAAGACACGGTCAACCAAAAAGTCATAGCCACGACAAGGTCATCCACCCTTCAAAGGTATAGAGTAAGAATATCATCACCTCTCTGTATAGAAGGCGCATGCAACACTTTACGAGGCCGCGGCGTATCCCAAGCCTGCTCAGAGAAAACAACTTCAAAAATTAAAGAGAAGTGCGACTAAGGACTACTCATCGCAGTCCATTCCGACAACCATCAAAGATTCATGAGATAATTCCAAAGACGCGACAGAAAAGTTTTCTTGAAGAAACATAGGGAGCCACACTTAACAACTTAACTCTCTCATTTTTACCTCTTCGTTATCCAGAATATCTCGTCCATGTGATATTCCAAACATCCCAACATCGCGTCCAGGAGAGTACGATAAGCTTGTATCAAATCCCATGGGTGTGAGTTCAAGGCGATGCGATTAAAGTGGGCTACACTTGGGGACTAAAACTTCCTTTAATTTTAGAAGTTTGAATGCAGTCACCACCTTACCAGTAAATGCAGTATAAGCACATCCTCCACGAGAAAATAGGCTCAGGATAATTACACATGGGCACTACCAGCATGGGATGCTTTCACTCCCCTCAACCAGGTTATTTCTGATTTCAACATCATCACTGTCGAAGTTTTACGAGCCGCAGGAATTCCTCAACATGAAGCCGTACACGTGCATCAAAGACTCCAAAAACAGGCCGCAGAGATACATTCACATATCCGGCCACGCCATTGGATCTAACAGAGGTATAACTGGGGACTGCTCACCATATCCCATTTCATACAACAGTTCAAGATTCAGAAGATGGTTCAAAGGATGTCGCTTGGAATGAAGACCTTGAAGATTTGATAGCAGCGCAATCTCAGCCCGCTCCGTGGTCAAGTAAGTAGCGCCATCATCACTGTTTGGTAGTTAAAGTTCCAGCACCATCATCACCGTTTGGTAGCCAAAGTTCCAGAGCCATATTTCCACCATTCCGCGGACTGAAGCCAGTTTCCACCATTCTACGGACTGAAGCCAGTTTCCACCATTCCACGGACTGAAGCCAGTTTCCACCATTCCGCGGATTGAAGCCAGTTTACACCAACACAGAAGAGCAAGCAAAAGAAGAAACACTAGGATACGTACCTAAATATGCCCGCCTGCTTTATTGCTACCACTCTTCCGCTGACACCAAGACTTGGAAACAAAGCCAATAATACGAGACAAAGAGGATAGGTGATGCCTTTTATAGGCATAACACCTTTTGAAGTTCGAATGGATGAAGGTTTCTTATTTTGGACTATACACGGAAAGAGGAAACCGTACCCGCGCTGGCAAAGCTTCATGGCGCCAACAGGTCGCGGCCAAGCTAGCGCCATCCACCTTTCCAGCGCCATATTCTCCGTTCCACAGCTAGCCAAAGCAGTGCCATCGTATCCGCTCCACAGCTAGCCAAAGCAGTGCCATCTTATTTGCTCCATGGACGGCGCCAACAGTCTGCGTCCAAGTTGCGCCATGCCAAGCCGCGCCAAGCCGAGTCGCACCCAAACCAAGCCAATCCGCGTCCAAACCGCGCCAAGCCAAGTCGCGCCCAAACCAAGCCAAGTCGCGCCCAAGCCAAGCCATGTCGCGTCCAAGTCAATCTAGCACCGGTGCCAACGCCAAGACGAATCTATGCAAAATCCTCCAGCACAAGGATCACAGTTTTCTTATGACTTCCACTAAAGGTTAGTTGAATTTCCTTGGCGATCTCTTCACGTATTTCTCTCTCGATTTTACTCTCCCCTGTCACCATCTCATGCTTACCCCGCAACAATGTCACTGTTACGTGCTAAGCATGGGACTTAATATTGATGGTGGTTTTAAGATTAGGGTTAAAATCGTAAAACCTTGCATCAGATGTGACGCAAATATTGCTAGTCTGAGCAAATATTGCTAGTCTGAGCGAATATTGCTAATTGAGTAAATATTGTCGGTTCGAGCGAATATTGCTAGTTGGAGCAAATATTGCTACTTTGAACAAATATTGTTCTTTTGATGAATTGTTGGTAGCTGGACCAAATAAAATATTAATTTAAGTTACTGACTGTTGGGTCGAGCAAAATAAATATGAATATCAATCATGGAATCAACATAAAATTATCAGAGTGTTCGAATCTGCACAGAATCACGTTTCTGCAGAGCTCTGGATTCAAAACCCTAACTTTACCGAAATGATGATTTATTGCAAATAAACACGGGACCGACTACATGGGATGACGGGTTCACCATATAACACCCAGCTGCTCGAATGAGCAAAAAATACCAAAGTCTCTTGAGGACCAGTTGGTGAAAGAATGATTAAATGCTGGTTTAATCATTTACTGAAATAATGCTCGTGTGAGCAACAAATCATAAAACCTGATGTAGAAAATATGAGGGGGCGACCAAGAGGTCATGAGACCGGATCTTGATGGTCGTGGGACCAGTAGATGGTTGTTTGAGCGAACTTCCAATTGTTTGGAAAGAGTTCGAACCTAATATGAGCAACTCAGCAAATTAGGTTAAAATCATTAAAACATGCGGGACCAGCTGTTTGCAAGCCTCAGGGTCACCCTTGGTCGGTCAAGGGGATGTGCCCGTGTCACCATAGTGTTTGTGCTTCAGTCCTGAGAATTTTGATATTTTCTGATGCACGTTTGAGCAACATTTGGAGAAAATATGCAAAATCCATGGTTTTGCTGAAACCGGCAAAAATACATGAGATAATGAAAATAATAAATAAACAAGGAATCACAAGGTGTGGGACCGGCCACGGCTAGGGCATGGTCGGCCGGCTGACACGCGGTCCCCCATGTTTTTCCCAGTTTTATGTGATTTTATGTATTTTACTCTGATTTAAGGGAAATTCCATGAAACTGGAGAGTTTGGCGAAATTAGGGAACTTTCATGAGATGAGAGACATAAATTAAAATATAAAATAGGGAATGGGAGTGTGGGACCGGCAATGGACGTGGCATGGCCGGACGGCCCATGGGCGCGGGCCCCAAGGCACTCTTCCAAATTTTATGTAATTTTGATGATTTTAGATAATTTTTCATAAAATCAAAGGGATTTGTTGAAAACCAAGATATTTTGTTGAAATCAGGGAGTTTTCACGAAATCAGGAAACCAAACACCAAATAATAATAAAATAATGGGCGTGTGGGACCGGCTAGGGCATGGTCGGCTGGCTAGGGCACGTATGCACATGCCAGACGTGCTTCCCAGACGCGCAAGCCATGCCAGCCACGGTACCACGCCTCTGGACACCAACGGAAGGTAGCCATAATCAATGGCTACCCTTCCTCCTGAGGTGCGGATCTCAGACGTCCAAGTTGGCCACCAAACTGACAGACTTGTGGCAACTTTTAGCGACCAGCCGACTAAATCCAGTGGCCATGGCCACGCCAGGCGCCACTTAAAACACCACGGCCACTGGCAGACCACCAGTGCCACGGCTACTAGCACGTCGCTATGCCACGACAACTGGCATGCCACCATGCCACAGCTACTAACACGTCGCTATGCCACGGCCACTCGCATGCCACCATGCCACAGCTACTAGCACGTCGCTATGCCACGACCACGGGCATGCCACCATGCCACAACTACTAGCACGTCGCTATGCCACAACCACTGGCACACCACCATGCCACATCTACTAGCACGTCGCTATGCCACGGCCACTGGCATGCCACCATGCCACAACTACTATCCAAAACAAGCCTAGCGTCACATATGCTATTTACCTACGGCAAGCCTATCAATTTTAACTTGCCACACGTAGCAAAGTGCTATGTTTTCCACGAAAATACTCGAGACATCAAAACATATCACAAACTGGGGGATGCTCATCATGATATTGGTCTGGCGGTTTACAGCGTGCGGCGTGCAATACGCCCGTTACAAGAAAGTGTCATAAGAGTGAGGCGGTTAGTAATGGAAAGAAATAAGTGGTGAAACGCATCTTCATTATGGAAACATCAATTCCAGGCGTTACCTGTTACCACTTTTCCACCACTCAACCGCTTCCACTTCTTACGAGGCCAGGGTACGTTTTATTACGACTTGTATAAATATGTTTCACTTATTTCCACCAAACAAGATATTTTGGTCAGAAGAACAATACACATCCAAAAATCACCTGGTAGCTTTCCATTCAGCTTGCCAATTCAACTTTCGGATACAAGTCGCAAAACACCCACAGTTCCAGAATCAACTATTCTGGCCTCAACACTTTCTTCACTTCCCTCCCTAAGACCAACCCTTCTCCTTCACTTTGTGACCGAAACAAGCCTGGAACGACCATTTCTTGGTTTAGGCCAGGATTGTACAGATTGATCTCTCGAATCAAAAGTACTCCCGTGTAGTACATTTTTTTGGATTTAGATTTGTTTCTCACCCGCACTCACACGAAATTACCGAAATCAGCAGAAACGGTTTTCACCCACAAACAATATTGAATCGAGAAATTGAGATATAACTCCTTGATATACTTTTCTTAAGATTGAGTCTGACTGTCTAGTTGATTCTCTTGAAAGTATATTGGAGTTAGTCCATACAGATTGCTAAGCGAAATATTGAGTGAAGTTGTTAGACCCTCACTTTTTCACCTAAAAAAAAACTTCACCAACATTAACGATTATTGCTCAGATCTAGTCCATTTCAGGCTAGATCTGAGCAGGTTCTTTATTTTATTTTATTTTATTTTATCTTTTTGTTTTTTAGGTAACCGGTAGTTTAAGTTAGATTTGTTTAAGTTTTATTTCAATCTCCATTGTTTTCAGAAGATTTTTATTTTGTTCTTGTGGTTTTTTGCCCTTTTTGTTTGTATCTTCTCCTTTATGGAGATTCTTTATGCGCTCCCATGGTGTGTTTTTTTTGTGATTTTAATGTCGACTTTGGGTGGAAATTCAAGTGTGGTGATCAAGATTCAAAACTTTGGACATATTACTCTCATAATTTCATGAGAAAATTTCTGTATCAAGAAGAAGATACCCTATCAAAATGGTTGGATTATAATTCCAAAACCATTCTCTCAATCTTTGAATTGCTTGGAACTGTTGTTGGTAGTTCGTTACTTCTCTTCACGAATTAATCTTTGTATTTTGATATTTGATCTTGATGTTCTTGGAATCCATGTAATCTTCATTTTATGATGAATAAAATTTTATGAGATTTATGTGATGGGCACAATTTTGGAATATGAGAAATGGGAGCTATAAGGCCGACCTACTCCAGTAGTTTCCTTTCCTTTTTTTAAATAAAAACACTTAAATTGTGGACTAATTCAAAGGCTGCCTGATTAGCTTATTTTACTTAGATATATACAAAAACTGAAAATTTTAAGCAGAGAATTGTTTAAACTATTGCTCAAAATGTTATTGGTTCGGAATTCCCATTGAGAATTAGACTGCCACCCAACCGGTTCTTTCGCCATTTAGTTTCTTGATGATATTGCTGTAACTGGATTCCATAATGAAACCTTGCTTGCTTATAGATATGCTCCATTCAATAGCCTCCAGCAATCCCAGCAACTCCATCTCACCCTTAGTCTGAACTCATCTAAACTCCAGTAGTATGAGAAACAGGAAGCCGTAATAAGATACACATAGTTCCTTCCAATCCTCCCGGTTCCGAAAAACACACAAGGGTGATAACTGATAAGTCCACCAGCTTCGTCAATATGGAGTGGCCATCTTCTTATATGAATTGTGCCTATCTGGTATATTTTGCTTTTGTGTACTATTCATGTAACCAACAAGGCCGCAATCTGCTGGACTAGTTGGATGAGTATTTAACTTGAAAATCAAACATGTCCATCAAAAAGAAAAAAACATGTATTGAAGTAAGATTGTGTCTCAGAAGTAGGGTCCTCCCAGTTGCTTTTTATCTATCTATTTATAAGATGTTGAAAAATGGGCAATGGAAAACTAAATAGTGCCCCCATAATGTGCAATTTGACAATCTACTCCACCAAGTCTCCAATTATACAGTGAATAAATTAAGTGAAGAAGAAGAATCCAATGCGACTAAAAACCTTGGCATCCTAAATTCTTTTTATCGATTTCCATGAAAATTTTGAAAGGTTTTACGCTAGATAAAGCCAATAAAAATGGGCAAAGAAAACTTACTGTAAGACACAAAATGACTCTGAAACCGACGTATTTCTAGACCCTAGTAATAAGGTCAGTTGTACCCCATCTATTAAACATAACACATTCGTGGCCCTAATGTATCTAACTACCCCCACGGCCTCCTCATAGATGCTGTCACTATTCAGTATTCAAGGAGTAGGACCAAAGACGAAGGTACACAGTACAAGTCATCGTATCTGTTTCTGTTGTTTCCATGGCAAATGCCTTTGACATATATAAACGTGGTACGTCTGATTCAATTATTATGTCATGCTTCATCATACCTGCGAATTATTTTGGTTTCCGGAAGTAAATTTGTTGAACTAAAACTTAAGTTACTTTTTCTTTTAACAAATTGGAAATTCCATTATGATCACCCTCGAAAAGAATAGACAGCCTGCCACAAATGGGATAAGAGGACTAAAACGTAGATAAATTTTCGACCTCGCTCAAGCGGCAAGAGTGATGTGCAACTCGACCCATTCGAGACCTAAGTTTCTTGGTGTGTCAAGGTGATCACTAATTTGATGGTGCGATTTGTTTAGTCACAAATTTGTTTAGTCACAAATTAAGTAGCAGGTGATGAAGGCTTTGTGAACACCTAAAAAGTATAGTGTACGAAAAAAGAATTACATGAGATAGCAAAACCCGGGAAAGTTCACGTCCAGTTGTATTATAAAAGAACGAGGTTTCGGGCACCAGTGCACCACTCCATTTTTGTGGGGACTGTTCTCCCCCTTTTACTAGGTCATGAAGTATTTGGAACACCGCGTGTCTGTATGGCAAAAGTACTAATGAGCTTCCCTTCTTGAAAGAGAAAAAAAAAAGAAGAGTTTTGGGAAAACTTTGATTATTATTATTATATTATTTTTATTTTTTTTAGACGGTTAAGTTTGAAATGAGTGATTCGAGTTACGGCTCCTTCGAATCTGAACCTTCAGCTCCCACTATAAAATTTGTATTCATTAATCTTCCCAACGAACCGGTATTGGATTTGGATATTTAGATATATTTCAAATTTAGTTTTTGTTGCTTGAATTTATCAAAATTTTCTTAAAATGGAAAATTTTGTAGTTGGACTTCAGCTAGGTCAAACACATTCGGCTAATAGATCTGAAGAATAGGTAACCGAATTTATCTATCAATGTTGTTTAGCTATTGTTTCTGAAGAACAGGTAGCCGAACTTAGCTTTAATGGAATTTTTGCTTTGTTCGGCTATTAGATTTTCAAAATAGGTAACCGAACTTATATTCCGGGGTATACAGAGTAATGTTCGGTCTGGTCGAGTCTACTAGCCGAATTTTCAAGTGGAAGATTAAATTCGACTATTTGTTCGAGCCGAACTCTTCTTAAGTATAAGTTCGGCATTGTCGACAAAATTTTCTATTGCCGAAAGTTGACACTGATAAATAATTTGAAGTACCATGGAGAGGTTCGACAAGGTAACCATTTATGCAGGTAGCGGAATCCGACACAATTTTAGTAGAATTTTTGTTGTCAGGTATCCGAACCTAGCTAAAAATGGGAAGGTTGCCGACTCAAAATCAAACCGTGCATGGTACGAGGTTGAGCTTAGCAATTTCATCTTCATTCTGATCTACTTAATCATCTATCTAATAAGAGATGTCGTATTACAGTATTAGTTGCATTTTGAAATGTCGTATTACAATATTTGTTGCATCTATCTGATAAGAAATGTCGTATTTCACCTCATTCTTAATAAGAAATGTCGTATTACAGAAATGTTGATATGCATCTCCTTTTGCAGTTAACACAATAAGAAACCCTACCATCCATAATGTTACCGACAATAAAGTAAATAAAATGCAAGTTGCTAATGAAGTAAACTTCAGAACAGTTAACATTATATTGTCTAAACATATAGGTTCATCACTTACTTCATAATATTGTCTAAAATAACTTCGAACCCAACAACAAAGAAAGACACCACCACACTAGATTTTAAAATGAAAATAATATGTTTGTCACTTACTACATAATAATGTCTAAAATATCTTGAAACATGCACCCAACAACAACGAAAGAAATCACATCATAGAGACGCTAAAAAGGGTCAATTTCGTTGATGTCGTCTTTGCAGTTTCGGCATCATCAAATTATTCAATTCCTTCTTAGTTGACAACATCATCAACTTCTCTCTTCTTCTTTTCATCAACTTCTTCCGCTCCTTCTGTGGTTACAGCCTCATCAACTCCTTTTCATTAACTTTTTCTCTAACTCCTCAGGTGGACCTATGTAGTCTCAATTTTCATTATAATAAAGGTTTACACCTGAAAAGTTTGATTCTCCGAAAACCAGTTTCAGATCATAGTCTTCTTCTTCTTCCTATGATTAAATATAGTTGAGGGGATTATGATCACCGTTCAACTGACATACAAACTCCGGATCATTCACTATCTATCAAGAATTTCTTCTGCACTTATCTCTTTGGCTATTTTGCAAGGAGGTTTTAAAGAAGAAAATATAGTCTATAGATTTGTTGGCTAATGGGGACCTTTTACAGGTTCCCCGTGGTGGGATATTGAACCACCAACGTTTATTCGTTCCGCTTTAGGGAGTGATAGATCAAGTCTATCTTCATACAAATTTCAATAATTTTTGTAACATGTCTATTTTCCTCTTCTTTTATTTTGTTGCTTTTATCTTCTCTTTCTTTATAGGCCTAGTTCCTCTATTTATGTTTTCTTTGCATTTTATCAATAAAATATCCTAGTAACTTTGCTTTTTAAAAAAACAGAGAACACAACTGATCTTAAGATTTGTAAACTCCGATATAAATTGTGGTTTCTCATAGGACTAATCAATAGATGAAAGTGTTTAGATCTTTCTTATACTGCAAGCGTATTGTTTAAAATATAAATACGAAGAGTCTCAACTCAACAAACTTCCTCAAGTAATATTCTAAGCATGAAGATAAATCTTGCAAATTGAATACTCCACAAAAATTAGTAAGGTTAAAACTTTTAATGTAGAATTTCAAATAATTGAGTGGTTAATAAATTTTTCTTAATTCACTGAAGATAAAAACCCCATGATTCAAAGTTTTTATATCAAAAGATGAATTCCGAGGAAAGTGAAAAAAGAAAGCAAAAAAATAAGTAAAAAATTAACATGTTCAGCTAGGAATATAGATTATGTGTTTGACTTTGTTTTATCAACTTGCAACCTTGAATACATAACTAAGATTAAAATTGTAAGCTACATGGAAAGGAGCAATGAGCACTCAGGGATAACAAGATGTGCAGATTCGCACTCCACAGAAACTTAATTGAAGGATATTTAGATTTATATTTTTGTATTAAATGTATCTTTGTGCATAGAATTTATAATCCATAATTGCTAAAGACGGGTATCAAGATTAGTACACATAATACCATGCCTTTTTACCTGCTTTTCATTTATTATTTTCCCTTTATCTTTCACTCCTTATTTTCTTCAACAAAACCATCAAGAACAACCCTTCTCTGCTCATATTTGGTCCATTTTAGATCGAATCTCAGTAGATTTCTTCACCATTTCTTACTTTGTAGGTTAGTTAGTAGTTTTAACTTAGTTTTTATTAGGTTTTCTACTTATCTACATTATTATGGTGGTTTTATCTACTCTTTTAAGGTTTATCTTTGCTTTAATGACGGTTCTTCGTTATTGGGTTGGGTTTTAAGATCAATAGTGATGCTCTCCGACGACAAAATCTTCATCTTTGTTGTCTCCGGAGAAGAAATCTTCATTGGAGTCTTCATCATTAACTTATTCGGCGATGAAATCCTCATCGATGATTTCTTTGATGATGGAAGCTTCATCACTGGTTACAAGAGATTGAGCAAATCACTCATATTTTTGGAGCACATCTTTCTATAGAAGAAAAACAAACTAAATGATTGAGATTTAATTCCGAGAAAAACCATTTTTCCTCCGATTTAATCAGATCTTATTCATACTTGTATTTGTCTTACTCTGGTAGTCCTTCTCTTTCTCTTGTCGGAATTCTCGATATTGTACTTTTACGATATATTCTTGTTACTTTGTATTTTCTTATAACCTAAACTCATTATAACCTTGAATTCTTTGATAAAAACATTCCTTATTTAGTAGAGAATATCATTTTGAGTGATTCGACGATCAAGATCCATTATTATTTGTTTGTATTGTATAAAAATGAGATGATACCTGCCTGCTGGAATTGGTACCGCCTACAACAATCTTATTGTAATCTATTCTAAGGTGTTGCCATCATCATTTCTCAAGCAGTTACTCATGACTCTGAGCTCATTGATTCAAGTAACAATTGCTGAAAGTCTGATCTTCTTAATAGTCTGTTTGATAACAACACTGCCTCTCTTATTCTTAACATGAGAATACATGTGAGGAGTAAGGAAAAACTAGTGTGGACTTTAACTAAAAATGGAAATTTAACAGTGAAGATTGTTTACTATGCACTTTATAATGAGAATTTTCATCAGGGGGTGGACATGTCTCATACTTCACATAATTCATTTTGGAAGAACATCTGGTCTATAAATGTCATTCCTAGAATTAAACTCTTTATCTGGAAGTGTATAAAGGATATTCTCCCATCTAAAGAAAGATTGAACAAGAATTTCAGGCAGGAGGATATTAAATGCAACAAATGCAAAACTATTGTTGAAACTGGTTTTCATGTGCTCATGTATCGCCTATTTGCAAGGGAAATATGGTTCAATATTGTAGGCTATCGGTGCAGTGAATGCCAATTTACTAGTATGAAAGATTGGATATTAAGCTGGTTTGCCGCTGATGAAACCATGATCATCAAAATGGTTGTTATTGGTTGGCATCTTCGGAAGTGCAGATGCGATTTAGTCTTCAGTAATAAACTCAGTTCCGTACGGAAACTCATAAATCATATTATCCAGTTCCTCAATAGCTCTGCTAGTGTTTCCAGGGACACTAGTAAAGTAATCTCTTCTCGTATACTGCCTAAATGGTCCCCCCATTGGATGATTTTGTTAAGATCAATTGTGACGCTTTTTTCTTTCTTTCTGTTATTAAAAATGGTGGATATGGTTTAATAATAAGAAACTGTGCAGGTACACACATAGCTTCACAATGCAAAAATTTCAGCAATGTTCTTGGATCTGAATATCCGGAGTGTGTAGCAATTTTGGAGGCCATGGAGCGGGCTATATCTCTTAGGTGGAAGAAGATAGTGCTGGAGACAGATTACCAGCCTTTAGTCTTAACGATTCAAGGCAACGAATCAGCTATATCTTGGGAGTTTAGAGGCAATGTCGAAGATATTCAAAATTTATTAGGTTATTTTGATAGTTAGGATCGTACGTACACAAATATATTAGCAAATAAGTGTGCGGATGAACTAGCTAAATATGCCTGTAACGAGGGAGTGTCTAGTTGTTGGACTAATATCCTGCTTTTTTGGAGTCCTTTATTTTGTCAGACACTGAAATTTTTTCGATATAAATTTCTCTCTTTTGCATCAGAAAAATATAAAATAATTAAAATTAAAATTCTTTAATGCATTTTCATTCCCAAGACTTTAAATTTAAGATGCTCATTTTTTTGGCTTGGGATGGGACAAAGACAATGTATACATGTATGTTTCGGAATTTGTATTACCCTTCTTTGTAGTCAATTAACCTCTCTGAAGTTGAGTTTAATCAATGTAGTTAATTTTGGCGGAGACGGCCGAGATCTAGCTCGCATACTCGACCTCCGTCCATGGTCCAGATGCAATCTTAGTCTCGGCGAGGTGGCCAGCGATACACACTGGCACCGGTAGGCACAAAAATGGCCAGATATCTGGCATTTTCTACAGTGAAACGACCAAAAGTTTCCGCATCTGAGGGCGAGGCGGTGAGTAGTTGGTAACTTCGGGCACCCACCACTCACTATATATAAAGACGAAAAAGGTTAAACAGAGGAAACATCATGAGTCAAACTAATGATCACTCATAGGGCTATTTGGAGCATCTAAATTCACTTTCGACTTTAAACAAATCAGATAATAGAGTTTCTTTTTGTAAAGATAAAAAGTGTTTGTATTCTTTATTGGGACAAATATATCTCCAAAGCAAGTTTGGACAGAGAAAATACTTTCTCAACCCACAAAGAGCCCGAGATTAAGATACATGCTGCTGTCTCCATTATACTTTTGGGAACGATTCTTGACAAAAACAGATGCAGAGAACCCGTTCTAATAAGTAGTCTCAATCTTCGACTCATCGTTTTTAAGTTGAAAAACATTGGGGTAAAATTCGTGATGGGGATAGAAACAGGATTAACGTCTCCGTCCACACCAACTCACCTGCCCCATTGCCATTCCTAAACAAGACAAACTAATGCATGCCCCAACACCCACTAGGCTACATGACAAAGAGTAATTATTAAAAGCATATACTAATACTGATACAAGACTAAAATTTCATCTTAATTAAGACTTAATACATGAGGAAATGATGTATTTCTCTATAAATAATTTGTGTGACCCTAGGTTAATTATTCGAAACGTGTAAATTTAGTAATGTGTTGTTTTTTCCTCTTCTGCATTATCAATGGATTATTATAGCAATATTGTTTGGTCCACCTAAACCCTATATGTATCCAAAAATAAATTTCATTTGATGATTGATCAATGGCTATCATTCATCAAACATCCTGGGATTTTATTATAACATTACTAAAAATATAGTGCTTTTTCCTTGTAATGTTATAATTTTGACCATTATTTTTCCTTGTACTTGTTAGTATTGGCAGTTGATTTCATTACTCTATAGCAGTGGACTATTTCTGCACTGGTTTTAGTTGGTGGGAGCTGATTTTGGTTCCCGTTGTTCTTCTTCTTCGGTTTTATCAACATCGGGTACCCATTTCGCCAAGAAACAAACTTTAATCACATCCGCCAAACAAATTCACTGGCAGATCCTGACCGACACTTTTTTCTGTAACTCTCTCTCTCTAACTTTCACGTCCCCATCAGTTACAGTTGCCTCCGCTCAGTTGTTTGCTGTAAGCCAGTTCTGGACTGCCACTTGCTGTTAGATTTTGAAGCAGGGGATTCCCCATACAGACCGCCATTCGTCTGGATTAACTTCAGCTTATCAGAGACTAACACGAGCGCTTCTGGTTCAAAAGCTGTGCACCACTTTCGTAATAAAAAAATCTTTGGATGCCGAAGGTTCTGAAATTCACCGTGGCATCATGGGTGCACTTACAGTGAACAAATGCTAATTTTAATGAACCTATTTTTGTAGAGGCTTATAAACTCCACACCAAAGTTCTTCTGGTACATAAGTTACCGGTGATTCTCGTGAAATTTAATAATCCGGTGTGAGTTTTATTTTGTGAAATTTGCTAACCCTATAGCAGATTTATTTTAGTTGTGCTTCTTCGCCGTATCACTTTCTTGGTTTCATTCACCTAAAAAGCCCAGTTAGCTATATATTCCATCTTGTTGGTTTTAAGACTTTCATCTTTCTCAGTCCCTACACCTCTGCGAAGAGGACTGACTTCACTTCTACACGATAGAACACCAATTTTGGGCATGCCTAAAACTTTCAAGGCATATAAAGGACTAGTCCTAACTTGGGTGACCTTATAAGGGGTACCCTATGGGGTGGTTCAATTACCTATATGCCCTTAAATCCATTAAATTACTACTAATCTATCCCTAACCCTAATACAAAACCTATAATCAACTACACCTAAAATCAGTTTCATTCACCTTTTTCTTCTTCCTCTCCACAGCCGAACTCCACCCTTCCCTTTCTTTTTTTTTTCATCGCGGAAATTTAATTGTCGATTTGTGAAACTATATAATGGATCGTCGTAAGGCAGTATCTCGTTCAAATCGATCGATTGAACAACCTATTCATGAAGAAGAAGATTTAGAGAGTGAAGAACAAACTCAAAATCAACCACAAAATCAATCGGAAGAAGAGATTGAAAAAGAACCAACGCCGGAAATGAAAATAAGAAGGTTAGTTTTACAAACCCATCTCATATTTGATGTTTTTGATTGTTTTGGTCGATTTAATTCGTCAAAATCATGTGTTCTGCGGCGGTTACAGGGTATGGTTCGGCGTAAAACAAATGTTAGATGTGCGCCGAGCTGTTCTTGAACCTGAACCCTGAAAGTGCATATGAACGGCTCGGCGTATATCTGAAATCTGTTTTGAGCCGAACTTAGTAAAACAGAGACTTATATTTAGGATCGGCTTATTCGATGGTGTTAGTTTTGTGCCGAATATGTTTTGTGAATTTCAGAAATTTTGCATGTGCGTAGGATCGGCTTGTATGGTAGTATTAGTTTTGTGCCGAATAAATGTTGTTTGAAATTCAGAAATTTTGCATGTGCTTAGGATCGGCTTGTATGGTAGTATTAGTTTTGTGCCGAATAAATGTTGTTTGAAATTCAGAAATTTTGCATGTGCTTAGGATCGGCTTGTATGGTAGTATTAGTTTTGCGCCGAATAAATGTTTCAATTCATAAGTCTAGATTCGGCTTATTCGATAGTATTAGGGCTGCGCCGAATATCATTGTTAAAATTTCATAAATTTTACAAGTGTGTAGAAATCTGCTTATTTATATGATATCATGTTGCGCCGAATACATGTTTGAGTTCATAATCATAGGTTCGGCTTATTCGACAATATCGGTTGTGAGCTGAATACAGGGTTCGGCTTACTCGACAATATAGGTATTGAGCCGAATATTTAGGATCTGCGTATAATTATTTTGTGGTATGAGCCGATCCACTCTCTGTGTAAGCTAATAAAAATTTCAAGACATGATTCATACTTGCGCAGAATTAGTCTTATAACTTTCATACTTGTGTCAGGACCAATGCCGCGGGTAGGGAGATGTTGAAAAAAATGAAGGACAAAATTGATTCCAAAACACCAATGACCGTAGAAGAACAAAACTACCTCTACAAAAAGTGGGATGCAATCATCAACAAAGGAGAAGGACTCGAGAAACCCGGACAAAAGCCTACCACTAAGAAGAGGGGTCGTGGTTAAATGTCCTTTTATGTTTCCAACTTCCTTTTAATGTTTTTCTTAAGTTTTAAGTACACTTTTATGGTGTTGCAAACACCTTTGCTTTTAGGTGCTCAACTTTGTTTTTAATTGTGCTGGGTTTGGTTATGGACACCTTCAATTTCAAACCGATCGCATCGGCTTTGTTGTCCTTTAACTAGTACACAATTTATCTTCATCGCGTGTTCCTCAAGCCAATCCAGAACTTCTGGTTTAGTTTTTCATATCTACGTTCATTCCAAAAAAAGTAATTAGTAAGCAAAACTTTGGAATATTCCGACAACATTAAGGTAAGCAAAAGGTTCTTACATACCAAATCATTTTGGAAGTGATCCTTGGTATCCTCGTGAATTATGTCTACTGGATCAGGTTGATTTTCCATGGGTCCAAGCACGATCTACAAAGAATATCACAAGGTTAAACACTAGAAAGGGAATATAATAACAAGGTTCGGCGCATTCGATAATCACATTATGTGCCGAACTATAAACATTTAGAGGTTTCGGCTTGTACGATATCCTCAATATGTGCCGAACCACAAACAATATTTTAACCCAAAAATTAACAAATGCATGTTCGGCTCAGAAGATAATCATATTATGTGCCGAACCTTGGACATAAGAGGTTTCGGCTTGTACGATATCCTCAATATGTGCCGAACCTCGAACAATATTTTAACCCAAAAATTTACAAATTTATGTTCGGCTCGGAAGATAATCATATTATGTGCCGAACCTTGGACATAAGAGGTTTCGGCTTATACGATATCCTCAATATGTGCCGAACCTCGAACAATATTTTAACCCAAAAATTTACAAATTTATGTTCGGCTCATACTATAATCAAACTATGTGCCGAACCTTGAACATAAGAGGTTTCGACTGATACGATATTCTCCATATGTGCCGAACCAGTAAAAATATTTCAACCTAGAAATTAAAAAATTATGTTCGGCACATACGATTTTGGATATGTAAGCCGAATTAGTAATTCTATTCCGGGCTATTCAGGATGTTGTTCGGCTTACTATGAAACTTTCATATAAGCCGAACTAGTGTCTAGCAAAAGGGTTGGAATTGGAAATTATAGGTTCGGCGCATGCAGTAAACAGATTCAGTAAGCCGAACCGTTCATCAATGGTAGATTCGGCTCATAGATGTGAGCCGAACCTCAACCTGTTTCGCCGAACCATGATTCAAAAAACCTAACTTTTGATAATTGAGAGCTATAGAAGTGAGATTAAGTATAGGATATAAGTGTACCTGTGTATTAGAAGAATTGGGTTCCTCATCAATGTATTCATCATCAAGATTTGGCTCATAAAAATCATCATCTTGAGTTTGTGTTTGAGTTTGAGTGGGTGTAAAATCATTCTCATAATCTAAGAAATCAACCATTTCTGGATCATTGTTGTAGTTGATGTGTATTTTCCTAGGTTTTTTAGATGAATGATGACCCTCCTCATCCTCCATTGAATCAAGAATTAGAATTTTCTCACTTTCTCCTTCTCTTTCTCTCCTTCTTAACCAAACCAAAACTTTGATTTTTTTTTTCCTCAAATTTTTCATCTAAACAACTCTTATAATTCTGAAAATTATCTTAATCACTAAACAAAATATTTAATCACTAATCAAGATTATTAACACTAATACGTAAAGGGTAGATTTGCCATTAAAAAAAATTTGGGTTAAGGGGTTATCTGATTTTGCTATTCAACAATCTTTTTTTGTCTTCATTCAGTATGCCATGAAAGATTTTGGTATGCCCAATATTATGGTTCTTTATTTTGTGAAATTTGCTAACCCTATAGCAGATTTATTTTAGTTGTGCTTCTTCGCCGTATCACTTTCTTGGTTTCATTCACCTAAAAAGCCCAGTTAGCTATATATTCCATCTCGTTGGTTTTAAGACTTTCATCTTCCTCGGTCCCTACACCTCTGCGAAGGGGACTGACTTCACTTCTACACGATAGGACGTTTCTCCTTTCCCTCTTTCTCTCTCCCTTTCTTTTTTTTTTCTTTGGTTTCTGCTTTTATGGTAATCTCTCTCCATCAACAGTCTATCAATCCAACTCTTTTTCTTCTCCTCTTCTAATTCCTGTGCATAAAACCCCTTGATACTATAATATGTATGAACAATGAAAATGCAATCCCAACTAAAAGTCTGAATCCCATTATCTATGTCTTCATTTTACCTCACATTTGTTAGGTGGAGGTGATGATGATAATCATGCCAAGTTTCTTTCATCTCTAGCTAATTTCTCATTCTTCTTACCTTTTTTTCTTCACTCTCCACTCACTCTGCTTCTCTTGTCGGTGGTGTTCATGTCTTACTGTTTTGATGCTTCATAATTTCAGTAATTAATAATATTGTTTACCGTTTTTAGGTGAGAATTATGAACAACTCCTCCTCCAAAAATTCTAAATAGAAATTTTCTACCAAGTTTTGACTTGGATGTTCTATGTAATAAGTTATTTAATTTTCTGTTTTGTTTTTGTACAAATGAGTTGAGAACTAATTTCAAACTTCAAATGCATGTGATTTTTGGTCAAGAATTCTCCATGAAATTGCTGTAATTCTAAAAGTTTCATGAAAATCTGTACTTGGGTTATCTGTATCTAAGAACTTTACCTCAAAGAGTAATTTGTTTTCTTCATAATTTTTTTTAGCAGTTTGTGAAAAATCATGGACCACAAACCATGGCCATGGAGGAAGAAATCTTCAGAGAAAACTATATCTGTAGGCGATAAAGTTCCAGCAGAAGAAGTAAATGAGAATTTGAGATTCATTAAATTTCCAATCATCATTTTTTAATCTTGTTTGGGTTATCAATATTGTTTGTTTGTTTTGAATGCAGAAACTTATGAATGAAAATATAATTGAATTGGAGAAATCTGTGGAAATTTTGAACCAGAAACTATCTTCTGCCCTCGCCGAATGCAATACTAAAAGCCAACTTGCAGTAAAGAATGAGGAAGTCGCCAAAGAAGCCATTGCAGGTCATTTTTATTTTGCTCTCACTGCTTTAAGTAGCTACCAACATGTTTATATGTGCAAGTCGTGTAGTTGCTATGCATGTATGTCATCGCTTCCTATCTATCGCTGAAACAACGACTGATGCTGTAATCAGTCGTTGAAACAATATATCTATCGCTGGGTAATGAATCTGCTGCTTAATGAATCTTGTCAATTCAATCCAAAGATCATGTCTTTGCTAGTAGGAGTCATCTAAATTCGTACTGGTGTAATTATTCTTTTGAGTACTATAGCGAGTCTTGTTCTTTCATTCCAATATACTGATCTTGCCCGTAAATCAATTGTATTATCCAGGCTGGGAAAAGGAAAAAGCAGAATCGTCATCTCTCAAGCAACAACTGGATGAAGCCTTACAGCAGACGGATATGAAAGATGAAAGAATAGCTCATTTGGATGCGGCTTTAAAGGAATGTATGCAGCAGTTACGATTTGTCAGGGAGGAGAAGGAGCAAAGAATTAATGATATTATTGTGAAGACAGGGAAAGAAAGTGAAAAGATGAAGATGATTTTAGAAGAGAAGATAGCAGAAGCTAATAAGAGCCTTGAAAATTTAATTGCTGAGTATAACAATCTAAGTAAGGTTCTTCATGAGAAGGAGATTCTGATCGAAGAGCTTAATGAACGCAACTTCCAAGCAGAAGCAGATTTTAATGCATTAATGTCTCGATTTAACTCCGCTGAAAAAACAAATGCTTCTCTGAAATATGAGGTTTGCATTATTGAGAAGGAACTTGAGATTCGAAACGAAGAGAGGGACTTCAATCGTCGAACAGCCGATGCGACTCAGAAGCTACACCTTGAAAGCGTAAAGAAGATTGCCAAGTTAGAATCGGAGTGTCAAAGATTGCGTATCCTGGTTCGAAAACGATTGCCAGGACCTGCTGCGTTGGCAACAATGAAAACTGAAGTCGAACTGCTAGGAAGAGAAGCAACTGATACAAGGAGAAAGTCAGTTCCTCCAATGGGGGGTTCGATGGTAAAGGACTTCAGGAAGGAGATTTCTCTGGGTAGTCCAAACAAGCAGACTAATTATTTGATTGAAAGATTATGTGCCGTGGAAGAAGAAAACAGAACTCTCAAGGAAACTTTATTGAAGAAAGACAGTGAACTCGAGTCTTCAATGCTCATATGTGCACGGACAGCTTCCAATTTATCTCAGGCTGAGACTCAGCTTGCAGAATTGTCGAAAAGTCAGAAAATTATGGAGCTTGCAAGGAATTCTCCAGTATCCCCCTTAACATCAATAGTCGAGGACAAGAGCAATGGAGATGCTGAATCATGGGCTAGTCCTGCACTAATTTCTGAACTGAATCATTTCAAGAATGATAAGTCACGGGGGTCTCAATCGAGCAAAAGTTTTGGAGGTTCAGACTTAAGTCTTATGGATGACTTCGCCGAGATGGAAAAAATGGCAATAGTTTCTGTGGACAAGTCTTTAGGAAGTTCCCACATCTCCGATGAAAGCAACACACCTACAGTAAACCAGGAAAAAGAAGTGAGGAAAGGAACTAGTAGGGAGCTATTTCCAGTGACCGACAGTCCCTCTGGGTTTACAGATAAAATGCATAAGGGCATCCTGAAATATCCTGGGTGGATCCAAGATATTTTGAGAATTGTCTTCGAGCAGAAACGTGTCACACAGAGAAACGTTGATGACATTCTTGCAGATATCCTAGCTGCTTCCAGCTGCACGAGTATTCAGGGTGAACATGAAGCTATTGATGTAAATAAGAATTTGAGCCTTTCAAGCGCATCAGAACAACCAAATATTAGCGGCTACATCGCATGGAAACCTCAAAATGCATCAGAAGCAGTGGATTCTGATCAAGCGTCTGCTGCAGATATCTCCCTGAAGGAAGTGTGTGAAGAGAAGATTCAATCAAGTCTAAGCAAATCACTTCGTAAACTGATCGAGCTTATTGAAGGGATTATTAGTCAACCATCTTCACTTGATTACAATGACCAAAACAACTTACCAAGAAATGATGGGAGTTCATTCCCATATGACAATGCAGCAACATCTACAGGCTACATGGTTCGTGTTTTCCAATGGAAAAATTCTGAACTCAGTTCTGTTCTGCGTAAGTTCTCTCTTACTTGTAATGATCTCTTGAACGGTAAAAGTGATCTTGAACAATTTGCTACAGAGCTAACTTCAGCATTTGACTGGGCAATGAACCATTGCTTCTCCCTTCAAGACGTTTCAAGTATGAGAGACACAATGAAAAAGAATTTTGATTGGGATGAGTCGCAAAGCGAAAATGATAACCAGTCCCCACGTATTTTCTCATCTGCTATTTCGAAGGAGCGAACTTTAATACATCAGATGGAGGAAATGCAATCCAAATTGAAAGAAGAAAACAGAACACTAAAGGAAGAGATAGCAGAGAAGGAGGTAGCAAAGAAAGATTTGGAGGGAAGGGTTCAGTCAGCAACTAATAAGATAGAAGAATTGATGATTCAACTGCAAGATTCAGAGAAAAGCATTTCAAGTTTGCAATCTATAGAAGCAACATTAAGAGAGTCAAAGGGGATGGTTGAAGACCAGCTTGTAAGCCACAAGTTGCTTGAAGAGGATCTCAATACCCAACTCTCGGTGGCCACTGTCGAGTTAAGTGAAGCTCGCCAAAATATTTCATCTCTTGAAGCAGAATTGGAAGATAGAAGCACCTGTTGTCAAAAGCTAGAATCATCATGCCTCGAGTTACAACTGCAGCTAGCAAGGTACTGAAATGATATCAAATTTTTCCTTTATGTATAGATACCTCTTTATCTGTTATAAAATCATCTCATACTTGTCACATATGCAATTCACAGTCTGACTAAGAAGGAATTGTCCCAGTATGATGCACAGAGAAACAATAGGCAACTCAAAACTGTAAGATTCCCTTCCCTTCTCTACTAATATGATTATTTGATGATAGTAATGAGTATAACAAGTTGTGAGAGATCTCTGTCACAGGACTGGGAAATTACAGCAGCTTCAGAAAAGTTGGCAGAGTGTCAAGCAACCATCTTCAATCTAGGTAAACAATTGAAGGCATTGGCTCACCCAAAGGACACTACTCTCTTGGAGAATGCTACTTCTACCAACACTGCCGCGACCACCAACAACAAGACAACCATGACGAACAAGAATTTGAACAATCAACGCCCATCTCTTCTAAATCACATTTTAGCTGACGATGAAACCGGAGTTGAAGATGATCCTAATTCCCCCATGATGAAAGAGATCATATGCACCACAGACTCTCGAAAACCACCTTTAGGTGGCCTCAAAGATTCCCACATTGATCCCAACAGTTCATCGAAGTCCATCAGAGGTTACCTTGGTTCAAACGAAACAAATTACAAGAGGTCTACTGAAATGTCTCTAGCTATTATTCCTAGTAAGAAACCCGGAAACAGCGGCAGTGGTGGTTTTCTGCGGAAACTTTTGTCGAGAAGGAAAACTGGTAGTCGGAAGATGTCCATCCCCACTGCTCTCTAATAACACAAACTACTGATGCAGTATACTGCAGAAAAGAGATTTCTGCTCGTTGCTGGGCAATGCTATTACAATTAATTTTATAGATGTCAATTCCCACTGTTATCTGATCTCTAATAACACAAACTATTTAGGTAGTGTATTGCAAAAGGGAGAGACTTCTGTTTGTATTGGGTGATGCAGTTGAGCTGTTTAAAGTTAATCGGTTCTATTCATATGGTGCTTTATATGTACGTACTGGTGAGGTACACATCTAATAGTGTATATGCTTGAGAACAGAAATAAAAAAGTTGACATAGTGTGAGCTCATACTTGTGTGATGGATTGCATTCATTTTAAAGTTTCAAATATTGGTTACAGGATGTGCAACTAACCTTTTCATATGTATCCTCTAAAGGTATACTAAAGCCTAAAACAGCTCTTCTCAAGTTACTGTATTACAGTAGAAAGGGTAAAATATATTCAAAAATAAAATTTTAATATCAATGTCATGAAGATAAAGAAGACAAAATTCCGTCACATTTTTTCTGGTGATTAACTTCTGGGATATAAAACAATCTAAAAGATTTTTGTGAAAGCTGATAAGCTATATATATTTCATCACTATATCAGCAATAAAGTAATGCAAAACCCACTTCTCTTCAAGCCTCAATCTCTGTGCAAAACAAATTTTGATATGTCATGAAGTCCAGCTTCCTCGTAGCATTCAGCAATTCGCTGCTCAAAGTCTGACCAGGTTCCATCTATGGAGGCTAAGTCCAATAAAAATGCAGCTTCATCCAAGGACACCTGCACAAAATCAATATGAATCTGTGAGAAAAATACTGGAATCCAACGGTCTTCCTATCTCAATTCTCAATATCCACGCAATACATTTCAACTTTAAGGGATACAATTCCACTGTGTTAGACCTGTGCTGGGGCCTTTCCCTTCTGGAGATCTTCTTGTTTTCCCTGTTCTGACACCTTCTCCTTTATGAACTCAATTTGTTCGTCTTCCCATTCTGCAATCTCAGCAACTTCCTGAACAGGAAGAACCCAAAACAATTAGAGGCAGAGAACATGCACATAAAAATGGACCAACAGTAAGAAACTTCTGAAGGATCCAGTACCTGGTATCTGCATCCCAACGTCCACCATGGTGATTTTAGTGCTCCTCTTGCAGCATCCTTTGCTTCTAAGTTACGCCCAACCCTGCAAAGATTTATTGATAAGATTAGTGGTGATAAATGTTGAATCTGCCATCCACAAAGACTACGCAGAAGAGACTTATACGAACTTTAGCAAAACCTCTGCATTAAACACAAAAGGCCGTCCAAAACCAGGAAAATGCTCCTTGTTCGTATAAAACTCCCCAGTCACCATCGCTGAAACCTTCCAACAACAAACTAAAGTGATTGAGGGAAGTACACCCCAAAAACGAAAAAATATCCTTTCAAATCAAGGATTTCACTGAAGTCCTCACATGGTCGCCTTTCTCAAAATGTTGCATCACTTTACGTTCTAATATGTCCGGGAACATGCCAACCTGAGAAATACACAATTGGTCATGGGCATTCAGGTAGTAGCTTCCTGTGTTGCACAATTTAGGTACCTCTTTTTTACCTTCTTCAAAAGGTAGACATCAAGATTTGGAAGCTTAGATTCAGAAAAGTCACCCCTCCTATAAAGCTTTCTACCAGCCTCAGATGAAGCATCAAATAGCTCATTGCTACTGTCTGCAGGGTTGTTGGCATCTGCCTCGGCCAAAATTCTATGAATGTATTGATCTACCTGCATGTGAAGAACCAAAGAAAGACATCAGTCTAGTTTGTAGACTCTGTACCCAAGAAATGCCTGAAGATTCTGTAAAATGCCACAGTAAAACAGTACTGATTTGATGCAAAATAACATCTCTTTGGTTTATACTCACATTCTTGGCTAAAAGCCACACCCCGTACTGACGGACTTCCACAACTGGCATCTCCATCCTATGCCCAAAGCAGTAAGACGAGGATAAATGATGCAAACAAACTGAAACATACAAAAATATTTTATTCTTACCCCGGTGGAGCTGTTGGCCATCTCAACAATGCAGTGATAGTGCCTGCGTAAGAAAAAACATATAAGAGTAACGATGATAAATTGATACTCCCCTTATAATATTGATGGTATGTGTGTGATCTGAACCTGACTGGCTTTTTGATAGTGGAATAGCAAGAGGGATTAACCCTTTTCTTGCTCCAGGAGAGACAATGGTTTCACCTGATAAAAAAAAAAACTACCTCAAATTTTAATCAAGGGATCACAGGGACTCAATTGAGAGTGCTTCACTGAGGGCTATCCAAGCATAACAAAAATTGATTAATTTGTTTACATACTCAAATCAACCTGTGGTAGGTACGGTAGACTACGCTAACTACACATTCAAATAGATGTGAACTCAAGTTGAAACAGCTAAGATTTACAACAACAAGTTGAAGTGTGCATTACATTTCTACCAACACACTTCATGATCCCAAGAAGCTGTTCTTTACCTCATTTTCAAAACAATAGAAAAAACTCTCAACCGTTACTAATGTTAACCTAGACAGACCAAGTCAGATATTGAAATATCTCAGTTCGCAGTCATAGAAGACAGTGTATATTTCAAAACAATGTGACAATGAATGGAGTGGTTCAGGATCATCACAAATTAGGTTAAGTTTCAATTTTATTATCAACAACCAAGGAAACAAGTAGTACCTTTAGATTGAAGCATATTCAACAAAGAATTGAGATGTTCTGGTGGTCGCGTTGCAGCTACATCTTTAATGTATGATATGTGATCTGCATTTCATTTCATTTCCCTTTAAACCAGATTTATCCAATAGAAAACCTAATCAATTGAAATCAGATATCTAAGAGAGATCAAAACCAGAAGTTGCTGCTGAATATGAGCATCTGAAATTAGCAGCGGTATTGGCACTTTTACTGCGGCTGTGGCGGTGAAGAAACAACTTGGGGAATGCTGAAGTAGTAGTTGTTGTGGTTGAAGATGATGAAACCCTACTCGATAGAATTCCCCCAGGAACTTTCATTTCTTCTTCAAAAGTTTGCAGAGAGTGAGAAAGAATTTCAGAATTGGATTTTTTTCAAACACTTTTAGTCACTAGAAATTTGTTTGTTATCCACTTCTGAGGTTATTTACCATTTTACCATCTATATCAAGTGGGCACGACGCAATTCACTTGGGTTTGGTGAGCACTGGGCGGTCCGTGTGGGTCAAGATTTGCCTCATTCAACGCCCTACTCGTCGATGCCAGCGGGTAAATAGAAACATCGCCCACCACCCTACAGTAGGTAGTTAGTTGTACCTTCTCTCAGTATGATTGTACAGTAGTTGCAGTCGTTTGATCACTTCTTTCAGTCTAATTATATCGTAGTTGTAGTCGTATGGTCACTTTTCTCACTTTAATTATATCGTAGTTGCAGTCTTATGATCACTTCTCTCAATCTATTTATACAGTATCTACAGTTATATGGTCACTTCCCTCAATCTCATTCTGCAGTATTTAGATATGTTTTATAGTTAAAACAATAAACATATTATTTTGTATAAATAGATCACATATCGTTCAACAATAAACACATCAGGTCGGCCAACTTTCTTCTCCATCTAAAAAAATAAGCTCTTCTATTGTCCAAATTTTTGTTTAAAAAACAACACCTTCTTTTCAAAACTACGGTGTATTATAACACGGAAGAAGATGAAGCCATTGTTAGTTCATGGGTTGTTGTTGTTATAGAGAATGACGAGGGAGCTGAAGTAAGTAATACCATAAATATTTGGGATCGGATGCCGTAAAAAATTCAAACAAAGTCAAGGAATCCCAACCAATGAATGATTAGTTTTCTTCAAAAAAGATTGTGCATAATCACTTCAGCTGTGAGAGAGTATATATTGCTGCAAAAAGTATTATACCTCTTCATGACCCCTTGAACTCCCATAATCATAACTGACTTATCGATTACCTACAAATAGTGTGTACTGAACTGTTGAAAGAGAAGGTGTGAATTGATAAAATTTTTTTGTAGGAGGAGTTGGCTAAAGAAAGTTTGGAAAGAAATTTCGGTTTTATAACTGCTATTTATTGTTGAAAAACAACTTCCCAGAGTATAACCATGAACTCGCACAAGATGTTGATTCTGAAGATTCAGATGAAGACTGAAGAAATAAGATAAGAAGTAAGATAGGTGTTGTGGGTATATCCCTCTATAAACCCTCACGAGGTACAACTCGTTTAATAGGGCCGCCCAATAGTTTAAAGGCTTATTGCACATGTTCAATAAAATGGTGATTTTTTCACGAAAGCGAGAATAACAAGTATCACATTACGTCATATTCATCACATTCAAACTCTTAAAATAGCGACAACAACACGTACTAATTATTCAAAAAGAACATTACATCATAATGAGTTCATATTCAAACTCTTGATTAAACAAAAACATAACAACACCTAATCAGTCCATTCCACCAACTGACATCCATGACATTTCAAGAAACGTTTCCATATGTCTTCTTTGCTATAGACCGATGCAGTTCCATATAATATTTACAACCAAGGGTTTCACATTCATTCTCGTTCGTGCATTCAAACTCGAACTTTCCTTTAAGTTTGAAGTTTTTGCAGAGTTGATCAATTTTTTTTTGTTTCATTGCATCCTCCAGCAATTGTGCTTCTTTAGGAAAAATAATATATTCACATTCCAAATACGTAATCTTCTCCAGTACCGACTCAATTACCTTCCTGATGCCGATACAACCTCTTTGTTGACATTTTGAATACATCCAGGGGCATTGTAGCAAACTATGGTTATCCATGAAACGTATAATTGACAAACCTCTTTTGCTTCCACACATACTATATGAAAAAGTGGGGGTATAACATCCACACCCAATAATTCGTTCGGCAATCTGTATGGACTAACTCCAATACAATTCCGAGAGCACCAGCTTATAAAGCGAGCTCAATCAAGAAATATACCAAAGAGTTATATCTCAATTTATCAATACTATCTGCAATCGAACAGATAGAAATACGTGAGCTTGATTGATACGAGAAATAACTTGGACGGTACCAAAGACCAACGCCCAAGTGTCAATCAATTTATATCAACAACCAAAGGTTGGATTTACCAATTGATTGAACTACGTACAACCTGTGATATTTCAATTATATAAACAAATATAATGTGGAAAAGAAATAACACAAGAACCAGAAGTTTTGTTAACGAGGAAACCGCAAATGCAGAAAAGACCCCGGGACCTAGTCCAGATTTGAATACCACACTGTATTAAGCCGCTACAGACACTAACCTACTATAAGTTAAATTCAGACTGGAATGTAGTTGATCCCTAACCAAGTCTCACACCGATTAAGGTACAGTCGCGTTCCTTACGTCTCTGAATCCCAGCATGACTCTACGCACTTGATTCCCTTAGCTGATCTCACCCACAACTAAGAGTTTCCACGACCCAAAGTCGAAGACTTATAAACAAATCTGTCTCTCATATATAAGTCTATTCCGATAGATAAATCTGTCTCCCATAGAAGTACCTATGAAGTTTTGTTCCGTCTTTTGATAAATCTAGGTGAACATGAACCAATTGATAATCCGGTCTTATATTCCCAAGGAATAGCCTAGAAATATCAATCACCTCACAATAACTTAACTATATGGTAGTTGAAGAAGTTATTGTGGAATCACAAAGAATGAGACGAAGAGCTTTGTGATTACTTTTTGTATCTTACCTATCAGAGACAAATCCCGAGTTAATCTTAGAGAAGATAATACTCAATACAATAGAACAAGTAAGGTCAGATCACGCAACTACAGAGAAAATAGTTGGGTCTGGCTTCACGAATCCCAAATGAAGTCTTCAAGTCGTTAACCTATAATGGTTTTGGAAAAACCTAGTTAAAGGAGAATCGACTCTAGTCGCAACTAGGAGACAGGAAAGAGTCGAGATTAGGTTTTCCAATTGCTAGAGTTCTCCCTTATATAGTCTTTCAAATCAGGGTTTGTTTTCAATCAAAGCTAAGATGACTTAGTAACAAAGCATTCAATATTCACTGTAAGATGAAAACCTGATTTACAATTCAAGCTAAGTCTGCTTAAAACCAAAGGAATATCTCTCCACCGCTAGATGCTCTTAGCTTGTTACACACAAATGAAATATACTTTCATTTCGATATGGGTAACCGTACCTAAACGTGTATATTGAGTTGGCTCAATAATAGTTAACCGAAGTTAGCCGTATGAACACTTTTGTCTTAACCACATTCATCTAACACTTCTAAATCAACTATGATAATCAATCAACCATGAAAGATAATCAAATGAATCCAACTATGTTTCAAATAGAGTTGTTTAATTGTTCACTATTTCACAGAAATATATATGAACCAATTGAATCAAAATCGGATTGATTCATGAGAATCTTTTTTTTTATACGAAAGGGAAGGATTTTATTGATATTAAGTGTTTGTGATTAACAAAGATTCATCAGCTGCTAAAGTTGTGGTTAACCAAGATGGCATCTGTTGTTCCCATTCTTGGATACTAGAAAAAGATAAAGTTTTTTTTACAATTGTATCTGCGACATTATTTCCTTCACGATGGACAAAACTACATTTCCATGTGGTGAAATCTTTTGAAAGAAAAATCGAATCTCCTATTATGCCTGCATTGATCCAGATTACTGCTCCTTTGGTTCCATTAATTGCTTTCACCACTCTTTGGCTATCTCCATCTAAGTGAAGCTTTGTGACACCTTTTTCCTTGGCCCACTTTATAATAGAGCTTTTGCCAAAGCTTCAGCTTGTTCAGGATCTAGAGATTTTGTGTTGCATCCCCTATCTCCATAGCTTGTACCTGCAAAACCACGACTTATTATGCCTATGCTTTTGTGTTTATTGAATCTGCAGAAAGCTGCATCAAAGTTAACTTTTGTTTCATCTAATGCTGAACTTTTCCAGGTATTTGTACTCAACACAGGGGTGTATTCATTCCTAGCCAGGGAAGAAGCACCATTCAATCTTTGCCAGTCACTGTTAGAGCATTGCTCGGTCGAACTCGCATGCGTTGCTATCTCAAGCATGTTTGTCAATGTTAGTGATCAAAACTATAAGTCTTGATTTCTAGTCTACTATAGCTAAGTCTCGGACTAGGATATAAGACATTTAACTTTTAAGTAATCATTGGCATGATTTGGAAAACAATACATGTTTTCCCAAACATTAAAAGACAACTAAACCACTGAAAACAAACAGTCATGTATATGGACCTAAACTCCTTCTTTAGTTTCTGCGGTGACATTTACACACCTGATAACTTTCTGTGGTGATATTTACACACCATAATATTGATGTCCATTACCACCTAGATAGTCTGTGGGTGACTGTACACACCCATAATATTGATGCCAATTCCACACCGAATAAAGTACAAAAGTAAAATAACGAAGGGGCGTATCCTATATACCATAGTTGGAAATTTTCATTTCCCAAAGACAATCATAAAGACAAACAAAGCATTACATTTCCTTTCCACGCCCTGGAAAGATTAAAAGAGATAATAAAACTTTCGAAATTTAAAACTAAACAATGCAAGGAATACACAATCGGATAATGCATGAATTTGTTAAACATAAACTTTGGTAAAAGAAAACAACAATAATCGCAAAAGAGTTAAATATAAATTCCCACCTCTTTTGATGACAAGCCACGCCTACCTCGAGATACACGATCCACTGGTTCATCCTTTGAATCGATCGTTGTTAATAAAGACTAACTGCAATTGCAGCTTTCAGCCAACTCAGATCATCTCAACACATTCATTAACTCTCTTTCTAAAACTTCAGTCACATAACATCTCATTCAACTTGAATCATTTCATCCTACACTAGCACATAAAACCCTCACCAGACAACACCATGACCTTCATATCTACCTAAACTCTTAACTGCAGGTCTAACTCTTCTTACGGAATTTGTTATCTGCACATACAAACTTCAGCTGAGATTAACTATAATCCTAACATCTCATTTCCACCAGTTCAACATCATCAACACCAACACCTAGAACAAGCTTATGTCTCAATATCCTCTCACTTACATCTTCATTTGAGTCTCTGCGAAGTCCTAACATTCATCTAAAGGAACTTCAATCCATTCTAGACACTGCCAACCCCTGTTATCAACATCAACCACACTACATATGACATTTCAATTCACTTACTATACAAACACCACCTTCCAAGAGTTACAGTTCTACCTACAGCTACACAGTTCACCGCCAACTCTATTCACGACACATGCAATCTCAATACCAGTTCAAACAAATACAGTCCAGTCAACTGAACCTGTAATTCAATCATACTGCAACTTCAATTGAGATCATACTCGATCCATTAACCACAGTTACTCATACCCGTCTCTTGAGATCACACACTCATCCACACCATAACAACATCAGCGGCAACACCCTCCTTGAACTTAATTCATTGCCATCTAAACGTCCTAGAATTATCAACATCCACAAAAACATACTTCAATTCAGAATTAAGATAACAATTACATAACCACCACCAGTACACATCTCCTCCCCTGTAACATCAACATCATCACCACCACAACTAAAATCATCTCAGTAATTTCATTAAGAGACCAAACTAATCCATACACAGCATACCCAACCAAGGAACTTCAATCTCAACTACACACAACTTAAGAATAAATGAATTCTGAAATCTTAAACCCGATTTACCCTTTCTTCCCAAGTCTTGAATCAACACCAACAATAGCTTTAACACCTTCTTACTGACACAATCGATCCCTATCTTTCATCAGCAACACTAGTCCTTAGAAGACCCTAAAATAATTCTCAATCCTCTTTTTCCTAATTCTAATCCGCAACATCAATTCAAATCCGCGAATCATTCAAACTCGATCCTTTAATTTCTCCTTGTTGACCTCCAGTCAGAATCCCCAAAGTCGAAACCCTAAATTACTGATTTCTTCAATTCATCACCGAATCAACTTCAATACTTCATTTAAACATCTACCCATTGTTCTCAATCTAACCATAGCTCCATATTCATCTTCTAGATATTCAGAACATCAATCGAATATATAAACTCTAATTTCTTCAATTCTCCACTGATTCAACACTTCAAACAGGAACCCTAAAAATCCGTACTTGTTCTCCTTTATGATTTAAATTCTCGTCATCTCCCTCATCAAATGATTCTCTCGAATAGATTCTCAAACTCATCTCTCAGATTCGCAGAAGAAGAAGAACAGGAGGGGAAGAAAAGAGAAGAAGAAGAACATGAGAGAAAGGAAAGAGAAGAAGAAACGAGAAGAAGAAGAAAAGAAAGAGAATTGAGTTTATCCTCTCAATATGGTTTTTGATAAGGTCGAACCGGATTGTTAAATGCACCCGACCAAAAGATGAGGACTGCCAAGTCGGTTAACTGAAAAAATAATTATTTTGCCTTTTAAACAAATCTTATGATATCTTCTTCGTCCGATATCCGAACGACACGTTCGTTTAGTCCATTTTGCATAGCTCTTCGAGTTCAATCCAGTAGTACTAGTTTCGTATCTAAATCGTTGTTAGATTAATTTCTATTAATTAACGTTCGTGTTAAACTAATTGAGTCATTAACGACTAAAACGTCTCTTGACTAGTCTAATGGCATTGACGAGCTTGAGGGTCCTTATAATAAGTCTGGTTTATCAATTGGTTCCTGTTCACCTTGATTTATCAAAAGACAGAACAAAACTTGTAGGTATTTCTGTGGGAGATAGATTTATCTATTCCTGTAGACTTTTCTGTGTGATACAAATTTGTTTATTAAAGTCTTCGACTTTGGGTCGTAGCAATTCTTAGTTGTGGGTGAGATCAGCTAAGGGAATCAAGTGCGTAGTATCCTTCTGGGATCAAAGACGTAAGGAGCGCAACTGTACCTTGAATCAGTGTGAGATTGATTGGGGTTCAACTACAGTCCAGACCGAAGTTAGTTTGTAGTAGGCTAGTGTCTGTAGAGTCTTAATAAAGTGTGGTGTTCAATCTGGACTAGGTCCCGGGGTTTTTCTGCATTTGCGGTTTTCTCGTTAACAAAATTCTGGTGTTTGTGTTATTTCTATTCTGCATTATATTTTGTTATATAATTGAAATATCACAGGTTGTGCGTTTGAATCAATCAATTGGAAATCCGACTTTTGGTTGTTGATTGAAATTGATTGATCCTTGAACATTGGTCTTTGGTACTGTTTAAGTGATTTCTCTTGTATTCAATTAGACTCGCATATTTCTATTTGCTTGAGAAAGAATTGAATCAAGAAAGAGAGATATAACTCTTTGATTTATTAAGATTGAGTCTAGTTGATTCTCTTGAAAGTATATTGGAGTTTGTCCATACATATTTCTAATCGAAATATTGGGTGAGGTTGTTGTACCCCCGCTTTTTCAGTCACCCATGTGAGTTTGTATACTTACTACTATCTCTTCTGATTTCACCTGCAGATTATCAAAAACAACACAACACCTTGTTTTCCATATATGCCACATTGTGAAACAGATGGTTTTGAATTGAGTCACATTTTTAGATCTATTATTCACATCCTTATCAAACCAAGTTTTTATCCACTGATGGATGTTTTTTCCTTGGAGAACCTCCACACAATTAACATCAATAATGGATAGAACTAATGAGAAAACATTACAGTCCATGAACAAATGTTGGATATTTTCATCATGATTTCTACAAAGAGGACATTGAACAATATTGTGATCGGTATGTCTAGAAAGTTTGTCCCTAGTAGGTAAACACATGTGTTAGAGTATAGCTCGGTTGACCTCGCATGCGTTGCTATATCAAGCATGTTTGTCAATGTTAGTTATCAAAACTATGAGTCTTGATTTCTAGTCTACATAGCTAAGTCTCGGACTAGGATAGAAAAGTGTAGTTGAGCTCAAGGAATTCATGGAGATTCATCATACAACGACGAAGATCTACTCAATGAACCGTGGAACTTCATCAACAAAAAGGTATGTGGAGACTTGAACTTATCTATCACTCAAAAGTCTATCTATTCAATCTCCTACTTCTTATGAGACAAAAAGTCGTATGCTATATAGACTGGATCATATACATTTGACATTTCGAGATGAGTATTCACTACTTATCTTTTTCTCGAAATCGTGTGTTGGTAAAGCGTTTCGCTTTGATCAAGTTTATATTCACCTAGTGACGAAAGTCATGAAAAGTTTCAATTACTTTGAGAATTGCTCTGACGTGAAACGGTCTGTGAATAACGGTTATATAACGTCCTCTGAGAATGTCTCAATGATTGGAATGAGAGTTTAGATTACATAACGATGTATTCCTTAATCCGAAGTTTTCGAACTTTGTTGATTGAGAGAAACCGGAGGAATTGGCTTTGCCAAGTTCGCGAACCTAGTCCGCGAACTGACGGAAGTTCTCTTACCGAGAATTTCTGCTGGGATTTTCCAAAAACTCGTTTGCGTGTTTAGTCCGCGAACTCAGTCCGCGAACCTAGTCCGCGAACTGGCGGAAGTCTCTTTGCCGATATTTTCTGCTGGGTTTGGAAAACTCTGCCGGTTGCCTTAAGTCCGCGAACTTGTTTGTGAGCTTAAGTGGTTATGATCTAAAGATGTACTCTGAACATGAAGCTTAAATTACTAAGGAATGCTTTATGCAAACCGTGGCTATAAAGTTCATGAGCCGATTCATCGAATCAAATCATCTTTGTTTCAATTGTGTCTTGTGTAGTTATATAAGATCTCATAGAAATTGAACAACTCTCTAACTAGTTCATTTGAGTCAATTGAACTAGTTATGGTGAAGAAGAACTAGGCTAATATGAAATGCTCATATGGTTAACCTTTTGGGTTACTATGTTAAACTAACATACACGTACACGTTTGGGCACGGTTTTCACAAACCCAGTAAACGTCTACCCAAGTGTGTGTGACAAGCTAAGTTTTCGATCTAACGGTTGAGAAATATTAGCTTGAATCTAAATCAGGTTTTCATCTAACGGTGAATACGGATTGCTTTGTAACTAATGCAAAACCCTGATTTGAAGGCTATATATAGGAGACATCTAGCATTGTACAAAACTATTCCCCACACGTCTGTGTGATACTAGTGCGCTCGCTAGAGTCGATTGTCCTTTAACCTTTGGTTTTCTTCTCTAAAACCAGGTTAACGACTTAAAGACTTCATTGGGATTGTGAAGCCAGACCGATACTACTTTTATCGTAGTTGTGTGATCTGATCTTGCATCTTCTATCGTACGAGTATAATCTATTGATTGGATTGAGATTGTGAGAGTTCTCCGATAGGAAAGATAAAGAAGTCACAAACATCTTCGTCTCACTGTTTGTGATTCCTCGACAAACCCCTTGTGTAGTCAAGAAGGATTGTTGAGAGGTGATTGATTAATCTAGGCTGTTCTTCGGGAGTATAAGACCGGATTATCAATTGGTTCCTGTTCACCTTGATTTTATATCTTAAGACGGAACAAAACCTAGGGTTTTTTCTGTGGGAGACAGATTTATCCTTTGATATACTTTTCTGTGTGAGACAGATTTGTTTATTATCAAGTATACGATTTTGGGTTGCAACAACTCTTAGTTTTGGGTGAGATCATCTAAGGGAATCAAGTGCGCAGTATCCTACTGGGATCATAGGCGTAGGAGTACAACTGTACCTTGAATTAGTGGGATACTGATTGGGGTTCAACTATAGTCTAGTCCGAAGTTAGCTTGGAGTAGGCTAGTGTCTGTAGCGGCTTATTACAGTGTGTATTCAATCTGGACTAGGTCCTGGGGTTTTTCTGCATTTGCGGTTTCCTTGTTAACGAAATTTCTGGTGTCTGTGTTATTTCATTTTCTGCATTATATTGTTTATCTTTATAATTGAAATAATACAGGTTGTGCGTTTTTGATCATCAATTGGAAATCCGACCTTTGGTTGTTGATTGATATTGATTGATCCTTGGACATTGGTCTTTGGTACCGTCCAAGTTATCTCTCTTTGATAAAGACTCGCAGATTTCCATTTTCTTGAGAAAAGATCAAATCGAGAGATTGAGATATAAACTCTTTGATATATCTTTTTATTGATAGAGTCTAACTGTCTAGTTAATTCTCATAAAAAGTATATTGGAGTTTGTTCATACAGTTTGCTAAGAGAAATATTGGGTGGTGTTGTTAGACCCCCGCTTTTTCAACATGTGAAGGAATTTCCATAGAAAGTGTTGAACTTAATTTGACTGGTAAACTAGTTTTCTACAAAGCCTTCCATTCAATCTCATTATTGTTTGGTGGCCTAGGTTGAGTTGAATCTAGTATATCCCTATAGGCAGTCTTGACTGAAAAATCACCATTTGCAGTTGGCTTCCATCTTATAGTGTCTCTTCCATAGATAGGGATTCTTATTTCTTGGATAGCTTTAACAGTCTCATTATCAAAGAGAGCTTCTAGAATATCTATTTTCCAACTTTTAGAATCATCATCAATTAGATGAGATACTTTACAATGTTTGCTGAGACAAAGTTGGATTTAGGTGGAGTATTCATTCTAGGGATCCACTTGTCTTTCCAGATGAAGATATTATTACCATCTCCAATTTGCCAGCAGTAGAACTGTTTTATAATCTCTAAGCCATCACAAATACCTTTCCGAACCCAGGAAACCTGCCTAGAAAGAGCACAATTTATAGGATTAAGCCTATTGAAATACTTATGACTAAGGATAGTATCCAAGGAGCATATGGATTTTCTATCATTCTCCATGCTAATTTGGCTAAGAGAGCTTGGTTTAGAATTGGAGATTGTCTAATGTTTAAACCACCTAGATCTCTAGGATAAGCAATGTGAGTCCATTTTTTCATACTAATTCCTCTCTCACCATTTTTTTTGTTCCAAAAGAAATTTCTCTGAATAACATCCATCTTATCTGTAACAGTTTTAGGAACTTTTGATGCGTCATGCTTGTGATTTACATCTAATGCTTTATAAAATCTACTTTTGGCAAAGAAAAGAGTCAACAAAAGAGCTAGAATTGTTATGAGTCATCATATGAACCAATTGAATGTGATTAGTAGTGAAATCCTAAGTCTCAGTACCTCTAGATATTCGTGACAACCTTGTGAATATATTTTTAGTATTTTTATTCTTAGTTCTTAAATCAAACCTTTACACAATCCGAGTTGAACGAACTTTACTACCACTTTCAAAACTACATCAATTTTTGGCGCCGCCGACGCGGATTTATATTAGGTTTTAGATTTATTTTATTTCTTTTAGAATTTTTGTTCTCTTTTACGCCTTTGGTATTTTTCGATTCTTTTCAGATTGGAGCGAAGCTACAAGGAAAGAAAAAAGTACTATATAAGGAAAGCATCGCCAAAGAAGGAAAGAAGAGAGGAATCCGAAAGGAGTGAAGAAGAATATTTTGTATATAGTTATTTTGTTTTATTTTTAGAAACTGTAAATAGGGTTTTAGTTTTTGTAATTTTTCTTTTTATTTTTGGACACTTTTTGGACTGGACATTATTTTTTAAAACCCTACGGAAGGGTTAAGATTAAATATAAACTGTTTGCAGGGAAGGACGACAGTTACGATACTGTCTCGGCCCCTCGGGTTCGTACACTGACATCGGAGTCGGTGGCTTGAGTCGACTTCAACGGTTCATCGCCCGTCTGGTACGGGAGGTAAGACTCTATCCACCCACGAATCCCCTGTCAGTGGGTTTTATTTTGTGTGACAACTCACACCCCTGCAATAGAATGTCGAACTGGTATTACAAGAGCCAATACAACGAATATCCGACTGAGTTTCAAAATGGACGTTACTACTTTGACCATAATGTGAATAGTGGTTGGGAACATCAACCTTTTCAAGGTTATGGCTCATACCTTGATGAGCCCAATTACTATCCACACACGCACCGGTCATACGAGCAAAATTATTATATTTCTCCTTTAGAAGAGTCCCTCAGGAAATTAGAGGAGTCGACACGTAAGTTAGCTGAGATGAATAACTTAGTTTATGACAAAAGAGAACATTCTATAGAGGAATCCTTCAAGTTGATAGCTGAGACGAACGAAAGAATTGCTCGAAATAATCTTAATTTCCAATACAGTGATTCCGATAGTACCCTTGAAAATGAGGATAGTTATTTGCATAATCAAGATGACGAGGATAAAATTGGTAACACTACTTGTTTAGATGAGGTTCAACCATTTTCATGTTATTATGATGATTATGATGTAGATAGTGTTGATGAAGAATTTGAAATATGTAGGCATAGTGATCAGGAATTTGTTACTCCAAATGAACTTTATGATGATAGTGTTATTTCTGGTTCAGATCCCGATAATTTTAATGATTATTCACCTATTCAAAAGGACGAGGATTTGATTAGAGATACCACTTCTTTATATGATGTAGTATTTCCTTTTGATTACGAAGTCGATAATGGTTTAGAGGAACGATTTTATTCTGAGAATACCGTTTTAGAGTCTAGCGATTTAGAAACAATGGTCTTAGACGAAGAAAATGAACTCGTACAACTATTAAATATCAGTGAGGATGCGTCACTTTAGTATAACCTAGAAGAAGAAATTGACTATTTTTCAGGATTCCAACGATCTAGAAATTAAGGAAATTATAGCTAGTCTATCTAGAGATACCCAAAACTCTAAGTTTGGGGGTGATTATCATTCTCCATGTGCCTTAACTCTTAGAAAGGTCCCTCACTTCGGACTTGACATATGTGCCTCAACCATTTTGCAAGATTATCTTCATACACGTTTTCCTGAACCTAGTGATGTCCATAAGGAAGTTCAGTTGTTATAAACCCATCCTCTGGTTGATGAGGTTAAACCAGGCTATGATACCAAGATCGACTTTGTTTTCCCACCAAATATTTTTCAACCAATTGTGGGAACGTATAAATTTTAGATGTGTCAATTATTTAGTTTTGAGACTAAACCTAATTACTTTAAGAGATTAGGGTCGATACATTTGCTTAAGATTGGCCACCAGTTTCATCGTGGTCGATTGTGTGAGTCAAAACTGATTTACTTTAAGGATCCTCAATTATTCAGGTTATTATTATGTGATTTTAAATTTTTACTTGAGTTTCTTCAGACTCTAATACCTGAACCGGATCTTAGCTTTGAGGAATTCCAACCCATGAAAATATTTTATTTGGACCCAGTTATAGAACCTGAACCTGAACCACAGCTAGATGTAGTTGTCTTAAACAGGAAACTAGACAAGGGTGTGCTTTATTTGTTTATTTTCTTGACAGGTTGCAGATTCCTTTTATTTGTGATAGCTCTATTTGGTTTTGATGACCCATAGAAATTTCGGCTATTACTTTATGATTCTATGAGGTGATTAATCCTTTCTTAGTCTGGCTGAAGACTTTAAACTTAGAACTTATTGGGAGGTAACCCAACATTCATGTGACACGGTAATATCTTTCCTTATCTCTTTTGCTTCAAATGGTAACAGTTTCTCCTTGTTCATGCTTTTAATTTCATCTTTAGAACATTGAGGACAATGTTAGATTTAAGTTTGGGGGTATGGGAGAAAATTTTTAGTTGCAATATGAATAAATAAACTCCAGAGCTTAGAAATTTATGCATATTGTGGATTGCACTAACTAATCTAAGTGGATGGAAGCATTTTGATCGTAGGAGTTGAGGAACCAATCTGATTAGATGGAAACATCTAGAAGAGTCTATTCATAAAAGAAAAGAGCTCAGGTGTTAGAAATAACATGATAGTTTCACCATATCTCGTTGAGTCCTTTTCACTTCTATTTTTATTTTATTTTGTTTTTAAACCATGTTTCTCTAAGTAATCGGTGGGGCCCACGATTCAAGTTGTTACCAATGCTAGGGTGAATTAGAGTGATTGAGTTACAAAGAAAAAGAAAAAAAACCAGACCAATTAGACCAAACGGGTCAAAAAAAAAATCAGTGAATAAAGTCGACCACTGGTTCCCTTGTATATGCCAGTTGTGTTGAACTAGAATTAGGATTATCGTTCACTGGTTCCCTTGTATATGCCAGTTGTGTTGATATTAGTCAGACCAGTATCTCAATCCATTAGGATAAGTTCATTTTGGCGGAGGCCTTCAGACAGATATGGGAAACACCGTTCACTTAGTAAACATCAAAACCATCTATGTTTTTCTATATCCATCTTCTTGATCTATCCATGTGATTAGTTTTGACTCCGGATATTGATGTCCATAGTGCAACTATCTGAGTAGAGCTCTGTCACTTTATATGAATTTTAGTATGCTTGAGTGCAAACTCGTGTACAGCAATTGGAACTTCGCATCAGGGTACTTCTTCCTGTAGTCAATAAGTATGCCAACCAAGGAGATTCTTTAGTGCCTTCCAAGGTTCTGCGTAGATAGCTAAGGTCTGGAGTAAAGGTTTTGTGGGTATACCTCTTGTAAGCCCTCCGGAGACAACACTCCGCCACTAGGGACACTTAGGGGTTTAAAGGCTTATTGCATACGCTAAATGCAATCGACGATGCCTGCGTCAGTGAGTTGGGATTTTATTTTATTTAATTTACTCGAGGACTAACAAATAATAAGTTTGGGGGTATTTGATAGGCACATTTTTGTCTTATATAATCTCAATTGTATATATTATTAGTGCTCGATTTTATATTTATTATGGCTTTTTATGTCCCTATAGGTATTTTTGGAGAAATAAGCTTTTGCGGCGAAATTGGCTAAAAAAGTGGTTTTTGCGCTCGTTGGAGAAAATACTATACGGACTCTCACTTTGGATAAGGGGTAGCCTAATTACTAAGGGGTGACCAATTACTAAGGGGTAGCCTAATTACTAAGGGGCATCCATTTTCAGGCAGCTGATAAAGGGAAACCACTGCTGGATAAGGGGAGGTCATCTTCTTCATTTGAAATTTGAATTTTGGAGGGAAAATAAGAACAAAATTAGGGTTGAAGAATTGAAGGTGTTCTAGGGAGATTCAATGGCTGAAATCAAATGGGTTTGTTCCTCTTGGCTAAACAGGGCTGGTAATGGTCTTATTTTTTCCCATAATTGGCTAGACAATCCGCAGGAGATGAATCAAGTTTTATAGTTTTTGGCGGGAAAAATATGCATGCAACTGGCAGAGTTGGGGATTGAATTCGATCGATTTCCAGAGTGATTCAATGACTGAATTTGATTGGGTTTACTCCCTAGGCCTAAACAGGCCTGGTGAAGTCTTTTGTTTGAATCCAAATTGGCTAGAATAGCCGGAAAAAGAAATAGAAGTCAGGTTTTGCACGGGTCTCTGTATGACTTATTTTTGGAATTCTAGGAAGACTAAAGGCAAGAAACTCTTCCCAAAGATACATATCTATCTAAGGAAGAGTTTGAGATAAGTTGGAAAGCTCAGAAACCCGTGAAACAATTTTGGGAAGAGATTATTGCCGTAACTGCCAAGAAAAGAAAAGAAGAGATTTCGAGAAGTTTCGGGGAGATTAAATCGCTCTGTTGGCTATATATAAGTTGCTGGGAGTTCATAGAAAGGAGTCGAGACTTTGGGGGACCGAGATGAGGGCTTGGTGAAGCTGCAGAGGTGAAAATCAAGATTTGTAGAGAAGACGTTTCTTCTGCTGAAAAACAACGTCGTAGAACACTTCGCAACTTAGCAAGAAACCGTTACCTAATCTTTCAAATCCAATACCTTTGTAACAGCTTTGCAACAACTATTCTTGTTAGAATTTATTTGTAAGGGCAGCTTCCGTAACAGTGGATTCTGTAACAATTATATCTGTTACAGATTCACTTCTTCAATAAAAACACCTATTTGAGCCATGATTAAATATTTTTGAGCGTGTTTTTGACATGAGGAACTAAACCCCAACACTGGGATGATGGAGGAAGCCCTATTTCACAATCACTTGGTAACTATAATTGATTCTTTACGACTTTTGCACTTGTTTTAATCGATTTATGATTTTTCTTGATTAGTTGTGATTTTGTTTGATGTCGCATGCTGGGTTTTAGGAACTTTTGATGCGTCATGCTTGTGATTTACATCTAATGCTTTATAAAATCTACTTTTTTCAAAGAAAAGAGTCAACAAAAGAGCTAGAATTGTTATGAGTCATCATATGAACCAATTGAATGTGATTAGTGGTGAAATCCTAAGTCTCAGTACCTCTCGATATTCGTGACAACCTTGTGAATATATTTTTAGTATTTTTATTCTTAGTTCTTAAATCAAACCTTTACACAATCCGAGTTGAACGAACTTTACTACCACTTTCAAAACTACATCAAATGGTTCCTAGAAATGATTGGGTAAGTGTGGTCTTACCTGGTCGAGCAATGAATTTAGACTTCCAAGGTGCCAACCTGTCACTGAATCTATCCATTAAAGGAGCAAAAGATTCTACCTTATTTTTCTGGAGCAATAAAGGAACTCCAAGGTACTTATCCTGCAAGGCCATTCTCTGTATGCGAAGAATGTTAGAAATTTCACATTTAATATTATTTGGCACTTTACGACTAAAGGCTAACCCAGATTTGTCAAAATTCACTGATTGACCAGAGTATTTGCTAAATTGATCTATAATGGAAGCAATCTGTTTAGCTTCCCCAGTGTTAGCTCTAGCAAATAACAGACAATCATCTGCAAAAAACAAATGTCTCATAGAAGGAGAGTTTTTAGTAACAGTACATCCATGTATAAGATTATTTTTCTCAGCAGTAAACAGACTTCTAGAGAGAGAGACTCCATACAGAGAATAAACAGATAAGGAGACAGTGGGTCTCCTTGTCTGAGACCTCTTTGAGGTTTATACATCTCACCTGGTGAGCCATTTAATAAAATAGAGGTTGAAACAGTAGTAATGCACTGACTGATCATGTCACACCAATATTGAGAAAATCCCAGACTCTTTAGGCTTCCTAAGACAAAGGACCATTCTATCATATCAAAAGTCTTACTCATATCAAGCTTTAAAGCCATCCAACCCTTGACACTCTTAGTTTTTTTCATGGTATATATTAGCTCATGATCCATAACAATATTGTCTTGTGTCATTCTGTCAGGAATAAATGCAGATTGAAAAGGAGATATGAATTTATTCAACAGAGGTTTAAGTCTAGTGACAAGGAGTTTAGAAATGATAGACTTATAGGCCTAAAATCAACATCAGAAACATGACAGTTCTTTTTAGAGATCAAAGCAGTGAAATTATGATTGAGCTATTTTAACAAGTGTTTAGAATGAAAAAAAAACTTGAACAATTTGGACAGTGTCATTTCCTACAGTTGGCCACATTTTTTGGTAAAAGCCAGGAAGAAAACCATCTGGACCAGGAGTGTCCCAGGAGTGCATACTAAATACTACATTCTTTATCTCTTCATGAGTAGGAATAACAGTAAGAAAACTATTTTCCTCATCAGTAATGCAAGGAACAACATTATTAAAATACTCATCAGGATTAGAGGGAAAAGAAGACATGCTCATTATAAAGAAATGATCTTTAAGATTATTAGCAATATCAGCTCTCTCAGTAAGCCACTCACCTCTATTATTCTGAAGAGTATCAATATTGGTTTTCTTCCTTCTGAAGTTAAATTTATTATGGTAGTAAGCAGTATTTCTTTCGCCATCCTTAAGGTCATCATTTCTGTTTCTTTGCTTCCAGAAGTCAGCCTCAATATCATACCACTGATTAAGTTTACATTTAAGCTCTTCTAACAAAGGAGTATTATTAGTATTATTGACCCTTAATATCTCTTCTATTTGGCATTTTATCTTGTGAATCTGAGTATTTATATTGCCAAAGGTAATGTAATTCCATTTCTTAAGTTCCTGTTTGGTATTAAGCTGGGACTTTGTAACTCTATAAGCATGAAAGACATTACTGTGAACTTTCCAACTATTTTCTATAATAGTTTTACAACCACTGTCTCTAAACCAGGATTTGTTTAGTCTAAAGGGATTGTAAGTATCATTTTAGATCCTAGTTGTAGACAACATTATAGGACAGTGGTCACTAGCATTAGGAATGAGATGATACACAGCACAAGTAGGGTAAAAATTCAACCAAGAGTCATTGGCAAGGAATCTGTCTAACCTCTCAAGAACAAGGGCATGACCTTTTCTTCTATTTTTCCAAGTAAAGGGATTCCCTATGAAGTTCAGGATGTGCAAACCATTATTATATAGTAACTCCTTATTCTCATCTAGGACAGATTGGCTTATTTGATTTCCACCATCTTTTTCATCCTGAGAAAGGACAAAATTTAAATCCCCAGCTACAATCCAAGGCAAGTTGTGTTGGTCGGTGATTAAGATTTTTTGATTGTTGTTATAGATAGTGATAAAAGGGTTCGTTTCAGACTTGTGAAGGAAATGGAATTTTAGATTTAATAAAATTATATATACAAAAATATTAACAATGGGTGCGAGAGGTAACCAAGACACTAGATTCCACTATTATGCAAAATTGAATGATAAATATTTCAAAACTCTATTCAATTCTTAAATCCTCTTTTATCTTTAATTCACTATCAATCATACATATTCTCAAACATTATTTGTAAACCTTAAGCATAGATTATCAAGAGATTAAACCAAGCATAACCTATCAAACTGAATAACAAATAATTAAGACAATCATTCAAATAATTTAAAACTCTGCAAAAGCAGCGATTAGGTGAATTATATAATTAAATGAAATAGTTACCCATTTATGTTGCGTGAATAGCTTCCTCCATTGCCTTGATTACGAGGGATTTAGCTCATCATAGTAAAAATGCTCTCAAAATAATTTATTATGGCTCAAAAATGGTTTACAAATGATGAGAATATGAGAAATACAATAAAACCGGGTTTGTAACAATTATATTTGTTACAAACCAGAGAACTACGACCCTCAGTGATAAAATAGACTACTGCAGCTGTGTCGCAAACGTTGTAGCAAATAAGTCTGCCTGATGTACGACCCACAGATGTAAGTCGTTATTACTGTAGAAAAACGACTGCTGGTGCCGGTCCGTTCTTCGTGTTCTTCATGTTCATCAGCAGCAGCAGCAGCAGAAACCGAGTTTGGGAAAACTCGAATTTCTTCTTCTCTGGCTCTCCTCAGCCCCCCAGACTCTCGACACCCATTCTCTGTGATACCAGAAATCTATTTATACTCCTCAGCCTCATTTAATCACGCCATAACTCAAGATAATTCTCTCTTTACTCGGCTTAAAGAGAAAATATTTTTTGGATATTTTCTTCCTTTAATTAGCTCTCCACGCGCTGAAATGATGTATAAACACTCCAAACATGATCTTACACGCTGTAGAATTGATTCAACACTCTCCAAACACATGAGTACACGTCTAAATTTGATGTGATCGTGTGATATTCATTTCTTGAACGTGCTTCCTGATTTCTTGATTGCGATGATTCCAGCCAATTATGATCGATCCTAACACCCAAAATGTCTTCCTCTATCCATATCACAAATACCCATTGAAAATCAGAGGTGTAATCGAACTCTAACCCCTCCAAAAATCGATCGACCCAACTGCCAGTGAGAAGAAATATTTTCCCGCCTTTTTCCAAAATTTGAATTATGAGAAGAAAAGTGTCCCCCCTAATCTTGTACGGGTGTCCCTTTAGCAATTGGGGTGGAAATAGTAATTTTGGGGTGGAAATAGTAATTTTTCTGGGTTCCTCCGGTACATTTCTGGACGCTTCCGGTGCATTTCTGAGGTGCCTCCGGTACATTATCCTGGGGTGTAAAACACTACTTTTCGAGGTCATTTCGCCGCAAGAGCTTATTTTTTCAAAAACATCTACAAAAACATAAAATAACACAATAAGTATTTAATCGAGTCTAACAATACAGAACATTGAGAACAAAATAGACACATAAATGCGTCTATCAAATACCCCCAAACTTATTATTTGCTAGTCCTCGAGCAAAACTAATAAAAAATAAATAAAACCGAGTTAATCTCGGGAGGGTTTACCAGAGGTGTGCCCACAAAACCATTACTCCAGACCCTAGCTATCTACGCAGAACCTTGGAAGGCACTAAAGAATCTCCTTGGTTGGCATACAATCATTGATTATAGGAGGAAGTACCCTGATGCGAAATTCCAATTGTTGTACACGAGTTTGCACTCAAGCATACTAAAATTCATATAAAGTGACATAGCTCTACTCAGATAGTTGCACTATGGACATCATATTCGGAGTCAAACTAATCATACAGATAGAAAAAGGAGATGGAAATAGAAAAATGTAGATGGTCTTGATGTTAACCAAATGATCGATGTTTCACATATCTGTCTGAAGGCCACTACCAGAATGAACCTATCCTAATGGACTGAGATACCGGTCTGACTAATATCAACACAACTGGCATATACAAGGGAACCAGTGGTCAATAACCTAAATCTAGATCAACAAACTGGCAAATACAAGGGAACCAGCAGTTAACTACACAGAACAATAACCATTTTTTTTTATTTTAACTTAACGGCATGAGTAGATCTTTTTGATCCAAGCGCATGCTTCTTGTCAGCAGATTACACGATAGTTCCCACGGGTCCTGCATTCCACGCTTGCTTAGGCGACGGAAACAGGGAGAACACACGCATATTTCTATCCAAGTGTTAATAATTATTCCGATTGGTCTAACTGGTCCGGTCTTTTTTTTTTTTTATATAGTAACTCAATCACTCTAATTCACCCTAGCAGTGGTAACAACTTGAATCGTGTGCCCCACCTAATCACTTAGAGAAACATAGTTTAAAATGAAAAATAAATAAAAATAGAAGTGAAAAGGACTCAACGAAATATGGTGAAACTATCATGTTATTTCTAACACCTGAGCTCTGTGCTTTTATGAATAGACTCTTTAGATGTTTCCATCTATTCAGATTGGTTCCTCAACTCCTATAACCAAGATGTTCCCATCCACTTAGATTGGTTAGTGCAAACCTTAATAGGCATAAATTTCTAGGCTCTGGAGTTTAATAATTGCAACTAAAAAGTTTCTCCCATACCCCCAAACTTAAATCTAACATTGTCGTCAATGTTCTAAAGATGAAACTAAAAGCATGAACAAGGAGAAACTGTTACCATTTGAAGCGAAAGAGTTAAGGAAATATATTACCGTGTTGCATGAATATTGGGTTACCTCCCAAGAAGTGCTAAGTTTAAAGTCTTCAGCCAGACTTAGGAAAGGATTAGTCAACTCAAACCATAAAGTAACAGTCGAAATAACTGTGGGTCTTCAAAACCAAAAAGAGCTGACCAAAGGAAACTGCAATAAACCAAGAAAGTGAACAAGACTAGCATGCCCTTACTTAGTTTACTGATTAAGAAATTTATATCTAATTGTGGTTCAGGTTCAGGTTCTATGAAAGGGTCTAAATAGAAAATTTTCATTGGCTGCGTTTCTTCATAGGTGGGATCCGAATCATTAGGTCCTAGAGTCTGGAAAAACTCAAATATGATCTTAGAAGCGCACAATAATAACCTAAATAACTGAGGATCCTCTAAATCAATAAGATTTGACTTACATAATTGACCACAATGAGAGTAGTGGTCATTCTTAAGCAAATGTGTCGATTCTAATTTCCTAAAGCATTTAGGTTTAGTCTCACAACTTAATATTCGACAAATTTGGAATATAAACGTTCCCACAGTTGGAAGAAAACTATTTGGTGGGAAAACAAAGTCAATATGGGGATCATAGCCTGGGAAAACCACATCAACCAGAGGATGAGTTTCTAATAACTGAACTCCTTCATGGACATCATTAGGCTCGGGAAAACGAGTATGAAGGTAATCTTGTAAAATGGTCGAGGCACAGATATCAAGTCCTAAGTGTGGGGACTTTCTGAGAGTTAAAGGTAAGGCACTAGGTAAGTGATAATCACCCCCAAACTTAGAGTTTTCAGTGTCTCTAGATAGACCTCTAATTATTTCTTGAATTTCCGTATCTTCAGAGTCCTTAAAATGTTCAAGAGATTCTTCTAAGTTATTATCAGATAGTGCATCTTTACTCATCTCTACGGGTCTATCTTCTTCTTCCAAGACTATTGTTTCTAAGTCGCTAGACTCTAAAACAGTATTTTCGAAATGAAACCGTTCCTCTAAACCACTATCGGCTTCGTAATCAAAAGGAAAAACTACATCGTCTAAAACTGTGGTATCCCTAATCAAATCCTCGTCCTTTTGAATAGGTGAATAATCATAAAAATTATTTGGATTTGAACTAGAAATAATATAATCACTATACAGCTCAATTGGATTACTAGACTCCTGATCACTATGCCTACATATTTCAGATTCTTCATTACTGCTATCCTCATCATCATAGTACGAAGATGATTGAACCTTATCTAAATAAGTAGTGTGTTTTATTCTAACCTCGTCCTCTAAATTAGGCAAATATTCACTATTTCCATCAAGGGTAAAATTGGAAACACTATTTTGGAAATTTAGATCTTTTAGAGAAGTTCTATTCTGGGTCTCTAACAAAAGCTTTTGGGCCGACTCACATGAATTCCTGACGTAATCTAGGAAATAAGGTAAAGAAAGTTCACTCATTGCATTATTTTCGTCCATAACTAAGTTATTCATTTCAGCGAACTTACGTGCTGTCTCAGCTAACTTACGTGTCGACTCAAGTAAAGAGGAATTAGCAGAATTTTTCTCGTATGACTGATGGTTGTGAGGATAGTGTTTGGGCTCACCATGGTATGAACCATAACCTTGAAAAGTTTGGCGTTCCCAACCACTATTCCCACCATGGTAATAAAACTGATGATGTCCATATTCAAATTCAGGTCGATATTCATTGTATTGGCTTCTATCATACCATCTCGACATTCTTAATTGCAAGGGAATTCTACACAATCACAAACAAGGCTGACTCGACCAAATCAAACCTATAAAATCTAGCAAACAAAAAGCATGATGGTTCCACTTAGATTGTTTCTAGACCAGCTTATATCTTTCGAAAGGGAATTCGTTGCAATTTGAGAAAACCCCTCTGGAATCAATTTGAGTCAAAGTAAGTTGAATAGAGGCGAGGGAAGCTTAGTAGAGCTTTGATACCCAAGGCCTCACCGCATTAGAAGGCGGCGCAGTCACGCATTCAACTCACAGAAACCATCATGAACTTTGAAGTGTGCTTAAAGAGCAACTAATATTTTTTGAACGAGTTTCCTATTAAGCTCGTTACCCTATCGGTCTCGTTCTATTCCAAATTTTAAATCTTGGGTTCGCGTTAGGTTTCGTTTTCCTAAGGCGGGCAAGAAGGGAGCGGTGATGAAATCCGAACCCTTATCTTGTATTGGCCAGGCCTTGCCCTTTACTAGGAATTTAAAAACAGTCCAAATTCGTCCTCAATCAATGAATCACCTTAAGGAATGCAGTAAACCCGCTGACAGGAGATTCGCGGGTGTTTAGAAGTTTACCTCCCGTACCAGACGGGCGAAGAACCGCTGTAGTCGACTCGGGCCACGACTCCTATGTCATGTGCGAACCCGAGGGGCCGAGACGATATTGTAATCGTCGTCCTTCCCTGCAAACAATATATATCTAATTTTTTTTATATATAACCCTTCCGTAGGGTTTAAAATTAAAATAAATTGTCCAAAGTCCAGTCCAATGAAAAGAAATACAAAAAAATAACAATAATAATTAAAAAAAATAAAATAAAATGGAAAGTCTCTTTAAAAAAATAATAATAATAAATAATTCTCTCTTTTTTTTTCTCTTTTTTTTTGCTTTGTCTTTTTTCCTTCTCTTTTAGCTTTAAGCTTTGATTCCAAGGTCTTTAGTATCCAACTTCAAACCTGTAATACAAAGACACAACCAAAGAGACGTAAAAAGAACAAATGGAATAATAAAAACCTAAAAATTCTACCTAAGCACAAATCCGCGTCGGCGGCGCCAAAATGATTAAGATTTTTTGATTGTTGTTATAGATAGTGATAAAAGGGTTCGTTTCAGACTTGTGAAGGAAATGGAATTTTAGATTTAATAAAATTATATATACAAAAATATTAACAATGGGTGCGAGAGGTAACCAAGACACTAGATTCCACTATTATGCAAAATTGAATGATAAATATTTCAAAACTCTATTCAATTCTTAAATCCTCTTTTATCTTTAATTCACTATCAATCATACATATTCTCAAACATTATTTGTAAACCTTAAGCATAGATTATCAAGAGATTAAACCAAGCATAACCTATCAAACTGAATAACAAATAATTAAGACAATCATTCAAATAATTTAAAACTCTGCAAAAGCAGCGATTAGGTGAATTATATAATTAAATGAAATAGTTACCCATTTATGTTGCGTGAATAGCTTCCTCCATTGCCTAGGTTACGAGGGATTTAGCTCATCATAGTAAAAATGCTCTCAAAATAATTTATTATGGCTCAAAAATGGTTTACAAATGATGAGAATATGAGAAATACAATAAAACCGGGTTTGTAACAATTATATTTGTTACAAACCAGAGAACTACGACCCTCAGTGATAAAATAGACTGCTGCAGCTGTGTCGCAAACGCTGTAGCAAATAAGTCTGCCTGATGTACGACCCACAAATGTAAGTCGTTATTACTGTAGAAAAACGACTGCTGGTGCTGGTCCGTTCTTCGTGTTCTTCATGTTCATCATCATCATCAGCAGCAGCAGAAACCGAGTTTGGGAAAACTCGAATTTCTTCTTCTCTGGCTCTCCTCAGCCCCCAGACTCTCGACACCCATTCTCTATGATACCAGAAATCTATTTATACTCCTCAGCCTCATTTAATCACGCCATAACTCAAGATAATTCTCTCTTTACTCGGCTTAAAGAGAAAATATTTTTTTGGATATTTTCTTCCTTTAATTAGCTCTCCACGCGCTGAAATGATGTATAAACACTCCAAACATGATCTTACACGCTGTAGAATTGATTCAACACTCTCCAAACACATGAGTACACGTCTAAATTTGATGTGATCGTGTGATATTCATTTCTTGAACGTGCTTCCTGATTTATTGATTGCGATGATTCCAGCCAATTATGATCGATCCTAACACCCAAAATGTCTTCCTCTATCCATATCACAAACACCCATTGAAAATCAGAGGTTTAATCGAACTCTAACCCCTCCAAAAATTGATCGACCCAACTTCCAGTGAGAAGAAATATTTTCCCGCCTTTTTCCAAAATTTGAATTATGAGAAGAAAAGTGTCCTCCCCCTAATCCTGTACGGGTGTCCCTTTATCAATTGGGGTGGAAATAGTAATTTTTCTGGGTTCCTCCGGTACATTTCTGGGACGCTTCCGGTGCATTTCTGAGGTGCCTCCGGTACATTATCCTGGGGTGTAAAACACTACTTTTCGAGCTCATTTCGCCGCAAGAGCTTATTTTTCCAAAAACATCTACAAAAACATAAAATAACACAATAAGTATTTAATCGAGTCTAACAATACAGAACATTGAGAACAAAATAGATAGAGCTGTCAATTTCTAACCCGGCCCGCGGGTTGGACCTAGCTTGGCTTGTTTTAACCCGGCTCGGCTTGGCTTGTTGTCTAAACAAGCCGGGTTAGGGTTGTCATATCTAGACCTAGTAAAAACAAGCCGGGCAAGGGTCAACCCGCGGGTTATCCGCCAACCCGTCAATTTCATGTGAGTTACTAATTTAGGAATTTTAAGTTACTAATTTTAAGAATTTTAGGGTTTTGTGCTAGAAATCAAAGTTCATATTTCCTTAAATGATTTAATACAATCCAAATTTCATTTGATTAAGGGTTACGGAGTAGTGATCCCTCTGCCCACTAAATTTTTTATACATTTAAGTGATTTTACGTTTCAACCACCCCATTTAACAAGCCAACTCGCAACCCGTTAGAGCCAACCCGTCTAGGGCTAGGGTTGGGGTTTTTGGCTTGTACATGAATAGTACTAGGGCTAGGTCTGACCCTAACCCGTCCATGGCTTGTCAAGCTAGGGCCGGGTTGACCCTAGCTTGCCCCGTTGACAGCTCTAAAAATAGACACATAAATGCGTCTATCAGTTGGCTATAGTTTCCATATAATTCCACTGTTCTTTTCTAATCCTTGGATCTATTGCACCATAAACAAAAGTCACTAAAGAGTTTTTAGTTCTAGCATCTAGTTCAACAGTACAATGCATCATATTAAGTTTAGTTTCAATCAACTGAAGATTTATACCATCTTTCCAAAGCAGACAAAGACATCCAGAAGTACCAATAGGATCATGAAAATACATGTTGGGATAATGAAGGCTTGAAGTGTATTCTTTCATTTTTTTGGTAAGGTTTTTGGTTTCAATAAGGAATATGATGTCAGGGTTATTTGATCTTATAAGATCTTTTAAGTGATTCCTAGCATCCTTGTTTCCAAATCCACAACATTCCAGGACAAAATTTTCATGTCTAGCAAATTATTGGGAATAAGCAAATAGAAGCTAGAAATACAGTAAAAATTGCAGTTAAATAAACAAAAGATGTTTGTGGTTTGTGTTCAAAGGTTACCTCATTCTCCCCAGAATTGTCTCCAGATTGCTTGTCTTGTAGTGGGATTCTAGCCGTTGCAGAATTCATTGTTTTCTCATCATTGTTATTAGTAGATCCTACTCCATGTAAAAATGTTTGTCTTTTTCCTGGCCTGGAAGAAGCCTCCTCTTCTTCATTTGTGACTTGGAATTTCACAATCTTGTCATCTATAGGGGGGACGAATGGTGTTGGTTTCACATTTATCCTTGAAGAAGTTTTTGGAGTGATACTTGCAAATGATCTTGTATTAGTATTTTTCTTGAGTCTTCCAATTCCTCAAAAAGGTAGAAGTTTTTCATGAGATGCTTTCAGGTATTCAGCTGCAGCACCACAAGCTCCATTGCAGTGATTGATGATGAAGCATTCTCTACAGATTTTGTTGGGTTGTTTCTCATAATGAAATTTGACCCATTTAGTAGAACCAACAGCAGTAATAGCCAGTACACCTCTTCTAAGGTGTGTTGTGAGTTCAATTTTGACAAAAATTTTTACAGGAATACCTTCAACTTGGATTGCATTAGTTGGAGCAGTAACAAGGACTTCACCCAAAAGTTGTCCCATTTCCTCCACAGCTTTCACATTCATTGCTCAGGTTGCAGGCATTTGAGTTGAATCCAGTAAACTTGCTTAGTCCAGTCCAGATTTAGATAGATAAATCCCTGGAAATAATCGAACAAAATACATAATTTCCCATCAATATTCCATGGGCCTTCTTCAATAATTTTGTCCACCAGGTCTTGATTCATAAACTTGGGAATCATCACATTCGTATCCACTTCAATGATTTTTACTTCCTCCCGTGGGATGAAGGGCCAGGTGAATTGGATGTTCTTTTCAATTGTTCCATAATTCATCTTCCCTTCTATTATGATTTTGCCAATCAAACAGAAATCCCATTCTCTATCTCCTACTACTTCATTAGCAGCAATCACATTTTGATTTAGAATAACTATTTCTTCAGCCAATTTCAATTCCAAGGTTGCTTTTCTGAATTTCGATGCTAGATCAGAAACTTCAGTATTTTGAGTTTGAGAAATATTGCTAGTCACCTGATTTGGATCCATTTTCCTGAGATATTTATGAGAAGATTTGACTTGAGTTTTACCATAAAAAGAGAGATTGATATAAGGAACATTCGAATTAGGGTTTCCCAGTATAGAGGTGATACTGAATAATTCCAGTTTACTCATTGAGAGATTTTTGGAATCAGTTGGAACTGAAAAGGCAAAAAATTGCATTGTAATTGACCAAAGAATAACAAAGATTATTCTTATTTCAATTTTGAAACGAACTTTATACTTCTTGCACATGTGGTAGCGTTGTTTGAGTGAGATCTTCGTTGAATCGGTGATGAGATCGACTATTCCAATGGAGGTACTAATAACAATGAGATACACAGATAAAACTTTAGCTTGAACAAGCTCTAACACAACAACAACAAACGCAATAATCCACACTGGAAACCCGGCAAACGCCATATTTTAGACAAGCAATCTGTAAACACAGGGAGAAGATAAAATTTAGTTAAACATATTTGAGATGAGAATCAAAACTCTTTTCCAAAAAAAAAATTATACTCCAAAAAAATTACAGAATGGTTTTGTAAGAAAAAATCAGTATTAGGGATGAAGAAGCATCATTAAGAATTAAAATAATCGATCAAAAACATTTCACAGATTAAATCAAAGAGAGCGAATTGAAATAATTTGTATTCATGAGAATCAATTCATGAACATTAAGCCACGGTTTGCAAAGATTGCATTCCTTAATTCATAAATGAATTTTTTTCATGAGTATGAAAACATAGTTAACCGATTTTAGAACTTTAACCACTAAGTTTGCAAACGGGTACGCAAACTATAGCTTCCGGACTTTGGTCTTGTCCAATAGTTTGTAAACTAGTATGCATACTTTTGTCCCGGACTTTAACTCAGGTAGAATCGTTTGCATACTGATATGTAATTAAACCTGGTTCCCGGACTTTTAACAGTTAAAACTGTTCGCATACTGGTATGCAAACAAGATTTCCGGACCTGAATCATACCACAACAGTTTGCATACTATGTTGTATCCAGGGAAAGGTTAATTTGTTCTAAACTCCCATTTCAATGATTGAAATATCCTTAGAAGACGACAATAGCTGTCTCACACAAACTATTAGCTTATAAGTATTTTTTAGGTGATTGAACGATCAATAAGAAACTTTCCGAGTCGACATCAAATGATTGTCTCACACAAATCATGTAAGATGTTTAGAGGCGATTTTCACATGATCATCTTCTGACTTATTATTTAGTTTCCAATAAATAAACTGTTTCCAACTAAACTCGTCAAGAATATGATGAACGTAGCTAAAGAAAAAAAGCTTTCAACACATATTTCGAGAAATAGATAACCGAGTAAAACTCAGCTCGAAATATCAAACGTGTATAATATAAAAGTTTATATAGCTATACGACTTAGTCTCATTGGGAGATAAAATAGAATAGACTCCTGAGTGATAGATAAGTTTTAGTCTCCACATGCCTTTTGTTGATGAAGTTCCTCCAAGCTCTCCTCAGTAGATCCCCTTCTTCAATCGATGAACGTTGTGAAGTCTAAAGCTCAACTACACATTCTATCCTAATCCGAGACATAGCTATAAGTGGATTAGAAATCAAGACTTATAGTTTTGATCACCTAAACTTGACAAACAAGCTTGAGATAACAACGCTTGCGAGTTCGACCGAGCAATGCTCTAACACTATATGTTTTCCATTGTTGTTCAAACTGTTCGATTACATGGCCGAGAATGCTTTGAGTTTGTTATGATTAGAAAAATAATTTACGTTAGTTTAGTTTTGTAGATAAATATATAGCATTTGGGTGCAAATTCCAATAAATAAAGCCGTTGGGAACACGTTCCATGGGCGCAAGCTCCAAGAACTATAGCCGTTAGTATTCAACATTCAATATATACCCACACCTCCCATTTAGAAGCCACATCTTCGACAAAGATTATTATATCCTAAAGAAAACTTAAATGTATTCTCGATCTTTATGAAATATGGCTCAGTCGTATATTAATCCCGCGAAGTTCACCTTAGAGGAAGATTTAGCTTTTTGCCGAAACTTGGTTTTATACTTTCTGGCTATGGGTCACTGTTGATGGGTGAAAAAAATTTGCTGGGTTTTGAGGAAAAGTGGAGACACGAGCGATTCCTCGATCGAGCAAATTGCCTAAACCTTTAGCAAACAGATGCACTCCCATGAGTGCTTTGAGTTCGAAAGATCAATCTGTAGGACTATGACCTAAACCAAGACAATGGTCGTTCTAGAGTCAATTCAGTCACTAAGAGGGATGAGGGTGGATCTGTAGAAGGGAAGCTGAGAAATGTGTGAGATCAACGATGATCAAGGATTATTGTTGTGTTATAGACTTCTGCAAGTTGTGTGAACTGCTGGGTTCAGATAAGATAAGTTCTGATTGATTGAATTATGTCGTGTTGAGAATTCTTATTGTTTTTTTTTTCAATCGAGCATTGGGGAACTTATTTATATTGCAAGAGTAGTAGACACATTGATCCCAATAAGTGTGACGGTTGCAGAGGAGTGAATGAGTGAGAAAGTGAGAAATCGTGGAAAAACCAGTTCCACGTGCGTGGAAAAATTGGTTGATTTTCCATCCACTACCTTGCAAACTCCTTCAAATACTTGCAAGACTTACTCACATTTCTTATCGTGGGTTGCACACGTGCCGTAGGCCGCCATACCAAAACCTAGTGAATATCCCCCATGTGACTTGATTGATGTCTCATGAATGTGGAATCTGCAAGGAAAACATGTATTTAATTGGTCAATTGTTGACTTGACTAGACATGAGTCTTAGCCTTGAGGAGTCGAGGATAATGAACGAATGTGGTATGCTCTGAAACTCATGGATTGAACATAAAGTGTCTGCCGAGACAAAATAATGGACAGACGTTGAGTCTTGATGAATTGTGATATATCATTTTACCAGTTGAGGAAATAATGATGTTTTGATGATTTGGATTGACGCGTCTGATGAGATTGCTTGATCATGGACCTATTCTGATATATCGAGTATTCGACAGGAAATCAGAGATATTGTTGAATTATGCAGAATGCTCATTTATGATCTAATATGTCATGACTGATCGAATGACAAAGTAGGAATCAGAGTATTGGATTCGATGGTTATCTAATAAAATATTGGATGGTCGGCCGTCTGAATCATGTTGCTCAGTCGAGCAAAAATGTTAGTAGCAGGACCGAACATTAAATATGAATTAAAATATTGATTGTTGGATTAATATAAAAGTTATCAACGTTTATCGAATTATCGTAAATTCGAAACCGTAATTTTGGAGAACTTTTGATCCTGGAGATAGAGAGTTGTCCAATGTTGGTGGAGAAATATCGACCAATCAATGGGCATGAGAGTCTGGTGGTGGATGAACATCCGAGCATGCGGAGGAATGTCCATGAATGAGGATTCATTATTGGAGAATTATGAAAAATATGAACTATTATTATTAAAATAATAATCGAGAGACGTGGGACCAGTCGTCCATGATGGCTAAGGGACCGGTAAGGCCTGGTCATGGTGGTGCACGGGCCACCATGTCCCTCGCACGTCCATTCCTGAAAGTTTCAAGTGTTTGTTGGACGTTTGCGAAATTTTTGGATTTTCAGAAGAGTTTGATCTTGACTGACACTCTCAATTTTGCATGAATGAGCAAGTAGGACTTTGCTCATATGTCCAAAATTTTAAGAATATTGAAATGATGATAATTTAATATTTGTCGTGAGACCATTTGACTTTTTTTTTTTTTGCTTTTTTGGAGATTTGAGCAATATTGGAGAAATGTGGAAAAATTAGGTTTTTGCTCAAACAAGGGAGATTCAAGAGATGAGGAAAAATAATGAAATAAGATAAAAAAGAAAAGATGGAGATGTGTGGGACCGGGCATGTCCTGCCGGCCAGTGGACCCCGTGCATGCGCCTCTTTAATTCTTTTCTTTTTAATTATTATTATTATTTTCCTTTCTTATTTTGCATAGGTCTCCATACTTCATCGCGCGTGCGTCCAATATTTTATTAAAATAATACTATTTTAATATTATTGATAAAAAGAAACCTAATAGTTGTGGGACTAGGTTTTTGGAGAGTTGAACAGTATTTGAAAAATATGGAAGCTAGGAGTTTTGCTCAAACGAGGGAGTTTTAGGAGATTAGGGAAACAATTAATAAAATAAGGAATTAGAGAGGCGTGGGATCGGCTACGGCCGTGGCATGGACACCGGCCGGTGGGCCCGATCTCAACGGCGCCTCTTTCCTATTTTTATTATATTATGTTGTAACTTCCTTAGCTCTTCATATTTCCTCATTCGTCCATAATTGGGTGCTCGTTTATGCATATTTGGGTGCTCGTTCGTGCATTATTGTTAAGTACACTTGCACCATTTTCTCGGAGCTTACTCGGTGGTGGCCCGAATTCCCAAAAAGTGAATATCTATTACTATCCCATGACATTTAGCTGAGAAAAAGGCATGAATTGAAGTAATGAGATATTATGATAAAAATATGTTATTTTCTAGGAATCCAATGGATAAATATTGCACTAGAATTAATTAATGGATGGCTCTATACTAGTAGGCAATCTTTCTAGGAGCATCATATTTATTCGAGGGTCAAGGTATGAGATAGTAGAAGCGTCATACTCGTTCTGAATGTTTATTATATATAGTCAGGGAACGTTGCGACATCCTGAAGACGTTTTTGTTCTACACTAGTGGTCAATCCATCTAGGAGCCGTACAATCATTAAGATTATATACATATGTATTATATATAGTCAGGAAACATTGCGACATCCTGAAGACGTTATTGCTCTATGCTAGCATGCAATCTATCTATGAGCCGTCCAATCGTGTTTCGATTCAATATAGAATTGTGTAGTGACATTGTTCAATATAAATGATGAAATATGAAAAATATTGAAATCTTAGCTGAGAGGCTTTAATAATTACATATGCATGCTCTGAAGAGGTTATACGCTCGATTAAGAGATCATCGTGACATGAGCTTTCATGTCTAAATCGTAAAAGTATGAATTTTGCACATTATCTTAAAGCTAGGCCAAAAATACACAAAATGATTTTATAATTTTAGCCTTCGTAAAAAATCCACCATCAACATTAAGTCCCCTGCTTAGTAAGGGACAATTATGTTCTGCAGTAAGCACTGGATGGTGATTATTCTAATTATAAACGAAATAAGTAATTGACTTGATTAGACATGAGTCGTAATGAAATGTTAAAAATTTATGGCATCACATTAAATCGCAACACAATTGTTTATGGGTGAAAACTATTTCTTCTGGTTTTGGTGATATGGGGTGTGTGGATGAGAAATGAATCTAAACCCTAAACAAATGCACTGCACGGGAGTGCTTGTGATTCGAGAAATCAATTTGTACAACTCCGGCATAAACCAAGAAATGGTCGTTCCAGACTTGCTTCGGTCACAAAGTGAAGGAGATGGGGTTGATCTTAGGGAGGGAAGCGAAGAAGGTGTTGAGATTTTGAAGCTGTTGGTTGTGTATGACTTGTATCAGAAAGCTGAACTGGCTTGCAGAATGTAAGCTATCAGTTCTGGTGTTTGGATACGGTTGTATCAACACTTGGTTTTTGTTGTCTTGTTCTCTCTTGGAAATAGGGAGTCATTGAGCCTAACCCACGTCTCTCATGGCAAGTGGAGAAAGTGGAGTGATGGAGTAGTGGAGTTGCGTGTGTTAGTGTCACACGATCAGTCTTGCCCACTTCTCCCATCATCACTAACCGTCCATGTCTTCCTGACACGTTCTTGTGATGGCGCGTTGTGCGCTGCACGCTGTAAACCACCAGACCAATACCCCGGTAAGTATCCCCCAGTTTGTGACATGTTTGATGTCTCGAATGTGTGGATCGTAGGACCCAAAAAAAGTAGCATGTGATGCTAGATTAAATAACTAAGTTATTTAAGAAGTCGATACTTGTAAAGTATCGTATGTATTTTATGCAGGCAATGCACCGAATATATATTGACCACGTGTGAAGCATCGCTGTTTTAAGGCTTAACGGAGTAAGTCGCGGATTAAGCATCTTAAATTAGCATCACGTCCAGCCATCTTCGAGTGATCGTTTGGAGGCTGTACAGGTAAGTCCTGACTTGGCCGATCACTTTGTGTGGAAGAGTGGTGGACGGTGATCGTGGTGATGCCTCACTGGTCGCCTAACTCTTGTCTTAGGTTGTCCATCCAAGCTGGTGAAGTTGGACGGGCGAGATGGCTTGCGACCCACATCTGCGACCGTCGGATTAGGGTTCAGGAGGTGCTCGAACACCAACCTTTAGCTTGGTCGAATCCAAGCATAGGATACGTTTTTGGCAGGGCCGATTGGGCATGCGTGTAAACGACATGCTGGTGTAGGTGTATGTACCTCACTGTCCCATGGAGATGCGATCTAACCCACTCAATTTTTCTGGCAAAGAGGAGCGACTGAGATTGATTTGCGATAGAAATCCCATGCCGCAAAGGAATTGAAGACCGCACGTCGTGCCTACTTCGGAGGCGCGTTTCGAGACGACCAACCATGGTCGGTCTTGGCCGATCAGTCAGGCGTGCATTCGACAGGCCAGTGTACACGTCCGTACCTTACTGTCCCGTGAAAATGTGATCTAAGCCACTCAATTTGTCCGGCAAAGTTGAGTGGTCGAGATCGATTTGCAGTTGAAAAAGCGTGGCCATGCCTAGTTTGGGCGCACGAATCGAGACGACCAACCTTAGTTGGTCTTGACCGATTAGTCATGTATGTAGACGGGCCCACGGTGATTGTGTTGACATGCTCTGGGACCTTTGAATCTACATCTACACCCTCCATCTATGCTTGCGAAGATGGATGGTTGAGACTGATTTGCGACACATGTGATGTGCCTCAAACCCTAATTAGGGTTTCATGTCCACGCCGCTTTGGATTGACGAATTTGCAAGCCACGCTTCTCCTTTGGGGAGGCCGACCATGTGGGGCCCACGTTGGGCCGGTGGTGAACACGCCAATACCTGTCTGGTGGCTATGGGTTCGATCTAAGCATTCCAATTATGCTGGTGAAGTTGGATGGTCGTGATCATTTCTAAAACTGACGTAGACAGTCCAGATGCTCGATCAGGCTAGTATAACACACCGAGAGTTGTAGCCTATACAGGTATTTCGTGCATGCCTCATTATTAATGCTTGGAGATTCATGTTACTTTGGTGAGAGAAACACTCAGTCGTCATGCCGCACTAATGAGAGTTCAGCGGAACAGGAAATACAAGGCTAGTCATGTATTAATTTATAATGCTATAAATTCACAGGGGAAAAGAGATTGTTGCCACATGCTCCAACCTGGATGAATTTTGTGTATTTGATACACAGAATACTGGGATTGTTGCCACATGCTCCATTCTAGGTGAATTAGGAAAGTGAAGAAGTATTCATCACTTTATTAATGTCTTTATCCTTTGAAGGATGTCAGCGTATAAATTCGGTTTTACAATTTTAGCCCTGAACTAAAATCCACCATCAACATTAAGTCCCCTGCCTAGCACATAATGGTTGCATCATTGTGGGATAGGCATGAGATGGTGACGCATACAACATAAAAGGCCGAGACAAAAGAATTTTTACCTGGAGAAGCCTTGACCGCCCATGCCGGGTGTGACCGCGGAGTCTTGGTGGGACCGGCTTCCTCACTTGGTTGTTCGAGCTGGTAAAGGAATCCTGCTTCTATTGGGATTCTTTAATTTCTCTTGTATAAAAGGGGACCGACCCTTCTTTTTTTTATTTTTCCTTCGCTCGCCTAGCTCCTCCCATTCACGATCCTCGTCGTTGCCGTTGCTGGACGTGTTGCTGACGCGGCGTTGGACGTGTTGCTGACGCTGCCGCACGTCGCTGGACTTCATCGCCGCCGCCGCTATTCGTCCGTCAGGTAGGTGCTTCGTCATCCTCTCTTTGTTCGTTTTTTTTGCAAACCCTAATTGTTTAGGTAAACTCCTTTTGTAAGACATATCATGATTATTTCCTCATCGAAGTTGATAGCAAAACCGCCGATATTGGTAGGATTGCTTAGTAAACAAGCCGTGAATCCATGAATATGTTGTTTTTGCTTCTTTTTCCCATTGTTGCATGCAAAACCTAGCTTTTAGGCTATAGATTGAAAAACCCTTGGCTTGAATTTCGTAGACACGACTCCCATGAATAAAGAAAACCGTGTTATAATATGTGCGAATGAATGCGGGGCTCACCATATATGCTCGGTTGAACGTGAGTCCCAATATGTACGCCTGATTGAACATCGACCCTATACCAGTTTCGTGACCTCGACCGATCTTGCTTGCTGATGTGGCCCAATACTAGACTTGTGACCTTGATAGGTCCTATACCGGCTTGACGTGACCCAACACCAGACTTGTGAATTTGATGACCAATACCGGCTTGACGTGACCCAACACCAGACTTGTGACTTTGATGACCAATACCGGCTTGACGTGACCCAACACAAGACTTGTGACTTTGATGACCAATACCGGCTTGATGTGACCCAACACCAGCCTACTGTCATGATATCAGTCTTGCTTGCATGGCCCAATACCTGTTTGACTGACGTGATATCAGTCTTGCTTGGGGATATTAGCCCTGTAATCTCAACCGGCTTCGTGGACTTACCAACACCGGCCTCGTTTGCTGACGTGGCTCAATACCAACCTTGTTTGGGCCCAATACCAGCCTTGCTTGTATGATTGTCCCAGCCTTGTGTACTCCAACGTGAATGTGTGTTCCGTCTTGTGTGACTACACATCCCATCCGTTTTCATGCAAGTACTGACTCCCCTGCCTTTTATTGTAGAATGAACAAAAGGGCTCCTGTTAAGATGTCTTCTGGCGATAATGTTGATGCCAAGTTAGGGAGTGTTGGCATCTTCAAATATATGCCAAACATAGATGATGAGTTGTTTACCGTGCCCTTTCCGAACATTAGAAAGCATCCTTCTCACAAGATATTCCTGCTCTCTGGTTCAGAAAATATGGAAGCTGATCCATCCTCTTCTTCAGCACTTGTGATGAGATTTTGTCTTCGGAGAAATGAGTATCCACCTTCTCCTATTGACTTCAAGATCTGTCATACCCCGCTGGGTCCTTATGAAGGATGGATGAGACACATGCTGAATAATAAGAGTATTAAAGCTAATTTGATTAAGGCGCAAATCCTTGATGCGGTTATGGCATCCTTCAATCTTCAGATTAAGAAGGATGTTGCAGGCTTGATCACTTTCATTTCTCGGTGGCGTCCATCTACTCATACAACCATATGTAGATGGGGAGAGATGACCATTACTCTGGAAAGCGTTGCTGCATTGATGAACCTGCCTGTTGCCGGAAGCTTCTTTTATAAACTTTCTGATGCAGAACGTCGTGATTATAATGCTATACTTCGAAAGGCGGGAGAATTCGATAATCTGGAGAAGGAGAAGAAAGAAATGAAATTCTTTTACACTTGGTGGGTGTCGGAGTGATCTCCTGCAGACCCGAAACCCGGTCAAGAGTTGGAAGACGAGCTCAGCGTGATTGCATTCCTGTCTTTGTGGTTATCCAGAGAAATATTTGACGACGGTTCTGGAAGGAAGACTATAAGAGGTGACCTTGTTATGTTTTCTATAAGGCTGGAAAAAGGTGAGGTCCTTCCCCTAGGTGCCTTGTTTCTTGGATCACTGTATTCTCATCTGGACTCCTTAGCGACGGATATGCATGCTTCCAATGGGTATAAGAAGGTGGAGTCGCATATCCACATCTCTTTTCTTCAGGCGTTTTTGTGGGAACATTTCAAAAGCTATGCTCCTGTTGCTGCAACTTCACTCAACAATTTGTATGGTGGTTCGAGAATACTTCGTTGGCAGAAAAGACGTCCCAGGGCCGGTATGAAGCTCGTGAATGTCTTCGACAATGTGCAATCCATAGATTTCCGCCCATGGGGACCGATTCACCCTTCCATTGTTCAACCAAAGACTTTTCCTACTGTTCCTGATGCTGTGTTGCGTACTGATGCCGAAACCGCGAGTCTTGGGGAACTTATTTACTTCCGAAGCTGCATTCCGGGATATATCCCATCTTTATTTGACGAAGCATTCACCGTGACTCCGTACAATATTGACAGGGCTGCCCGACAAATGGGATTTGACCAGGGTGTTCCATTTCTTCATCCGTTGGAGGCTCCAAAAGAAATATTCCCGGACATTCTTAATGCTGATACATTTTCGTCAGTGCAGAGTCTTCCTTTCTGGCCTATCGTAAGAAAACCAGCGGTAACCGACAGGTATAAGGAATTTTGGAGGGAGCAATTGTTAACCTTTCAGAAATTCTCGGAGGAGGTTGTGACAGATTCCTGTGGCGAACCATCTTCTGACGTTTTGAAGGAGTATTTTCGGTTGAAACCACTCCCAGGTAAACGAACCAGAGCTGACGACTGCAGTCCCCAAGCAGGAGTGATATCTAAGAAGCAGGCATGTGGTTCGGTGATCCTCAATTCCTCCAATATGCAGGTATTTTAAATTTCTTTCTGTTTGATCCCTTGGTTTCGTTCTTCCTGAGCAACTTTCACTAAAGGTAATCCTTTGTTGGCGGTCAGGGAATCTCGAAAGAAAATGCTTTCGCAAGACTGGCTCGTAGTCATAACGAGAGGTCTGGCGATACTGGTCTTCATGAGAAGTCTGGCGATGCTTTTAAGGAGAGGTCTGGTGATACTGATCCTCTTCAATATAATGACAAAGATGGTGCAAGATAGACTGAACGGAGTGCCTACCCAAGTGGTAACCTTAGTGAGCTCGTAGACGAGGTCGTGACGGAAATCAACATTCAGAGTGAAGTGGACATCCGGAGGAATGCGGGAGAGGCAACATCTGCTAATGCTGAGGCGACTCCCCTTAAAGATCTTCCTGAGCAGGTTCCCATTGATAAGGCAGTCATGGTGACTTCTTCTGAAAGGCCTCTTGCAGCTGACAAGGTTCCTGATGAAGTATTGGCAACGCAACCTGTTGTTCCTGGGGCTATCTTCGATCCTCCCTTTGATACCCCTCATGCAGGTCATGTGTTGGTTGGGGGATTCAGTGTGCCGGCTCAGTTCGAGGAGTTATACATGGTAATATGAAAGAAGCACGACCACATTGCTACCACTACGAAGCTCAAAAGTCGCCTTGCATTGGTCAATCGCGTCCAAGAAGCTTTATTCTCCATTTACGGTATGAGTGTCACGACCGGTCGCAGTGTTTTTAAGGAGATGATTGAAGACTGGAAGTGCCACTGAGACGTGTTTGTGCAGTATGATTTCAGCGCTCCTTGGTTCTTCAAGGGGTTTTCTGAAATCCAGGAGCTTCAGAAACTGCAAGACGAAGTTCCTTCTGCAGATTGTATTGCTCGCCAGGAAGAAGAGGTTGAAAAGTTGTCTAAAGAGTTGAAGCTGAAACATGCCGCACTCCAAAGGTTGAAAGTCGCTCTTGCTGGTGGGCCCGGGAAAGCGTATAAAATTGAAGCGAAATTAAAACGGGCCTACAGTAATACCGCAAGTGCACGGTCGTCAGTTGTAGCTCGTGCAAGTACGGGTCGATCCACAGAGATTGGGAGTGTTTGGAGTTTCTAGCTATTTGGGCTCTAAATTGCTATTGGGCTTCTAATTGTGCTTTGGGCTTAGTGGGTTTGTTTGTAATGGTGAAGTGCTTTAGGCCTTGGGCCTTTGAATGATGTTGGAATGAACTGTGAACTTGGATTTGGATTCAGTCAAGGATCTGGGCCTTTGGAAATGTAATGAATTTGGGTTCAAGTGAACTGAACTGAGCCTTGAACTCAGTTGGCTTGTAAACCAAACAGTGGCTGGATTTGGGCTTTTGGGCTTTGTTCCTGGGCTTAGATTTTGACCTGAGAGTAACTAGGCCTTTGGAGTTAACTGTGGACTGAACTGGGCTTGTGCTGTGAGCCAAGATCAGTTGCAGCAGCAGCAGTGGAAACCAGGTTGCAGCAGCAGTGGTGGCTGGCACAGCAGGAGCAGGTGCACAGCAAGGGAAAGGAAAGGAAGCAGCAATGGTGACAGTGCAAGCCAAGTAATAACAAAACAGAGATAGTTGCAAACCAAGGCTACAAGCCAAGGGCAGGAGTGTGGAGATAAGCTGACAATGAAGTAAAAAAAAGGAAAAAAAAAAAAGCAAAGCCAAGGCAAGGCAATGGCTTTAGGCATTCATCTAGAGTGGGAAGAGAACCAGCTTGCTCACAGTCACTAGTGAGCACTAGTTTCTCCCCACTGCTCAATCAACTCAATGCTCTAAGGCTCTAACCTAGCATTGACACACAACAGTAAACTAATCCTAACATTTGAGAAGCTAACAGTTGACAAAACAAGAGATTCAAAACAGTGACAAAACAGGAAACAAAACCAAAGAAACCAAGGCTGTGAGCCAAGGGCAGGGGGGAGAAGAAGTAACAAAACAGTTAAGTTGCAAGTGACTGTGAAAAAAAAATGTGGGTTAAGCTAAGGCTTTGAATCCACCCTTGTGTCCTAGCCAAACAATGTGATCCTAGGTTGAGTTGAAAATCCTATGCATACATCTAGAATGGGAGGAAAACTAATTTGCTCACTAGTTTGCCCCTAGCATTGACTGTCTTTTGACAGAACAATCAATCACAGGCACTATGAGCATCAATCTCTTCCCATTGCTCAATCAAAACACTGCACTAAGGCTCTAACCTAGCATTCCACTATCAGACAGTGCACTAAAGCTTCATCTGAGCCTCAGCAGTGAACTCAGAACATAAGAAAACAGATGGAACAACACATGATTAACAGGAACAACACAACATTTAAACTACTAAACAGTGAATGAAAATTGCAAAAGAAGAACCCTAAAAATTAACAGTGAAATCAAATTAACATTGAGAATTAAATTAACCCAATTAGGGGGTATCTCGGCTAACCAAGAACAACCTTTAACATCCTACATAACTTCTCTTTTATAGCTTACAACAAAATACAAAACCCTAATTCGAAACCCTAATTTTTTGGGGAAAATCAAATTCTCTCACCAATTTCCTGAATTGAGCTCGACCCATGCTTGTTGATGTCCCTCTGATGCTCTTCCTGCTCCAATTGATGTACTGCAACCCTAGCTCGAGTTGTTTCATAAACTCCACACCTAGGTCAGAGAGATGTGGGTTTGGGGAAACGACTAGGCTAGGAAGAGAAAACTGTGGTACGTACGGGTTTTGGTAGAGGCGGAGAGGGGTGTAGCGAAGCTCGAGGAGCAGCAGTTGCAGGCTGCCATGGTCGGGTGGAAGGAGGAGATGGCAGAGTTTTCTCTGCAGACGGAGTGGAGGAGAAGAACTCGATGTTTTTGGGAGAAGGGTGTGTTTGGCGATGGGTATAGGGTGTTCGATACTTGGGTGTTAGGCGGGTTCGGCGAGGTTTGATGATCTGCGACAAGGAGCGATGGATGGGAAGATGGTAGGTGGATCCAACGTCGATACGGAGGTAAGCGTGGAGCGACCGTCGGATGAAGGGATGTATCAAAACGGACGACCCAGGATGGAGATGGGCGTTGCGATGTAAAGCGAGGGCTTCGGAGTTTGATGTGCGATGATGGAGCGACCGTAGGATGCTGAAATGCTTCGATCTGACGGCTGAAATCCGAGACGGGCTTGGATAGTGGAAATGTGTTTGAGTAAGGGTTTTGGGCCTTGGGTATGCCAAGCCCATATCTTCTTTAAGAACAATTCTTCCTCTTCAAGCCCACTTCTAGTTGATCCGGCTCTTGCAAACATCATTCTTCGCTTCCTCCTATCGAGAGTCTTTGCCGTTCCTTTGCTCTTTTCGCTCCTGATTGAGATAACCATGCTTTATTTAGTACCTAAAAATGCAAAATTAATTAAGAAAAGTATTTATTCTTGAAAACAACGAAAATACAGAATATGGGATAAAATGTAGAATTAATGCACAAAAGATGAGTTAAATGCCAAGAAAAATATATGAAATATGCACTTTTTAGCACTCATCAAATACCCCCAAACCTGAATTTTACTTGTCCTCAAGTAAAACAAAACTAAGGAAATCCTACCTATACCACTGTCGCTGGTCTCTCGAATGCATTTAGCGTATGCACTAAGCCTTTTAAACCACTAAGTGTCCCTAGTGGACGAGTTGAAGTCTCGTGAAGGTTTGCTTAGAACGTACCTACAAAGTTCTAGGTCAAAATATAAGCTCAGATTCCATCAAATGTGACATGTGCAAGTCAGTTTAAGCTCACAGCAAAATGGAGATGTCAATCTAGCTATCAAAGGCACAATCCTAGCACTGATAACAAATAAGACATGTGATAAGAGTGTAAAGTGTATCTACACATGTGTAAAGAAAGATCGGATGTTATGACTACTAATCACCAAGAGATAGTTTCTCAGGCTAAGAACCAAGGTCGAAATCTAGCTAGCTGTCCGGACTTTACGAGAATTGTGAATGAGTTGGAGGTATTTCACAATTACTCGCGTTGTACATCAATGGCATACACCCTTCCTTGCTTATTACAATAAACACAAAAGATGACTTTACATGACTCTTATTTACATTGACTACTCTCTTTTATTTTTGGAACAAGAGAGAATGGAATTGATAAATACTTGATTTTTTTGTATTTTTCTGATATTTTTTTTTTTCTGAATATACATCGTTTTTTTTTTTTGCACAAGAACTTGAAATTGATTTTTACATATGGTAGCTCTTTTGATACATAACAAAAAGAAACAAAAAATTACATGACACTTTGCAAGAGGTAGCCCTTTTTGATGCACCCAGTTAAATTCGATGGTTGTCTTTCTTAATGTAACCTCCACCTTCTATCCCAACCAACCAAAGAACAAGCTAGTCAAGTTTCGTTCAGTATTCTAAAGTGATTGGCAATCGTGACTTCCTATCAAACACCTTGAAGATCGAGGCATACATGTATTGGTAGATCGTGCGCGTGCAAATTTCTTATCACTATGTGAATTGTGCTAGAATCAGGGTGCCTAAATATCTAGACTAAGACTCCTAATAATTACATATTTGCACAAGAGTCAACATTTCAAGGTAAATGAGCTCCATTTTTATGTTTTTTTTCAATTTTTTAATTTTTAATTTTGATTTTTTTCATTTTTTTCAAAAAGAAGGAGTTCTGTTTTCAATTATGGCATATTATCAAAGTATCTACTTTTCACCCCCAAACCTAAACTAAACATTGTCCTCAATGTTTCAAAATATGAACAAAATTATAATACAACATATGAAGAGGATCATGTTGAGTAGAGAAAAGGAAAGAGAATACCCGATTTCGGCGAAAGCAATATTAGAACTCCGTTATTCAAGGCAAGAATCCAACATATGTCAGCCGAGATCATATTGGATTAGCAAAATATATACAAAAGGAACAAAAGGTTTTTAAGAAATTTTATCTACTGGATTATATACAAAAATTCACCATACACTAACAATCTAAAGAGTTGAGGATCAACCCAAAAGACAAAGTGTAGAGGTTTCAACAGCTTCACACAATAATAATATGATAGGCATGCAAGTGAAGCTGTGAAACAAAATGAGCTACCCCCAAACCTGGATTTTACAGAAGATATAATTTTGAAAACAAAATCGCGCAGTTTCGGGGGTTCATCATGCACAAGGTCTAGCTCGAAATGAACTGTGCTAGGGACGGGCAAACATGCTAATTCCAACTGTGGTTCCTCAATGTATTATACTTAGAAGCAAAATAGTCCAAGAGGACTTGGGAAGCACACAGTTCCAAACCTAGGTTGGGGACTCTCAGAAAAGTCGGTTTGACAATATCGGTACAAACCAAATCTAGGTTGGATGGAAGGCCTTCAGATTGTGACTCATGTAGGAAGATAGGCACATCATTATTAATCACATCAACATCTCCTAAGTCTTCTACAAGTGTCACAACATGCTCACAATCATCAAACAAATTGGCAAGATCACAATCAGAGTCATCAACATCATCAACAGATTTATTCTCATGCATCGGCAAATCAGGAGAAATATCACAATGTGACCTAGGTAGAGAATCAGACACATCAAATATATTTTCATGCATATTAGTGTCTACAGAAGATTCAACTATTCCTATGTCATGCTCATCTTCACAGAATAATTGTACGAATCCCATGTCAATATCAAAATCATATGAATTACAATGGGTATTAGAAAGAACCACATGCATGAAGGTCGAGGGCGAGAAGCCATATGTTTTTTGAACCAACAGGTTCCACAATATTTTCATGTTCTTCTAACATATCATCATAATCATCATCATGGTAGCATGCATATTGGTCCTCATTAACAGTGGTGGTGTCATTAGTCGATTCATGTTCCTCTAAATTAGGTTCATATTCAACATTATTTACATGAATGGGACTAGACACTTCATTAGGGACAACATACATTTCCTCATGAATTTCCTCATGAATTTCCTCCTTTTGTAGGTGAAGCAAAATCTGATCTAAATATGCATGAATTCGTGATGTAGATCTATCATAGTCTTGCTTGCAGAGTCTTAAAGCTTCTGTGGTGGAGTCTAAATTCATGGGAGTACAAAATTCTTCATGTTCAAATTGTGGTGAATGGTACATGTGTGCATGGTCATTAGGGTTTACAAAATATTGATCGCAACCCTCAAAGGATTGATTATGGTCCCAATGACTACCATTCTCACAATTTATGGGCATTTCATACCTTGGATTTTCTCTAGATTGCCTAAAATTATGCAAAATATGACAATTCTCAAAAGGGTGGTCTAAACTACCACATGCGGGACATGCATAGATTTCAGGTTGCCTAAGAAAATTAGATGTGACAGATTCCTCATGTGATTGCATTTCTAAAGCTGTGATTCGAGCTTCTATTTGATCCATAAGTGATGATTGTGTGAGTGAGGCTCTAGCAGAATGTTCATTTTCACGTTGCGATGAATGATGCATGTATGAATAGTCATTAGGGTTCATGTATTGCGGCTCGGGACTTTGAAAATGTCCATTATAATTCCTATAACTATTGACATCATGGAATGGGGGAGGATCACAATGTGAATTTGGCCCGTAAGCAAGTTCTCTAAGTGTTTTGTTTCCACTCCCCAACTGTAGAAAAAGATCTATTCATGATGGGCTCAAAAGCTAAGTAAAGAATGTACAAAGCTCAGAATTTGGTTTTTTAAAGGGTTTGGATTTTTGGGAAAAATTTGGTTTTGGTGGGAGACATTTTTTTGGTTTTTTTAAAATTTGGGAGCAAGTTTGGTTTTAATGGGATAAAGAAGAAAAAAATTGGTTGTTAAAATGGGAGCAAGTAAAATTTGGTTTTTGAATGGGAGAAAAGTAAAAATTTTGGTTTTTTTTTTTTTTTTTTTTTTTTTTTAAAAAAGAAAATAAAATTTGGTTTTTGAATGGGAGCAAGCCCACTGTTGGTTTTGTGTTTGCTTTGGCTCAGCTGGTTTGAAAACGTTTGGTGAAACTGAGTCCAAAATCTCGGCCTAGAAGTTGGGTACTCGGCCCACTAACGAGTTAACCTAGCGTGATCGGTTACAAGCTCAGCTGGGTTTAAAAACCCAGAATACAAAATACCAGTCCAAATTAAACAAGCTCACAAAAATTAAATACAGGCCCACAAATTAAACAAACAAGCCCACAAAAATTAATTACAAACCCAACAGAAAATAAAAAGCCCAAAAATTGGCTTTAATATTACAAGCCCACAATTAAAAATTGGAAGCCCACAATTCAGGTTCTCTTAAATGGGTTACCTTTTAAGCACAGCCCAGCTGCTCTGATATTGTTGCAAAAACCCAGTTGGGCTTTGGTTCTTTTCCTTGGTGGCGTCCCAGCAGAGGAAAACAGGTTCAGAACAGCAGGTCCAACATCAAATGAAGTGAAGCAGATGCAGATGCAAATGCTATGCAGTGAAATGCAAAATAGCCAAGAAAACTACAAGAAAAACACAGCACCAATCCCCGGCAGCGGCGCCAAAAACTTGGTGGGCCCGGGAAAGCGTATAAAATTGAAGCGAAATGAAAACGGGCCTACAGTAATACCGCAAGTGCACGGTCGTCAGTTGTAGCTCGTGCAAGTACGGGTCGATCCACAGAGATTGGGAGTGTTTGGAGTTTCTAGCTATTTGGGCTCTAAATTGCTATTGGGCTTCTAATTGTGCTTTGGGTTTAGTGGGTTTGTTTGTAATGGTGAAGTGCTTTAGGCCTTGGGCCTTTGAATGATGTTGGAATGAACTGTGAACTTGGCTTTGGATTCATTCAAGGATCTGGGCCTTTGGAAATGTAATGAATTTGGGTTCAAGTGAACTGAACTGAGCCTTGAACTCAGTTGGCTTGTAAACCAAACAGTGGCTGGATTTGGGCTTTTGGGCTTTGTTCCTGGGCTTAGATTTTGACCTGAGAGTAACTAGGCCTTTGGAGTTAACTGTGGACTGAACTGGGCTTGTGCTGTGAGCCAAGCTCAGTTGCAGCAGCAGCAGTGGAAACCAGGTTGCAGCAGCAGTGGTGGCTGGCACAACAGGAGCAGGTGCACAGCAAGGGAAAGGAAAGGAAGCAGCAATGGTGACAGTGCAAGCCAAGTAATAACAAAACAGAGATAGTTGCAAACCAAGGCTACAAGCCAAGGGCAGGAGTGTGGAGATAAGCTGACAATGAAGTAAAAAAAAGAAAAAAAAAAAGCAAAGCCAAGGCAATGGCTTTAGGCATTCATCTAGAGTGGGAAGAGAACCAGCTTGCTCACAGTCACTAGTGAGCACTAGTTTCTCCCCACTGCTCAATCAACTCAATGCTCTAAGGCTCTAACCTAGCATTGACACACAACAGTAAACTAATCCTAACATTTGAGAAGCTAACAGTTGACAAAACAAGAGATTCAAAACAGTGACAAAACAGGAAACAAAACCAAAGAAACCAAGGATGTGAGCCAAGGGCAGGGAGGAGAAGAAGTAACAAAACAGTTAAGTTGCAAGTGACTGTGAAAACAAAATGTGGGTTAAGCTAAGGCTTTGAATCCACCCTTGTGTCCTATCCAAACAATGTGATCCTAGGTTGAGTTGAAAATCCTATGCATACATCTAGAATGGGAGGAAAACTAATTTGCTCACTAGTTTTCCCCTAGCATTGACTGTCTTTTGACAGAACAATCAATCACAGGCACTATGAGCATCAATCTCTTCCCATTGCTCAATCAAAACACTGCACTAAGGCTCTAACCTAGCATTCCACTATCAGACAGTGCACTAAAGCTTCATCTGAGCCTCAGAAGTGAACTCAGAACATAAGAAAACAGATGGAACAACACATGATTAACAGGAACAACACAACATTTAAACTACTAAACAGTGAATGAAAATTGCAAAAGAAGAACCCTAAAAATTAACAGTGAAATCAAATTAACATTGAGAATTAAATTAACCCAATTAGGGGGTATCTCGGCTAACCAAGAACAACCTTTAACATCCTACATCACTTCCCTTTTATAGCTTACAACAAAATACAAAACCCTAATTCGAAACCCTAATTTTTTGGGGAAAATCAAATTCTCTCACCAATTTCCTGAATTGAGCTCGACCCATGCTTGTTGATGTCCCTCTGATGCTCTTCCTGCTCCAATTGATGTACTGCAACCCTAGCTCGAGTTGTTTCATCAACTCCACACCTAGGTCAGAGAGATATGGGTTTGGGGAAACGACTAGGCTAGGAAGAGAAAACTGTGGTACGTACGGGTTTTGGTAGAGGCGGAGAGGGGTGTAGTGAAGCTCGAGGAGCAGCAGTTGCAGGCTGCCATGGTCGGGTGGAAGGAGGAGATGGCAGAGTTTTCTCTGCAGACGGAGTGGAGGAGAAGAACTCGATGTTTTTGGGAGAAGGGTGTGTTTGGCGATGGGTATAGGGTGTTCGATACTTGGGTGTTAGGCGGGTTCGGCGAGGTTTGATGATCTGCGACAAGGAGCGATGGATGGGAAGATGGTAGGTGGATCCAACATCGATACGGAGGTAAGCATGGAGCGACCGTTGGATGAAGGGATGTAGCAAAAAGGACGACCCAGGATGGAGATGGGCGTTGTGATGTAAAGCGGGGGCTTCGGAGTTTGATGTGCGATGATGGAGCGACCGTAGGATGCTGAAATGCTTCGATCTGACGGCTGAAATCCGAGACGGGCTTGGATAGTGGAAATGTGTTTGAGTAAGGGTTTTGGGCCTTGGGTATGCCAAGCCCATATCTTCTTTAAGAACAATTCTTCCTCTTCAAGCCCACTTATAGTTGATCCGGCTCTTGCAAACATCATTCTTCGCTTCCTCCTATCGAGAGTCTTTGCCGTTCCTTTGGTCTTTTCGCTCCGTGAGATAACCATGCTTTATTTAGTACCTAAAAATGCAAAAATTAATTAAGAAAAGTATTTATTCTTGAAAACAACGAAAATACAGAACATGAGATAAAATGTAGAATTAATGCACAAAAGATGAGTTAAATGCCAAGAAAAATATATAGAAATATGCACTTTTTAGCACTCATCACTTGCCTAGAAGGACGAGTTGCTGCTGAAGGACTTTCCTTGAAGGATTCGTGCCGCCTACTTGTGTTCTTTCTTTAGATGCTTTTGAGTGATTGTGAGGATTTCCTTTCACAATTTGATTTCAGGTTTTGAACTAATAGGTGGTTGAATTTTTTGAATTGGTCTTTGAGATAGTTTTGTGAATAATTGATTTTCTGAAAGAGATTATTCTAAATAAAATTTGCATCTTGGTTACGGATGATTATACATGTCACATGAAATTGTAAACATCGTGCGAAAAGGAAACAAACATGATGTTTGATCATCGAATCTCTTTCTCTGTGTGTGGGATGTCAAGTCCCCAGTAAATTCTAAAACTATCTTTGTCGTAAAATTGTTTGATAGAACTTACTTGCTCTTTGGAGCCTCATTTGCACGAAACTGAATCTTCCCGAGCAACCTCTCCAAGGATATCGTCCGCACTAATTTTCAGAGAGGGAAAACTACTCTCCTGAATTAAGCTTCTTCTGAACAATGCGCTTCAAGGCGTTGCATTCACTGGTAGGGTGATGAAGGAACCAGTGATAATGACAATATCTCAGATCCATTATTTCTTGATCGGTCGGTGGACGCCATACAGGAGGCAGCTCCACCTCTCCGTTTCGTACCCACGCCTCCAACATCTCCAAAATATTTTTCATTGGGAACGAGAAATGCAGATACCTTGAGTCTAGTTGTTCTTGCGCTAGTGGACGTCGTGACATCTCTATGTGGCTTTGATGTGAAGCACGCTTCAGAGACGGAGTTGGAAGACCAGTGTGGGTCATCATATCCGCGGATCGCTTGACCGGGTGACGGAATGCGGAAGGCGTCGTAATATCACTGCTGAGTGAATGAATTGAACGCTCCCATCCTCTGTACTCACGTATTCCTTGATTGATCTCTCCTTCCTCGAGCATTTCTTCACTTGGTTGAAAGGTCGCTGTGGATTGGGCAGTCTTCTAAGCTTCAGCAAGAGTCTTGAGATACAAATCTTCCAGCAAGGCTACGTAAGCTACGATCTCCTTTTCTTTATCCGCCAGACGTTATGGCATCCCGGACAAGTCTTTTCTTCTATGGAGTTTTCTCGAGTCTCTGTCGTCAGCTGGACCATGTTGTTCGTCTTTCTTGAGTCCCATGTGGCTGCGCGCTCTCTTTGTATCTCCACTAGTAAAGTCATGACTTTTAGATAAGGATCCAGCATTTCTTGCATTGTCTGGGTAAATACTTGCCGATCTTTCTTGTAATTGAGCTGTTATATCATTCAAAAGGCGGAAGGTTTCGCTCTGCCTTCTAGCGATACCATCTTGATTTGCCAGGACATCCTCCAGCATTCTAGCCACACTTCCCATGATATCTGAATCATTTATGGTTTCCGAAGAATCTAGCGGGTGAAGATACATCGTGAGATGAAAACCGAGATGAAAACCGAAGATGAATAGGTTAATGATTGAATCGAAACCAAGATATATTCTCAAAATTGAGAAGGTTGCAATGAATATTGAGATTTCAATTTTGGAACCGAGAGATTAATCTCCCACTGTGGTTGCCAATTGTTTATGGGTGAAAACTATTTCTGCTGGTTTTGGTAATTTGGGGTGTGTGCATGAGAAATGAATCTAAACCCTAAACAAATGCACTACATGGGAGTGCTTGTGATTCGAGAAATCAATCTGTACAACTCCGGCCTAAACCAAGAAATGGCCGTTCCAGACTTGCTTCGATCACAAAGTGAAGGAGATGGGGTTGATCTTAGGGAGGGAAGCGAAGAAGGTGTTGAGATTGTGAAGGTGTTGGCTGTGTATGACTTGTATCAGAAAGCTGAACTGGATTGCAGAATGTAAGCTATCAGTTCTGGTGTTTGGATACGGTTGTATCAACACTTGGTTTCTGCTGTCTTGTTCTCTCTTGGAAATAGGGAGAAGAACCTATTTATACAAGTCATTGAGCCTAACCCACGTCTCTCATGGCAAGTGGATAAAGTGGAGTGATGGAGTAGTGGAGTTGCGTGTGTTAGTGTCACACGATCAGTCTTTCCCACTTCTCCCATCATCACTAACCGTCCATGTCTTCCTGACACGTTCTTGTGATGGAACGTTGTGCGCTGCACGCTGTAAACCGCCAGACCAATACCCCGGTAAGTATCCCCCAGTTTGTGACATGTTTGATGTCTCGAATGTGTGGATCTTGGGACCCACAAAAAGTAGCATGTGATGATAGATTAAATAACTAAGTTATTTAAGAAGTCTATACTTATGAAGTATCGTGTGTATTTTATGCAGGTAATGCATCGAATATATCCAGCACGTGTGAAGCAACGCAGTTTTAAGGCTTAACGGAGTAAGTCGCGGATTAAGCATCTTAAAATAGCATCACATCCAGCCATCTTCGAGTGATCGTTTGGAGGCTGTACAGGTAAGTCCTGACTTGGCCGATCACTTTGTGTGGAAGAGTGGTGGACGGTGATCGTGGTGATGCCTCACTGGTCGCCTAACTCCTGTCTTAGGCTGTTCGTCCAAGCTGGTGAAGTTGGACGGACGAGATGGCTTGCGACCCACATCTGCGACCGTCGGATTAGGGTTTAGGAGGTGCTCGAACACCAACCTTTAGCTTGGTCGAATCCAAGCATGGGACACTTTTTTGGCAGGGACGATTGGGCATGTGTGTAAAAGGCATGCTGGTGTAGGTGTTTGTACCTCACTGTCCCATGGAGATGCGATCTAAGACACTCAATTTGCCTGGCAAAGAGGAGCGTCTGAGATTGATTTGCGACAGAAATCCCATGCCGCAAAGGAATTGAAGACCGCACGCCGTGCCTACTTCGGGCGCGTGTTTCGAGACGACCAACCATGGTCGGTCTTGGCCGATCAGTCAGGCGTGCAGTCGGAAGGCCAGTGTACACGTCCGTACCTCACTGTCCCGTGAAGATGTGATCTAAGCCACTATATTTGTCCGGCAAAGTTAAGTGGTCGAGATCGATTTGCAGTTGAAAACGCCTGGCCATGCCTAGTTTGGGCGCACGAATCGAGACGACCAACCATAGTTGGTCTTGACCGATTAGTCATGTATGTAGGCGGGCCCACGGTGATTGTTTTGACATGCTCTGGGACCTTTGAATCTACATCTACACCCTTTATCTATGCCTGCGAAGATGGATAGTTGAGACTGATTTTCGACACATGTGATGTGCCGCAAACCCTAATTAGGGTTTCACATCCACGCCGCTTTGGCTGGACGAATTTGCAAGCCACGCTTCTCCTTTGGGTAGGCCGACCATGTGGGGCCCACGTTGGGCCGGTGGTGAACACGCCAATACATGCCTGGTGGCTATGGGTCCGATCTAAGCATTCCAATTATGCTGGTGAAGTTGGATGGTCGTGATCATTTCTAAAACTGACGTAGACAGTCCAGATGCTCGATCAGGCTAGTATAACACACCGAGAGTTGTAGCCTATACAGGTATTTCGTGCATGCCTCATTATTAATGCTTGGAGATTCATGTTACTTTGGTGAGAGAAACACTCAGTCGTCATGCCGCACTAATGAGAGTTCAGCGGAACAGGAAATACAAGGCTAGTCATGTATTAATTGATAATGCTATAAATTCACAGGGTACAAGAGATTGTTGCCACATGCTCCAACCTGGATGAATTTTGCATATTTGATTCACAGAATACTGGGATTGTTGCCACATGCTCAATTCTAGGTGAATTAGGAAAGTGAAGAAGTATTCATCACTTTATTAATGGCTTCATCATTTGCAGGATGTCAGCGTATAAATTCGGTTTTACAAGTTTAGCCCTGAACTAAAATCCACCATCAACAACCACAAAAGTGTTAAACACTAAAAATAGCATATATCGAATCGTGCTCAGGGAAGGAATTTCAGTTCCAAACATTTCATTTTCCTCGAAATTGGTAAATGGATATCCTCTTATTTTGATAAATTCAGTCATCGCTGACTCTCTGTCATTATTGTGATTCTTTAGACACCCTCTGAATGTGTTGCAATTTTTTATGATGGTGTATGCTCATCCTTCCAGACTCAGATACATTCTTCTATTATCATTCCCGTTGAAACGCAACATGATTATTCTCCAAACACATGACCAAAAACGACTCCCACTAAGATTATTTGACAAATCCTCATAACTCTGCAAAGACTGCGTATCAAATCTGTTAAAGCATTACTCGGTCGAACTCGCATGCGTTGATATCTCAAGCATGTTTGTCAATGTTAGTGATCAAAACTATAAGTATTGATTTCTAGTCTACTATAGCTAAGTCTCAGACTAGGATAGAAAGTGTAGTTGAGCTCAAGAACTCCATGGCAATCATCATACAAGACGAAGGACTGCTCAAGGAAATGGTGGAACTTCATCGACTAAAATGTATGTGGAGACTTGAACTTATCTATCACTCAAAAGTCTATCTACTCTATCTCCTATCTTTGAGACAAAAGTCGTTTTGCTATATAGACTTTGATTATACACATTTGGTATTTCGATCCGAGTTTATCTCGCCTATCTATTTCTCGAAATATGTGTTGGTAAGCTTTTGCTTTGGCCAAGTTCATCTTTACCTAGTGACGAAATTCATGATACGTTTCAATCACTTTGAAAATTGATTACTTTGACGAAAAATAGTTTGTGAATAACAACTATATAATAACTTCCTCTAAGAATGTTTCAATGATTGAAATGGGAGTTTAGATTATATAACAAATGATGGATATAAGCATTGTATGGCAACACATATATGTATAAGTCCTTTTTTTCCTTGAACCGAAGATTGTGAACTTTGTTGATCAAGAGAACCGGAACAAGAACCCGTGAACTCAGTCCGCGAACCCAGTCCGTGAACTGGCGGAAGTTCTCGACCCGAGAAAATCTGTCGGAGTTTGAGATTTCCTTCCGGGAACTTAAGTCCGCGAACTAAGTCTGCGAACTTAAGAAGGTTATATCTAAAGACGATTATTTGTGAACTTATTTATATTAACTAAGGAATGCAAAATGCAAACCGTGGCTATAAAGTTCATGAACTGATTCGAGTGAATCAAATCGTTTTTGCTTCGATTGTGTCTTGTGTAGTTACATAAGATTTCCTTGCAATTGAACAACTCTCTAACTAGTTCATTTGAGTCATTTGAACTAGTTATGGTGAAGAATAATATGGTTGATATGAAAGTGCTCATATGGCTAACCATTTGGTTAACTATTGTTAAACCAACAAATGTACATGTTTAGGTACGGCTACACAAACCTAAAATCATGCATTTCATTTGTGTGTAACAAGCTAAGTTTTCGATCCAACGGTTGAAACATATTAGCTTGAATCTAATCAGGTTTTCATCTAACGGTGAATATTTTATGCTTTGTTACCAGCTAACATTGATTGCAAACCCTGATTTGAAAGAATATATAAGGAAGAACTCTAGCAACTGGAAAACCTAATCCCCACACCTCATGTGTGATACTAGTTGTATTAGATAGAGTCGATTCTCCTTTAACCTTGGGTTTCTTCTTGTAAACCAGGTTAACGACTTAAAGACTTCATTGGGATTGTGAAGCCAGGCCGATACTACTTTCTCGTAGTTGTGTGATCTAATCTTGCATATTCTATCGTTTTGAGTACAATCGTAATGATTGTCTTGAGATTAATATCTCCGATAGGCAAGATATAAAAATAGTCAGAAACATCTTCGTCTCATCGTTTGTGATTCCACAATATCTTCTTTCGCCGCGTCGATTAAGATTATTGTGAGGTGATTGATAATACTAGGTTTTTCTTCGGGAATATAAATCCAGTGTATCAATTGGTTCCTGTTCACCTTGATTTATCAAAAGACGGAAAAAAACTTGTAGGTATTTCTGTGTGAGACAGATTTATCTATTCATGTAGACTTTTCTGTGTGATACAGATTTGTTTATTAAAGTCTTCGACTTTGGGTCGTAGCAACTCTTAGTTGTGGGTGAGATCAGCTAAGGGAATCAAGTGCGTAGTATCCTGCTGGGATCAGAGACGTAAGGAGCGCAACTGTACCTTGAATCAGTGTGAGATTGATTGGGGTTCAACTACATTCCAGACCGAAGTTAGTTTGTAGTAGGCTAGTGTCTGTAGCGGCTTAATACAGTGTGGTGTTCAATCCGGACTAGGTTCCGGGGTTTTCCTGCATTTGCAGTTTCCTCGTTAACAAAATTCTGGTGTCTGTATTATTTCTATTCCGCATTGTATTTTGTTATATAATTGAAATATCACAGGTTGTGCGTTAGAATCAATCAATTGGAAATCCGACCTTTGGTTATTGATTGAAATTGATTAATACTTGAACATTGGTCTTTGGTACCGTTCAAGTGATTTTCCTTGTATTCAATTAGACTCGCAGATTTCTATTTGCTTGAGAAAGAATTGAATCAAGAAAGAGAGATATAACTCTTTGATATACTTTGTTAAGATTGAGTAAGGTTGATTCTCTTGAAAGTATATTGGAGTTTTTCCATACAGATTGCTAATCGAAATATTGGGTGAGGTTGTTATACCCCCACTTTTTCAATTGGTATTAGAGCAGGCAAACACGTTCAAGACCTTACAAGTTTGTGTTTGTACCGATCTGACTCTATGGACAGAGGTGCTATCTCTATCAACGTACCACCAGTCTTCGATGACTCTAATTACCTATGGTAGAAAATTGTTATGCGAGCTTTCCTTCAAGCACGTGATTTTCAATCATGGGTATATGTTGTTAATGGCTATGATGCTCCCGTTGTGGCAGTAGGAAATGTAAACGTTCCCAAGAATATTAGTGAATACAGTCCTGCCGAGATACTTGCTGCAAAGCAAAATTCTGACGGTTTGAATGCCATCATACATGCCATTACCCCGAATCTTCAGCACCATGTGTCAAATTGCACTAAGTCTAAAGAAGCTTGGGATATCTTAGAAACCGTATTCGAAGGAAATACCAGTGAAAAGGAAGCTAGGCTTCAAAATCTTAATTCTGATTGGGAAAACCTTCGTATGTCAGATGAAGAAACATTTGATGAGTAATCACAAAGTGTCTGAAATTGTTAATGCATCTTTTGCATTGGGTAAGACTATTCCTGAAAAGGACATTGTGATGAAAATTCTCAGATCGCTGCCATCTAGATACTTTTCTAAGAAGCATGCGATCGTTGAAGGAAATAACCTAGATAATCTCTCCAGAAATACGCTGGTTGGGAAGCTTAAGATCTTTGATCATGAGCATTCATCCAAATCTAAGGATGTTGCGTTCAAAGCACTAAAGGACACAAAATTACCTGATCAAAATAAAAAAGTGTATATCTCTGAAGACGATCACTCTGAGACTGATTCATCAGATGAAGATCTTGACAAATCGGTCTCGATGATCACAAGACAGTTTAGGGATCTTCTGTTGAAGAGAAGTAAACGGTTCTCCAGAGATAAGCCTAAAGCATCAGTTGGTGGGCCCGGGAAAGCGTATAAAATTGAAGCGAAATGAAACGCGGGCCTACAGTAATACCGCAAGTGCACGGTCGTCAGTTTTAGCTCGTGCAAGTACGGGTCGATCCACAGAGACTGGGTGTGTTTGGAGTTCTCTAGCTATTTTGGGCTCTAATTTGTTGTTAGTTAACTATGAAGCCTTTTGGGCTTTGGTTATTTGGATTGAACTGGGTCTTTGCCTCAGTGAACTGGGCTTCAGTTTGTACAAACAATGGACAGTGGGCTTAGAGAGTTTTTGGTCAAGAAGAAAAGAAGTGACCAGGAGAGACAGGTAACAGTGAGCAACAATGGCTCTAGGCCAAAACAACAAAGATAGAGGAAGAAGGCAGTGAGGCAATAATACAAAGGCAGTTAGCCTAAGGCAAAGACAATGAAGAAAATTAAACAAGACAATGACTAAACAGCAAAGAACTAAACAACAAAGCAGTGACAAAAGATTGTGAAAGTGATGAAGATAGTAGTGAAATAATGAGGCAATGGATGATAAAACAATAAACACAAGGTAATAGTGAAGTAAATGTGACAGTACAATGAAACTACAAGCAGAGAACAATGGAACCAAGGCCTAAGCCAAGGGCAGGGGTGATGGTGAAGGTGAGATGGTGAAGGTGAGCCTAGGCATACTACTAAAGTGGGAAGAGAACCAGCTTGCTCACAGTCACTAGTGAGCACTAGTTTCTTCCCACTGCTCAATCAACACAATGCTCTAAGGCTTCTAGCCTAACATTCCATCACTTCTTGACAGTGAATTGAACCTAACATTTGAGAAGCTAACAGTTGACAAAACAAGAGAGCCTAGGCATACAACTAGAGTGGGAAGAGAACCAGTTTGCTCACAGTCACTAGTGAGCACTAGTTTCTCCCCACTGCTCAATCAATCCAATGCTTCAAAGGCTTTAGCCTAACATTCACACAAAACAGGCACAATACTAACAAACATGAACTGAAACAGTGAACATTAAACAAAGCATTTGAACACAATTACTGAATTAAAACACTAAAAGTAAACTAACATAGATTAACAAATTAAATTAAACTAACACAGACTAAAATTTAATTTCGAATTGAAAATGCAAATTAAGCTAACTTAAACTAAAACTGAATTGAAACATGCAATGATATAAATTAAACAACACACATAAATTGAAAGTAAAATTGAAATTTAAAACTGAAATTAGAAACAAGAACCCTAAATTGATTTGGAATTTGAAATTTGAAATTAGAAGTGAACCTAACCCAAATTGGGTGGTTACTTGGCTAGTCCAAGAACACCTTCTCTCTGCTCTACATCACCCCCTATTTATATCACCAAATACCCAATTTTTCCGAAACCCTAGAATTGAAATTAGGGTTTTCAATTTCCGAAATTTACTCACCAAAACTTTGAATTGACGTCGCCCCATGTCTTCTCTGCCTCTCTCGGTTCTTCTCCTGCTCCCAATCGCTACAATTGCTCCCTAATTTGAGGTGTTTTATCAACCCTCACCTAGGTCAGTTGGTGAGAGAGGTTAAAGCACTTCGAATTAGGGGGATGGGTCGTGTCGGGTAATGATGGAGATGGTGGAGTTGGTGGTAGCAGAGAGGAGGAAGAAGAACGAAAGAGAAGAAGGGAATGAGAGAAAAAACTCTCGATGGTTTTTAGGGTATAGGAATTTTCACTGTGGAGCATGTACATCGGAGATGATGATCAGAAACGTTGAGCGTTGGATGCAAATATGGTTGGTAGATCTAACGGTAATATAAGAGATGAATCACTTCGACCGTCGGATTGTGAAATACAACGAAGTCAACGGTGTTAGATGATGTTAGGTACTGTAGTGTAAAGCGGGAGTATCTAATTTTGATGCACAGGCATAGGAGCGACCGTTGGATTCAACTACAATCTAATCTGAAGGCTTGGAATTTAAGCGCTGTGGTGTTTGGCAGAGACTTCAGATTTTGATGCTCTATGAATGAGCGACCGTAGGATGATGAGTTGGATCCAATCTGACGGCTGAGAATGGAGGCGGTTTTGGTTATAGAAAATGGGTTTGGGTAAGGGTTTTGGGCCTTGGGTATGCCAAGCCCATATCTTCTTTAAGAGCAATTCTTCCTTCTTGAGCCCATTTTAGTCTTTTGGGCTTATGCGCACCATTCTTCGCGGCTTCCTTGCGTAATTTCTTCCGGCTTTTCACTACTCTTCAGCTCTTTTCCGCTCCGCAAGTCATCCAGACTTTATTTATTACCTAAAAATGCAATTAATTAGAAAAATATTTATTCTTGAAAACAATGAAAATACAGAATATGGGATAAAATGTAGAATTAATGCACAAAAGATGAGTTAAATGCCAACAAAAAGGGATAAATTATACAATATTTGGCACTCATCAAATACCCCCAAACCTGAATTTTACTTGTCCTCAAGTAAAACAAAACTAAGGAAATCCTACCTATACCACTGTCGCTGGTCTCTCGAATGCATTTAGCGTATGCACTAAGCCTTTTAAACCACTAAGTGTCCCTAGTGGACGAGTTGAAGTCTCGTGAAGGTTTGCTTAGAACGTACCTACAAAGTTCTAGGTCAAAATATAAGCTCAGATTCCATCAAATGTGACATGTGCAAGAGTTTAAGCTCACAGCAAAATGGAGATGTCAATCTAGCTATCAAAGGCACAATCCTAGCACTGATAACAAAAAAACATGTGATAAGAGTGTAAAGTGTATCTACACATGTGTAAAGAAAGATCTGAAGTTATGACTACTAATCACCAAGAGATAGTTTCTCAGGCTAAGAACCAAGGTCGAAATCTAGCTAGCTGTCCGGACTTTACGAGAATTGTGAATGAGTTGGAGGTATTTCACAATTACTCGCGTTGTACATCAATGGCATACACCCTCCTTGCTTATTACGATGAAACAACAAAATGACTATTTACATGACTCTTATTTACATTGACTATTCTCTTTTTATTTTTGGAACAAGAGAGGATGAATTGATAAATACTTGATTTTTTTTTTTTTTTTTTTTTTTTTTTTTTTTTTTTTTTGAACAAGAAACACTTTTGATACATATACAAAAGGAAACAAAAGATTACATGACACTTTGCAAGAGGTAGCCCTTTTTGATGCACCCAGTTAAATTCGATGGTTGTCTTTCTTAATGTAACCTCCACCTTCTATCCCAACCAACCAAAGAACAAGCTAGTCAAGATTCTTCAGTATTCTAAAGTGATTGGCAATCGTAACTTCCTATCAAACACCTTGAAGATCGAGGCCATACATGTATTGGTAGATCGTGCGCGTGCAAATTTCTTATCACTATGTGAATTGTGCTAGAATCAGGGTGCCTAAATATCTAGACTAAGACTCCTAAAATTACATATTTGCACAAGAGTCAACATTTCAAGGTAAATGAGCTCCATTTTTATGATTTTTTTAATTTTTTAATTTTTTATTTTGATTTTTTAATTTTTTTCAAAAAGAAGGAGTTCTTGTTTTCAATTATGGCATATTATCAAAGTATCTACTCTATACCCCCAAACCTAAACTAAACATTGTCCTCAATGTTTCAAAATATGGAAAGAATTAAAAAACAATATATGAAGAGGAACATGCTGAGTAGAGTAAAAGGAGAGAGAATACCCGATTGTACGGCGAAAGCTCGATTAAAACTCCGTTATTCAAGGAAAAAAAATCCAACATATTTCAGCCGAGATCATATTGGATTAGCAAAATATATACAAAAGGAATTTTAACTAACACATTATCTACAAGAAAATTTGGTTTTTAATGGGATTGGACTTTTTGGGAAAAATTTGGTTTTGTCGGGAGACATTTGGCTTTGATGGAAAGAAAATTTTTGGTTTTTTAGGGAAACATTTGGAAAACTTTGGTTTTTATGGGAGAAATTTTTGGTTTTTGAAATTGGGAGCAAGCCCACTGTTGGTCCTCTAATGGAATGGGAGGAAGGCTGCGGCCCACGAAACACTAAGTTTTAATTTTGAAAATTTAATTTGGCCCAGTTGGTTAAGGCCCGACGTTTGTTTTAAAACTTTGGTTTCGAGGTCCACTCTTGAGTGGAAACAAGCTCACAATCGGTTACAAGCTCAGCTGGGTTTAAACCCAGAGTCCAAAATACAAGTCCAATGAAAGAATTTAAACAAGCCCACAAATTAAACAAACAAGCCCACAAATAAATTATTACAAACCCAACAGAAAATAAGAGAAGCCCAAAAATTGGCTTTAATATTACAAGCCCACAATTAAAAAATTGGAAGCCCACAATTCGGGTTCTCTTAAATGGGTTACCTTTTAAGCACAGCCCAGCTGCTCTGATATTGTTGCAAAAACCCAGTTGGGCTTTGGTTCTTTTCCTTGGTGGCGTCCCAGCAGAGGAAAAACAGGTTCAGAACAGCAGGTCCAACAGCAAATGAAGTGAAGCAGATGCAGATGCAAATGCTATGCAGTGAAATGCAAAAATAGCTAATAAAACAACAAGAAAAACACAGCACCAGTCCCCGGCAGCGGCGCCAAAAACTTGGTGGGCCCGGGAAAGCGTATAAAATTGAAGCGAAATGAAACGCGGGCCTACAGTAATACCGCAAGTGCACGGTCGTCAGTTGTAGCTCGTGCAAGTACGGGTCGATCCACAGAGACTGGGTGTGTTTGGAGTTCTCTAGCTATTTTGGGCTCTAATTTGTTGTTGGTTAACTATGAAGCCTTTTGGGCTTTGGTTCTTTGGATTGAATTGGGTCTTTGCCTCAGTGAACTGGGCTTCAGTTTGTACAAACAATGGACAGTGGGCTTAGAGAGTTTTTGGTCAAGAAGAAAAGAAGTGACCAGGAGAGACAGGTAACAGTGAGCAACAATGGCTCTAGGCCAAAACAGCAAAGATAGAGGAAGAAGGCAGTGAGGCAATAATACAAAGGCAGTTAGCCTAAGGCAAAGACAATGAAGAAAATTAAACAAGACAATGACTAAATAGCAAAGAACTAAACAACAAAGCAGTGACAAAAGATTGTGAAAGTGATGAAGATAGTAGTGAAATAATGAGGCAATGGATGATAAAACAATAAACACAAGGTAATAGTGAAGTAAATGTGACAGTACAATGAAACTACAAGCAGAGAACAATGGAACCAAGGCCTAAGCCAAGGGCAGGGGTGATGGTGAAGGTGAGATGGTGAAGGTGAGCCTAGGCATACTACTAGAGTGGGAAGAGAACCAGCTTGCTCACAGTCACTAGTGAGCACTAGTTTCTTCCCACTTCTCAATCAACACAATGCTCTAAGGCTTCTAGCCTAACATTCCATCGCTTCTTGACAGTGAATTGAACCTAACATTTGAGAAGCTAACAGTTGACAAAACAAGAGAGCCTAGGCATACAACTAGAGTGGGAAGAGAACCAGTTTGCTCACAGTCACTGGTGAGCACTAGTTTCTCCCCACTGCTCAATCAATCCAATGCTTCAAAGGCTTTAGCCTAACATTCACACAAAACAGGCACAATACTAACAAACATGAACTGAAACAGTGAACATTAAACAAAGCATTTGAACACAATTACTGAATTGAAACACTAAAAGTAAACTAACATAGATTAACAAATTAAATTAAACTAACACAGACTAAAATTTAATTTCGAATTGAAAATGCAAATTAAGCTAACTTAAACTAAAATTGAATTGAAACATGCAATGATATAAATTAAACAACACATATAAATTGAAAGTAAAATTGAAATTTAAAACTGAAATTAGAAACAAGAACCCTAAATTGATTTGGAATTTGAAATTAGAAATTAGAAGTGAACCTAACCCAAATTGGGTGGTTACTTGGCTAGTCCAAGAACACCTTCTCTCTGCTCTACATCACCCCCTATTTATATCACCAAATACCCAATTTTTCCGAAACCCTAGAATTGAAATTAGGGTTTTCAATTTCCGAAATTTACTCACCAAAACTTTGAATTGACGTCGCCCCATGTCTTCTCTGCCTCTCTCGGTTCTTCTCCTGCTCCCAATCGCTACAATTGCTCCCTAATTTGAGGTGTTTTATCAACCCTCACCTAGGTCAGTTGGTGAGAGAGGTTAAAGCACTTCGAATTAGGGGGATGGGTCGTGTCGGGTAATGATGGAGATGGTGGAGTTGGTGGTAGCAGAGAGGAGGAAGAAGAACGAAAGAGAAGAAGGGAATGAGAGAAAAAACTCTCGATGGTTTTTAGGGTATAGGAATTTTCACTGTGGAGCATGTACATCGGAGATGATGATCAGAAACATTGAGCGTTGGATGCAAATATGGTTGGTAGATCTAACGGTAATATAAGAGATGAATCACTTCGACCGTCGGATTGTGAAATACAACAAAGTCAACGGTGTTAGATGATGTTAGGTACTGTAGTGTAAAGCGGGAGTATCTAATTTTGATGCACAGGCATAGGAGCGACCGTTGGATTCAACTACAATCTAATCTGAAGGCTTGGAATTTAAGCGCTGTGGTGTTTGGCAGAGACTTCAGATTTTGATGCTCTATGAATGAGCGACCGTATGATGATGAGTTGGATCCAATCTGACGGCTGAGAATGGAGGCGGTTTTGGTTATAGAAAATGGGTTTGGGTAAGGGTTTTGGGCCTTGGGTATGCCAAGCCCATATCTTCTTTAAGAGCAATTCTTCCTTCTTGAGCCCATTTCTAGTCTTTTGGGCTTATGCGCACCATTCTTCGCGGCTTCCTTGCGTAATTTCTTCCGGCTTTTCACTACTCTTCAGCTCTTTTCCGCTCCGCAAGTCATCCAGACTTTATTTATTACCTAAAAATGCAAAATTAATTAGAAAAATATTTATTCTTGAAAACAATGAAAATACAGAATATGGGATAAAATGTAGAATTAATGCACAAAAGATGAGTTAAATGCCAACAAAAAGGGATAAATATATACAATATTTGGCACTCATCATCAGTCAAGCCTCATAATCGTGTTCCTCCTAAAAACAGGGATATTGATGAAACTGATGACGAGGATATGCCTCAGTGCTTTAAGTGTAAGGGATTTGGTCATTTTGCAAACGAGTGCCCAAATCGTAGAAAATACACTGGGAACAAAGGTCTTGCTGCAACTCTTGATGAAATGTCTGACAGCTATGATTCTAATGAACACGAGAAATCGAGTGTTGCACTTCCTGGTGAAAATATTGATTTTTTGATAATTGTAGTAATACATACATTAATATTGATATTCTTTCAGAAGAAAACCCAACTAATCTTGAAGAAAAAATTGACCCATTCTTTGGAAACTCTATATGTAATGTTTCACCATGTGTCTAGCTGCTTGCACATCTCAGAAGCCTGATTTTTATCCTAGATTGACGTGCTCGTATTGTTCTCTAAAGGGTCATGAACTTTCAAAGTGTTACAAGTACAAACACCAATTGAGGCACATCAACAAACTTCAACGAAGAGCAAATCAATTAGCAAATAAGCTTAAACTTGCTCAGAAGACCGCTGAGGTATGTAGGATTTTATCTTCATCTAAGAAGTTAGTTTTCAAGGATAAACCAAGACCATTAGAGAATAAAGTATGGTCAAATCGCTTTGATAGACATAGGTCTGTGGATCCTCTCAAGAGGAAAATAGTGGACAAATTGTTGTTCACCGCAACACAACTTGATTGTGTTGATTGGTAAATCCTGTCTCATGTGCCTGATCAAAAGAGACAAGATTGTGCACCTCTCAGGCTTTAAGAAAAGTTTGTTTTTCTTATTCTTTTCTTAGTTTTGTGTCTATCAATAAAGGAGGGTTATTCTCGACAATTCTACTCTCTTTAGGGTTCAGAATTGTGCGTGCACGAACCTGTTAAAGGTTAACCCTACATTCTTTTTCCTTCCTTGAAACTTCTTTTTATCTCAAGACCACTTGTTGAAATTGTGATTTCCTCTCACAAACCCATACGCCTATGGATGCTCCAAGTACAATGTCTTCTGATGGAAAGGATGTTAATATGATTGTCAAGCCATCAATCATGAAGGAAAAAGAGAAATCTCCGTTATCTCCGACATTGAAAAGAAAAAGAAGGAATGTGAGGAAGCCTAGAGCTGTTCCTTCAAATTCTCAGAAGTTTTCTGATGTTCTTGAAGTGTTTAAGGAGATGCAAAAAGAGATTCATCAAATAAAGGCTTTTGCGTTTAAGACTCATGAGATTCAGAAGGCCCTGGTTCGACATCAGTCAAGAAGGTTTATTGATATTAACTCCTATCTTCATGAACCTTATGTCTCAATGGCTGTTGACGACAAGGAGTTCGGGGACGATAAAGAATTCTTCAAAGGTCTTAATGTCTAGTAAATTTTCTAATTCTTGTTTTGTTTAGAAGAATAACTAGAGTTTGGAATAGCCATTATTGTGATTACACATAGCTATGTCCAATGTTTTCATCATGTTCTTAGATTTATTGGTTTAAATTCTAAAAATTGTTTGGAAGATGACTTTTGCAGTATTAATCTATATGGTTTTATATATTGCAATTTGTTATGGGATATGTATGTTTGCAGTATTAGTCTTTATGGTATTATATATTGCAATTTGTTATGGGATATGGCTGTTTGCGTCCGTGAACTGTGATTGTCCCATACCTTGTCAAAAGTTAAGTCCTTTATATGTCGATATGCATATGTTGATAAAAGAAGGAATGAACTTTTGACAAATACAAAAGTTAAGCCTATTATGTCAATTATTGATGGAATATAGGTTAAAATCTTTTGTTTTCAAGGATTATGTCTATTGTATGTCATTGTGTAAATGGTGATGGAAAATAGAATGAATCCTTGCTTATTCCACAGTATTTGGTCGACCTCCGGTCTACAATATTTGTGCATATACAGTGTTGTTCCATAAGGTGTCTTATGTTGAGCACAATCAACTGAGTTATTCATTCGCTTATGATTAGCTTAGTTGTTTCTCCATGAGGTACTTTATGTCGAGCTTGATCAATTAAATTAATCATCCTTGTTTGGTTATTTTGTTGTTGCTCTGTAAGTTCTCTTATGTCGAGCATTACCAATTAAATTGATTACTTTTTATGGTTAATTTGGTTGTGTATTCCGATTAGATTAGTTATAGGTTCTCTTGTGATTAATCTAATTGAGTATTTTTGAGTCTCCATAAGTTCACTTGTGTTGAGCATTTCCGATTAAATTAATCATGGGTTCTTTTGTGGTTAATTTAATTGAGTATTTTGGATTCAAATTCATACTTGTATGTGATTTGTTATGTCCAGTGAAATCCTTATTTTCTTTTGAAATTAAGGTCGCTCTTGTTGTTCCTTCGGGAATGACATATTTTTGGGGAGAGTTCTTAATTGAACTTGTGCTTAATTGCCAAATCTTTGTGGGGAGTGTGGCTGTGGAATATTATAGGGGTTATCTTGTATCTTTATGAACTCCTTGATGAATGCATTTAGCTTCGGCTATATGATTGCATCTAAATAAGTTGGTCATGAAATGTTTCTTTCGGAAATTCCATTAGGATCCCATTTTCGTACCTTTGCCAATTTTATTGACAAAAAATGGGAGAATTATTATGTAGTTCACACTACAAATACATATGGTTTTCGGATCATTATGTAAGGAGAAGTGGTTTCCATGTGAGATGGAGTACTGACTAAGGGGGAGTGATACATATCACCATAGTATTGTTGTCGAAGTTGTGATACAATTGAGCTTTGATACTGTATAATGATACTATGACACTGTATAACAATGATTGAGAACTCTTGTTTTCTCATTGTTATAGCTACGAATTTTCAACAACGATGATGCTGAACTTATAACCATTGGTATAATTGGAGTACTTGGAAGTGACGAAGATTTCGAGTAATGTTGAAGATTAGGCATGTGGAATAGGAGTTACAAAATTTAATTCATTTATTTTTTGTATTCCATATGTATTGATAATTTTGTCACTAAAATTGACAAAGGGGGAGATTGTTAGAGCATTGAGTCGGTCGAACTCGCATGCGTTGCTATCTTAATCATGTTTGTCAATGTTAGTGATCAAAACTATAAGTCTTGATTTCTAGTCTACTATAGCTAAGTCTCAGACTAGGATAGAAAGTGTAGTTGATCTCAGAACTCCATGGCAATCATCATACAAGACGAAGTACCACTCAAGGAACTGGTGGAACTTCATCGACTAAAAGTTATGTGGAAACTTGAACTTATCTATCACTCAAAAGTCTATCTACTCTATCTCTTATCTTTGAGACACAAGTCGTTTTGTTATATAGACTTTGATCACCAACAGGAAAAACTTAATAAAATCATAGAATTTACCAAATCTTCGTGTGAAGCGTCGTTTTTAGTTTTCCGATATATAGTGTCAAAAATTGACGCAAATTCTCTCACATCTTTTTTGATTGCTTTCATCTTTGTTTTTAAGGCATCGGGATCCCTTCCATTAGGATTGCCTTTCCGGTCGACGAAAATTTCATGAATACGTTTCCAAAAAAAAAGAGATTTTTTTGTTGCGCACCAACAATTTCATCACAATCCACATAAATGTATGCGGCAATAAGATCAATTTCTTATTTTTGAACAAATTTATTAACAATCTGAATCAAACTAAATATAAGAACTTGAGTAATAGAAGGGTAAGAAAAAATTCAAAGAAATATAATAGAAGAGAGATAAGAAATCAATTAAACTTAATTGATTGGGACAAGATTGAATTGAGAATTAAAGTTCCCTTATATAGAGAAAATATCTAGATTTTTTGTAAAAATTTCCGTTGGGGTTCGACACTGGAGAAAATAGAGCTGTCGAGAATGATGGATGGTTATGATTGGGTGTGAGAGGATTGTAACAAAAAAAAAGGTCAAACAAATATTATTTACCAAATGAAAACTCAATTTTTGTGCAATTATAACGAATACTCATTACCCGTTTCAACCGAAAAACGGAAACTTAAAGTAGTTTTTTGAACAAAAATTGAGTTTATGTGTGATTTCGTTTAGCTAAAACCAGCATCAACAGATCAACTTTTAGATATAGCTAAGGGATTTCGCTACGTTAAAGCGATACGAAAAACCATAATAATTGAATTTATTATAAATAAAGGAAATTATAGTAACCGAAATTGCGTACCATTATGCATGTCCTTACTAGCACAATATGGTGTTGCTATTCTTTTTGTTGATATATTTATCCCTCTGTAACCCTGGAATGCAATTAATGAAATTGGATACAAAAGAAATAAATGATAAAACCGGCGGTCATGATGTGACATCGCTTCCCAACTCCCGAGCGACTTGAGCAACTTCCCCCTAGCTTCCTGGGCAACTTTCACACTCAAGAGACTCCATTTAAAATAGCGCCATGTGTCTTTATTTGTTTCTTTTCTTCTGCTATTTATTTCAGACAACTGAGCTTAACTTTTCAGTCTGTAAAACCCCAACTTCTTGTTTCCTTAGGTTTTAGTGATCTTCCACATTGCATTACATGTTTTAGTTGGACAAAATAAAAGTGGGTTAGGTTTATCAGAAAACAAAATGGATGCAAGTTTATTAAATAATATCATGCAAAAATTACTTAATTTTAAAGATGGAAGAAGAACACAAGATAAATACCATCTCAGTGAATCAGAAATTCAACAACTTTGCCGCTGTTCTTCTTCAATCTTTCTTAAACAACCCGTTCTTCTTGAACTTCAACCTCCGATCAAAATTTGTGGTAAGATAATGTGGGTTTATTCTTTTCTATTTTATTCTATCTGATTTATTTTCGCTTATTTACTTTTTTAGGTTTTGATTATTTTCTTAAGTAGTTTCAGTAAATTTACTACAAATAACAATGTACCAGAGAAAACTGTTTGAAGAAACAACATTAAACAAGCTTATAAAGGGAACCTTTTTTTTTCTTTCTTTTTTTTGGGGTTTTGAGTTATTTTGATTAAAAAAATTATACTTTTTTTTGGGGGGGGGGGAAGTTCATGTTTTAGATGAGCAAAGATGGGTATTTTTTTTTTTCTGGGGAACTTGACTCTGATTCTTCTAAGACAAAGACATTCTCAGTACCCAGAAACTCTGTATTTCATATAGCAGATCCAGTTGAATATACCTTATATATATGTGTATCTTTCTTGGAGAAAAGAACAAGAAAATGAGTTGACGACATCCACCTCATTTTCTTGTAAAGGGTTGTTTTATTGTCAAGTGTTGTATGCCCATTTGCATTGTTGAGCGTATTTGTCTATATTTTAGATTGAAAAGTCACAAATTCAGTATCATTAGGTACATGCAAATGAGTCGAGTGCACCAATCTATTATTTTTAGTGTTCATTATCAATGTGGTGGGACTATCATCCTTCGCATTTTGGAACGAAAGTGTACCATCATGAGGAATAGTGACGAGTATTGTCTGACTTGATAGGTGATATCCGTGGCCATTATTCAGATCTTCTCCGTCTTTTCGAATCTTGTGGTTCGCCTAGTCAGACAAACTACTTGTTCCTGGGTGATTATGTAGACCGAGGTGACCGTGGCATAGAGACCATCTGCCTTCTTCTTGCATTCAAAATTAAATATCAGGATAAATTCTTCTTACTCAGAGGCAATCACGAATCTGCTTCTATTAAGCATTTATATGGATTCTATGATGAGTGTAAGAGGAGGTTTAGTGTCCGCCTTTGGAAGACTTTCTGCCGCTGCTTTAATTGCCTACCAGTAGCTGCTGTCATTGAGGAAAGAATATTTTGTGTGCACGGTGGATTATCTCCTCATTTGAAGAACTTCGATCAAATTAGGGATATATGTCGTCCGGTGGATGTACCAGACAAGGGCCTTCTCTGTGATTTACTCTGGTCTGATCCTGATAAAGACTTCTATGGTTGGCGCGAGAATGACAACGGTGTATCCTGTACGTTTGGAGCTGATAAGATAACTAAATTTCTTGACAACCATGACATCGACCTGATTTGCCGAGCTCACCAGGTTAGCTGCTCTATTCCTAGTATGTATTCACTACTAATTGATGGTGCTTAATATTTTTATCTCACTTATGATTGTCATTAGGTTGTGGAAAAGGGGTACGAGTTCTTTGCTGGTCAAAAGCTGGTTACCATATTCTCTGCTCCAAATTATTGTTGGGATGACAATGTTGGTGTCGTGATGAATGTGGACGCAACTTTGACTTGTTCATTTCGTATTCTTAAACCTTCTGACAAGAGCGTAAACCTGGGATCCAGCAACGAGAAGTCAGTACCTGGAACACCATCAGAGAAGGTAATACATATTCTATCTCTACTTATTATAAGTAAAACATTCAATACTGTCCACTTCATTAACTTTATCAATTGCCAGTAGTTTAAAGAAGGGGAGACCACTTGACTTGTTGAAGGCAGACTAAGATTCCCCAGTATACAAATGAAAAGTTTACTCAAGAAGATGAATGAAGGATGGAATTGTTAAAGGATTTAAAGAATCTTTCTAGTTCATGAATTCGCTGAATCTGGAATCTGGTTCTTAGAGAACTGCGTTTCTTCTTTCACTTATTTAAAATGTTGCGTGTGCGATAGGCCTGCCACCAATTTCAAACTCACTTCAAAACCCCCCTTCTGCTTAGGAGGTGTTTCTATTTTCACCTGGTCATAAGATCTATGTATAGTTTCCTAGATTAGTACCTCAAAGAGTCAAATCCAAACTTCATTTTCCCTGTTTGCTTGATGATTTTACGGTTTTCTGTCTTTAGTCCGTACCTCTTTTAAACCCTTTGGGTAGTCTGGCAGTGCCTACTATGATAACGAAATGCATACCTTATTTGGTTTGGTAAAGGAAGTGGTCCTATTCGTGTATATATCACAAGTCCATTAAAAGTAGTTAGGTGCAGCTATAACAACTCTTGACCTAAATGGCAATCGACATTGCATCCACAATACTAAAACTCGGACAACTTCACTATTGTGGATAGCATACCACCAAGAAACCTGATATGGCAAACCTTGTAGAGGAGTGTACCGGGTACAAAATAAGCTCCTTCCACCCTGCGCGTGAGGAAAAATTTACGACCACTTGAGCGCGCGTGAGGTACCAAGGTTTCAAAAAGGGACGCGCGTATTTCCCCCCTAAATATTATTCTCACACCCCAACAATCCTCAAGTAGCGCGTGAGCTGTTTTTTTCTTACAACGCGTCGTTATTTTTCTTTTCTTTTTTTTCTACACTATTTAAAACCCTCACAGACGACCGAGCTTGGTTTTTGCAGTTTACATCCGTTATTCTAGGGTTTTTTGAAGGTCATTATCAGACCTTCAAACCCCAGATTTCACCTCCCTATCGCTCCGGGGTTAACAATTTCTTCCTACACTACATTGCATTACACGATTGACATGATCAAAGAAGAATCAGTCATTACTCAACTACTGAAAATCGAAAATCAATTGTTTAATAATAGGTGTAATCAGTAATTTATTCCTCATCTTAATGTCATCATCATCAGCTTAAGTCATCAGTTCTGTTAGTAGATCAGAACTGTTTAAATCTATGGCTAATCTTCAGGTAGTACTCTTTATTACCAAAAATACCCTTCTACTTCGTTTATTACAACGTCTTTTTTTGTTGTTGCTGAATTTTTGATTTTATGTAGATGACGAATGGAGCACGGGAGTCAGCTCAGAATTCTGGTGGGGATATTCAACGGGTTCTTGAATCCTTGAAGAAACAAGTTGCTATTGATCGATGTGTTTTCGTGAAGGTGCATTTGTATTTTGTTTTGGTTTAGTTGTGGTTTCTTTTGTTTGAGTCAATGTAACTTAGATCTCACTCTTGGAGTGTTGGTGATAAATGCAGCAAAAGATGGAAGAGAATAGGCAGAAATTGATAGGTATTACAAACCATATGCATACTGCTTCAAAGATGAGAGTACCCAGTACAATTTCTGAAGGTGATAATTGCGTTGATTTACTGACTAAGAGGCAGCAAGATGCACTTTCTACGTTAAATGGTGCTAAGGAGGAAAACGAATTTAGTGGCGATGAAGAAAGTAATGCGTCCTCGACTGTTCTTATAGGGAGCAATTTTGGAGTAAAGAATTTGACTCGTATTGTTAAGCTTGCCGAAGTTTCAAAAATACCTCCATATACGACTTGGGTATTTTTGGATAGGTAATATGTCATGTTCTTTAATTTCTTCGGTGTTTAGCTTTGATGGGTGGTTTTGCTAGAATAGGCAATAATGAGATCAGCATTTTAGTAAATGGTTCAACTCTGCATTGATGTTTACATATGCGCCAAATACTTTCTGGTTTATCATTATTTCTTTGTTATATTTCAGCTTGTTAGCGGTAGTTCTGTCTATACCACAATACCTATCTCATAAGACTTCCATAGGATGCTAGTCCTAATACTGCAAATTATAAGAGACCAATAAAAATAAATTCTTCCTTTATGTCAAGGTGGTGCCACTATTTAAGGCATCTGTATGATGGTGCAAATTGGACAGTTCCAAGGGGTATAGGGATGTAGACTGGAGAAGTAGGATGACTGAGGGATCTAATGTGTAAGCTTGAGGTCTATGCGTTAAGATTTATGATAGTACACAGAACGCAATGGGCATAACTCTATGGAATGCAGATATGGAGTGGGCATAACTCTATGGAATGCAGATATTTTTACCTCAGATCATATTGACTAGCTCGTACTTCTTATTGATAGTTAATTTTGATGTTGCCATTTTGAAGCATCCAGTTACCTATTTCTGAAGTCCTTCAGTGCACTGTTTGCTTAATTATCTTGCAATAGCTATGCTGCACATAGCCATAGTTTTTCTTCAGATGTGTATGATATTCAACAAGATATTAATTAATTGTTACATTGTTACACTGCTGTAGAAATCAAAGGATGACTGAGGATCAGTCCGTAGTTGGCCGAAGGAGAATTTATTATGATCAGATTGGCGGAGAAGCCCTTATTGCAAGTGACAGTGAAGAAGAAGTGGTTGATGATGAAGAAGACAAGAAAGAATTTGGCAATACTGAAGATTTTATTCTCAGGTTGGTTTGCCGAATAACTAATGAAGTCAACACAGTAGTAACTATGGGATTCTTTTTTCCCCTTTAAAGAGGTTTATTCAGCTTGTCCCTGATTTAATGTCAGGAATGCCATTCAAGAAGTTGGTTTATCTGTTGATGTGCTGGATTCACTTGCTAAATGCTTTTCTAGAAGACCCTCTGACATCAAGGTATGCCCATACAAGAGAATATGATGAAACTGGTCCATTAGTGTTATTTACTAGTAGTTTTGCTGTCTTCAGTATATCTTTCAATTGGTTATCATCTTATCCAATAACTGTCAGTATGAACTTTAGTCCAGCCGTCGCCCATTCATTTTGTGCTGGCATTACAGAGGTATGAACACACGTCGAACATCTTATACAGGCACGATATGACATCTTGAATGGAGAAAACCCTGTGGATTCTTCTAAGAAGGCCGATCTCAACGATGAGCCTAAAATTGAGGATATATTTCGTGATAAAGATCTAGATGCAGCTCTGGATTCTTTTGACAACCTTTTCTGCCGTAGATGCCTGGTAAACATCAGAGATCTATTCTTTTATCTTGCTTTATGGATTTCTAATATCTGTGGTGCTTTCATTTCATGTACCAAGTTTCTGATGTCCTTTTTCACGCAGGTGTTTGACTGTAGATTACACGGGTGTTCCCAAGATCTTGTTTTTCCTGTAAGTTGTTGGTTTTGGAACAAACACTATCTAAATGTTCATAGTTTCTTTTACATATCGTGTAATATTCCTCAAACAATGGCAGGCTGATAAACGACTACCCTGGGCCCCTCCAGATCCTGAAAAAGAACCGTGTGGCAGCTGTTGTTATCGACTGGTATGGATTAGTATGTGATGATATGATTCAAAAAATCTTTATTGGTACTATGTGCTGCTTGTGTATTTGTCAAACTAATTTAGCTTAGTATGCTTTTTAACGGGTGTAGAATCAATTTTTCAGATTTTGAAGTCAGAAAGTGTTGCTACTGGTAGTTGTTCTGCGCTTGATGGTTTTGAAGATAAAGCAATTGCTTCATCTGGCAGTGGGGGTCATCAGACTTCACTCAAAAAGAAAGCTGTTGCTTTGTCTAATGGAAAGAGAACAAAGTCAAACCAGAGTGATAGTACTTCTTCCAATGCAAGAAATATATCAGAAAGTAGTGAATCGGATATACGACCTCAGAAGAATAAGATTTCCACCCAACAGTCCTCACCACCTAACAGTAATGTTGCCTATAAACAGGAACTTCAAATGAGAAAGAACAAGCGAGTTGCTGAGCATATTCTTAGTTGCACGCGAAAGAGACCGAAGAAACTGTCAGCTTCCGATTCTGACTCAGTCGCCGATGGATCTCCTTGGGTCAAGGATAGGAAGCTCAGGTCGAGTTCACGTAAGGATAATGAGGATGCTAGCTCTTCTTCGCAGCAGAAGGTGAAGTCTCCAGCATCTAACAGGTCAGGGCAGAAAGAATCACCATTTCAGGACCAGAATGAACCATTGCCAGTTGAAGTCCAGGACGAACCATGTCACGAAATGATTAAAGACTCGCTTGTGGTGGGCAATGATGATACCTCGAGGAAAGATGAGTTTGTTGATGAAAACATGTCTAAACATGAGGGGGATAAATCATGGAGCACTTTCGAGAAGTGCCTTTACTCAAAAGGATTAGAGATCTTCGGGAAAAATAGGTAAATAAATAGGTTTAACAATCCCAAGCAGGTTCAAGATTTTCACTATTTCTCCCCCACTTTTAATATCCTATATTAGATTAATTTACTGCGGTTTTGTGCTTCTACACATTTTTTTAGTAAACTTTGAATATGCAAACTGTTGTTTATGTTTTATAAACTTCCTTTTATTCATCTTGGCAGCTGCTTAATTGCAAGGAACCTTTTGAGTGGCATGAAGACATGTGCTGAGGTATTCCAGTACATGAGCTTCACCAAAAATAAGCTTTGTAATAGGGCTGATGGTTCAAATTCTGCTGAGGGCCAAACCCCAGGTGACCGCAATGATACTATGGTTAGTTCTCGATGCCTGTTTTACCTTGCATTGCATATGTGCACACAACAGCTAAAACAATTACTAAAAATGTGCACATTTCAGGGTCGAACAAGATCAAGGTTCATGCGAAGAAGAGGTAAGGTTCGTCGTTTGAAGTATAGCGCAGGCTACCATGCTTTTAGGAAGCGGGTTATTGAGAGGAAGGATCTTCCGTGTAAGCAGTTTAATCCCTGTAACTGCCAATCTGCTTGTGGAAAGCAATGTACGTGTCATTTGGGTGGAACCTGTTGCGAGAAATATTGTGGGTAGGTCTTTGCATTCGGAATCAAGATCTTCTTTCTAATTGTTGCTTTACATCTACTGACGGGCCCAATATTGCTTACGCTGCATTTAGTTAATGTTCCAGCTAAATTTCATACGTAAACGTCGTTACTAAAATCTTTGTTTCACCATCTAGGTGTTCTAAGACTTGCAAGAATCGCTTTAGAGGTTGCCATTGTGCTAAAAGTCAATGCCGAAGTCGACAGTGCCCATGCTTTGCTGCAGGTAGAGAATGCGATCCAGATGTTTGTAGGAATTGTTGGGTTGGGTACGTGTCACCACTTCTAATCATCTTTAAATTTTTAATGCTCGTCAAGGTTACAAAATCATCAAAATTTCTGGTTATGGTTGAGTTGGTTTTTCTAGTTGCTACAGTTTGTTTTCCCCCCATATTATCTAATTTGAACTATTTTCTTAGTTGTGGTGACGGTACTCTCGGAGGCCCTCCTCAAAGAGGTGATAATTATGAATGTAGGAATATGAAGCTCCTTCTCAAGCAACAACAAAGGGTAATAAATAATAGTTCGGACTCAGTATGTTTGTTGGTAGAATGTAATCGTGATAACTGTATTAGTACTTCTTGTGAAGCTATTATCTGATTTGATCTATTCAGAGTTTTAATCATATTTTAAGCACTTCGAGCAATGTCAATGACCTTTGTACAAAATTCTTTATGTGTAAGTAAAAGTTTTTTTAATCTATTCTTTATGTTGATCCTTTTCTTACTGCAGGTCTTACTTGGAAGGTCAGATGTCTCCGGGTGGGGAGCGTTCATAAAGGTAGTCTTCCCAGATTGCTTGCCTTCATTTGTAATTTACACTTGATATCTCATCATATTCAACAATTTTACAGAATGGCGTCAGCAAACATGAATACCTAGGGGAATATACCGGCGAATTGATCTCACATCGAGAAGCTGACAAGCGTGGAAAGATTTACGACCGCGAAAATTCATCATTTCTCTTCAATTTGAATGATCAGGCATGTTTCTTTATGAAACCTACATTTTTTTTTGCAAGATTCTTGTTCTCTTTAACCTAACTCGACGTTCCATCGAACTCTTTAACAAATGCAGTTTGTCCTTGACGCTTACCGGAAGGGGGACAAGTTGAAGTTTGCTAACCATTCTCCTGATCCAAATTGCTATGCTAAGGTCTTTCTGTTGTATCCACCCCTTCCTTTCAAAATAAATTTAAGTTCCTCTGCCACTCAATTGCATTATCTGATTTTGTCCATTCTAATGATGTTTTCTGTGACCTCATGACAGGTGATGATGGTAGCAGGTGATCACAGAGTTGGCATATTTGCTAATCAAAAGCTTAATGCGGGAGAGGAACTCTTTTATGATTACCGTTATGAACCTGACAGAGCTCCTTCTTGGGCAAAGAAGCCTGAAATTCCAGGTTCCAAAAAGGTGGAGGTAGCACCTTCAAATGGTAGAGCAAAGAAACGTGCCTGATTTGTCTTTACTATAGTACCAGAGTAGAAAAGTTAGGCCAAGCTGACATTTTGACACATCTAGCATCCTTATTGTGAGTTGAGGTACCAGTTAAGAGATTTTGTCTTTACAGTACTAGAATAGAGAAGTTTGGTGAAGCTCTCTATGACGACACAATTAACATTTTTGAATGTGAATGGGCATGCCATAATTTGATCATGAACAATTGTAATGGTTTCACATTGACATTTTCAACAATTTAATATATTTTTCTTGTTTTCACAGAGCCTATTAACGAAAACATTTTCTACAATTTTGAGAAGTTCGCTAACCGTTCTATTTTTAGACTGAATCAGTGTCAGTAGAGACGCAAGAAGCCAAGAAGGAAAGTCCGCAAGCATATTTAGCTTATCTTCTGCAAATATTATAGATTGTGGGTCTAAATACAATCTTTAGAAACGTCCTTCATTTCAAGCAATGCATCTTCGAAACACTTGGCAAGGAATTGAGGGTCCGGTATAATATCCTTGGCCACGAGAATCTGCATTTCTGCTTTTCCAGCATAACTCACCATATGCATCGTGAGTGCCTGCAAATTATACAATCCAAGAAAGCGAAATCAAATCAATCCACAATAACCGAAAGGAAGAATCCTACGTAAGCCAGTGAGAAATGACAATATACTCACATGAGATAAACTAGTAGAGGTTACTCTAAATGAAGTTATTGGATTTCCACCAAACATAATCTCTTCTTGTGGACCAACAACATTTGATATCGTAAAACTTGTACTGCAGACAACTCTGTTATTAAGCCACATTGCGACCTACAAAAAACAGTAAAACATCTGATACGGAATCTCTCAAATACTAATCAATTCAGAATTTTTTAAAGAGTCTTGTTAGAAATTTACCTTGGGACCTAAAAATGACATTACAAAATTTCCAATTGCATAAGCTATATGAGCTTCTAAAGAGAGCTTCTTTTTGTCGAGCATTTCTTTAGCTCTCTTTACATACTGAAGTGGATCGTTATCAACGTTTTCATCGTGATAAACAGGGAGCAATATGAAGCCAAATTTATTACCCCACCAACTTGACAGTGGTTTGTTTTTCACCAATTCTGACATATCCTGTTAAAGTAAATCCATATAAATATATAATCCCATTTATGTAAAAACAAAGAAATGAGGTTGCTAGGGAATTAGACCTGCAATCCGGGCTGTTTTCTGAGGTTAACCATTCCTAATCCTGTGATTCGAAGCCCCTCTAGCAATTCTAAGAGCAAAATGTTTAGTATTTTTTTATTAATTAGGGATAAATGGCATCCTGGAAAGTAATGTAAAAAAATTACTCGAATTTGACGGTTGATGATAATCCAAGTATCGCGATAATCCAGCTGAAATTACTCCAAAGAGAACATCATTGGTGGTCTGTGATGATATATCATTTATAAACAGTGTCATCTAAGAATTCAACAGTAAAATAATTAAGTTAAATCATGTCGTAAATTCATAATCACTACAGTATATAACTGATTTAACTAGATTCCACCTGTGACAAGTTTAGACATCTCAAATCTAGGACAACCTGGTAGTTCAACAGCTCACATTGCTTAAAGAAAAATGAAGTCAAAACAAGATAATATGGAAAAGAAGAGTTTACTAACCGCGTTAGGGACGGCATTCTTGACAGCTTTCATATCATCTAGTTTGAACTTAGCGGTAGCCAATTTTCTTGGCCAGAATTCAACGCCAGACCCACCACTTATCTTGGTTTTACCATCTCTTTTGGAACAGAAACATCTAAGAAACAACTCCATTGTGTACACAAAACTCAACCAGATTCTCATTACCAGCTCCCAAATATTCTCACGACGACTTCTGTTGTTGTTTTTTATGACTGGCTTTGGGACAGTGGGTAATTCACCAGGCTCATCAACTTTCCTACACATAGCTAAAATCAAAGACATTAACGAAACCCCGTCACCTAAAGCGTGATGAATTCTCCATACTAAAACGTTTTGATCCTTCAATATATGTAGTTCCCATAAAGGTTTATCGGCACTGAGAGGCGATGAAACTGTAAGATCTGAAACGTATTTATTCACGATCTCATCATCATCATCGGTACAGATATCATTCACATCTTGAATGAGAAATATGTGGTTATCTAAATTTACCTTTTGGGTTCTTTCCCAGTATTCTCTACCGTTCTTGTTTCTGACTAGCACGCTTTGAAATCTAGGATGTTGAATCATGATGGAATTCCTTATTTCGGCTTTAATGGATTCTATGTTAATTGGGTTTTTGAGACCCATTACGCAGTTGATAACTTGGTTAATTTCCTCCTGCACGAAGAACCGCCCAACTGGGGTTACAGGCTCTTCTGCTTCCATGGCAGGTCTGTAAAGGGACGGGTTACAACTTACAACTACAAAGAGGAGAATAACACTACAATGATTGCGACTTTTTTATTTTGAAAGATTAAAATAAGCATTACGCGTGGCTATGGGCCTTTCCACAAAATTGTAAAATACAGGATTTATGGTGCTGCCCAGGCAGACGTGATGACCGACTACACCACATCACATATAGTACATTTTTTTTCTTCGTAATATTGTTTAGGATTAAAGTTGTAGGGTAATTGCTGGTTTTTATAGAACGCCCAATTAACGGATATGGAAACTAATTGGGGATATGAATTAATATTCCCATCTAATAGTTCTTGTTAAGGGGTGTTTTCTGGGAGCAGTAATATCTTTTAAAACAAATAGAAACTAAATCAAATCTAAATATTCCCCACTTCCTTTTAAATTCTCTTCTTCTTTTCTGTCGGCTCCTCACGATGAAAAACGATTTTCTTTTTTACGTTGCTGGTATTGTATTAGTGATAAAGACCATGCCGAAAGTGATGAAGACAAGCATTCAATGCGAGTGTTCGCCGGCATTGTATTAGTGATGAAGATCATGCCGGAAATGACGAAGCCCATGCTGAAAAATTGTGCCGGCGTAGTTAGGTGATAAGCATTCAATGCCGGAAAATGGTGCCGGCGTGCTCGATAAATAACTTACAATGTCGTCACTGTAAGTTGGGAATACCCATGTTTTGTGCATTTTGTAACATTTTTCGGCATTAATTTTCTAGTAGAGGTCTATGCCGATAGTATATATGGAGGAATATTCTCTGGTAGGGAAAAAGTAACTATGGTGCCGGCATGGTGGTTTTTATACATACAATGCCGACTAAGGTTGGGGGATATTGTTTGCCGGCATGGCTAAAACCATTAAGACCCTGCCGGTAAGAAGGTTGTCGACATGGTATTCATACTTCATCTATGCCATCACTCTGTTTTTCAGGTGTGACAATGGCGAATGCAAGATCAGTTGAAGATTCAAAATACAACCCTGTTCAGAAGACTCAGAGACATTTCTTTGTTCACTATCAACATTCATTTTAACCAAATTCCTATTACCACAAAAAATTTCCTTCTACTCTCACCCAAATAAAGTGATTATGATTTATACTAGGGATAATTGGAGTTTGATACTCAGGTTTAGACCAACACTTGGTCTAACACTTGTCGAACGTTAGGCTTTGGTACCTGGACTAGACGTTGACCCGCGTTGACTAAGTTAAGTCCTAACTTCCCTTCAGTAATTATTCGGAAATTAATATAAAAATTTAATTATTAAACAGATTACTATAATAACCTTCAATTTTATTAATATTTACAAAAATCTGAAAGCTTCGTGGTGGTATAAGTTACCGAATATTTCAATCCCACTAGAGCAAAAACAAGGGAATTCCTTGAACCGAGACAAGCAGTGCAGCTGTTGTTGCTGGAACCGAGAGAGAAAAGAGAGAAATCGAATCTGAAATTGAGAGATAATTGAGAGCAGAATATGGGAAATCAGTTAATGAAGAACACTCGATTCAATTAGTGGTGGTATTGATCGATTCGAGAGATGGCGGTATTTACTTTTTTTTTTGATCGGTAAATTGCGATGGCAGTATTTACTAAAAGAAGAAATCAAATGCAGCCATTAGAGTTGAGACAGCAGATCGATGACGAAGAGATGATGCTGCTGTTGGGAGATAAATTTCGATCCGAGAAAATTCAAATGGGATTTGAGATGATTGAAGAAGTCTGTGATATTCTGATGGTGCTGCAATTGAGAAAATTGAATCTCAGTGATGCTGTTAAGGAAATGGGTTTGTGATGGTGATCAAATGGGTCATGTTGAACAGTGAAGGAACTGGTTAGGGTTGATGTTGAATCAGTAGAGAGAGATGGGGTTTGGACCGAATCGATTAATGGAGGAGTTTTGGGGTTGAATTTGTGTTCAAAATGATGAAGAACATTAGCAGCTGTAGAAGATGTTCATGGGTATGTGTCGTGGAATTGCAGAGTAGAATCTACAATTGTTGGGAAGAATTGGTTCGATTTATGTAAGAGGATATTGAATCCGAGAGCTGCTATTCATGGGAAAATGGGTGCAGATGGTGATTACATACCATGGAGCTGAGCTTCTCTTGATTGCAAGAAGAGAAAGGAGGTGTTGTTGCTTCTATGGATATGTGTTGATAAATGAAGGCTGAATTGAAGTGCTGAATTAGATGTATGTTAGGCTTATTTGATGAATTGTGTGCAGGTATGAAGCAAAGAAGTGCAACCAAGAGTTTCAATCCATTTCTTCCATCATTCCCTGTAACAACAACACCATTTAACCGGAAATCTCTCTTAACCCATTTGTCGGAAGCTATTCTTGGTGAGATGGGTTCGATGTTGTTCCGATTTGATGAAAGATTAAATAGGTTTTTACTTTGAATCTGCGACAGGGAAAGAACAGTGCTGCAATTGAAGTCGAGAAGATGAAATTGAATCTGAAATTGAGAGATAACCGTGAATTGAGAGCGGAATAGGGATTTTAGTAGATCCGTTGATGAAGAACAACGATTCGGCTACTGGTAGTATTAATTGATGCACAGAGAGAAAGAAATTAGGGTTCCGATTGTCTGCAATTGAGGAACATAAATGGAATTGAGGTTGGGGTTTTGTCAAATCTGTAGAAGATTGAATCTTAGAGTTGATGTTCATGGTATAAGATGGTGCTGGTAATGGAATTACTAGATCGAGAAGATTGCATAGGATCAATGGAGTGCGCCCTGATTGAGTTGTTGGTGATGTTTGAACGGTGAAAGAAGAATTAAGAAGGGACCTAATTTCAGGGAAAAAACCCATCTCAAGGATAGATTTGTAAACTCGTTGTTTTTATAACATTTTTATTTTACAAAATTATTAAAGTCTGGTCATAAACGGTCAACCTAGGTCGACGTCTGGTCCAGGTATCAAGGCCTAACGTTGGACAAATGTTAGACCAAAACTAGTGTTGGTCTAAATCTGAGTACCAAACTCCAATTATCCCTTTATACTAATCATTATCAAACTAATATGTTAACTTAGCTAATTATAATTAACCACTAAACATGATTAGTGAGGGGTAGATTAGGAATTAGTTAAAATACAAGGATATGGGTAACTTTGATTTACTATTTAAATCATTATTTTGTCCTATTATCATATCTTTCAATTAGTTTCCATATCCCCCAATTGCGTGTTCTTTTTATTTTAGAGGAGGATTCCCTGATAATGTTATTCTCACACTATCACACACTTTTGATGTTATTCATTTTTTATAAATTCAAATGCCAATAATTTGGTCATGCGTTCCATTTTCAAAGCTCCACAATCCTACCAAAAATTATAAAGGGTTACTGAATTAAGTATCATAGGAGTCTCGAAGAGATCTTAAATCTCACGTTAGTTGATCGCCAGAGACTTTAAAAAAGTTTCTTAAACACCCTTGTTAGTGAATATAAATCTTACTTAAGACTTTTCTCAAAACCTCTTTGATGTTGGTTAGAGACTCCTAAAAAGTCACGTAAATGCTCGTATTATTGTTTGTAAACTTCAAAGTTAAGGATTTGTAATTTTGAAAGACTTTATGCAAAAATAAGCATGGTAAAAGCCTCTACAAAATAAGTGATATTTTGAGAGACTTTTTATTTTTGCAAGTGCCTTTTCTCTCTCTTATGTATCAAACATTTAAACTAATGATTAATTAAGTTGTGTTGTATTACCCTTAAATTATTTTTATGCATATTGATTTATGTTTTTGAAACTATATTAAATTAATATACTAGTCATCTATAATACATTACATATATACAATGAATCTAAATTGTTATTAGAAAAGTTATTATTAGAAAATTTAGGATTTTTCTCAAAGAATCTAAATTGCGAAGATTTCAAGTAATTTAGGTTGCTAAATGCCATGTGAAATTTTCGGTAACCATGAAATCTGAGTTATTTTATATGAATACAAATATGGACTGTATATATGTTGTAATAATTTGGGTGGCCTCAGTAGAATGGGCCACCATGAAGAGGAACGGAAAAACCATTCCACCAGGTAATTACATATTATTGATTTTTGGTGACCTCTTAGAATTTGGTTCCTACACATAATGATAAAAACTGGGATGGATGTATATGATGTTAGAGCACTGCGCGGTCGAACTCGCAAGCGTTGCTATCTCAAGCTTGTTGTCAAGTTTAGTTGCCAAAACTATATGTCTTGATTTCTAGTTTACTTATAGCTAAGTCTCAGATTAGGATAGAAAGTGTAGTTGAGCACTAGACTTCACGGCGTTCATCGATTGAAGACGAAGAACTACTAAGGGGAGATTGCAGAACTTCATCAACAAAAGGTATGTGGAGACTTGAACTCATCTATCACTCAAAAGTCTATCTACGCTATCTCCTATTTGAGACAAAAGTCGTATAGCTATATAGACTTCATTTATGCACATTTGATATTTCGAGCTGAGTTTAACTCGCTTACATATCTCTAGAAATATGTGTTGGTAAGCTTTCGCTTTAACCAAGTTCATCTTATATTCTTGACGAAAGTAAAAAGATGATCACGTGAAAAACCTGGTAACATCTAACATGATTTGTGTGAGATAGTCATTTTATGTAGACTCGGAATGTTCCGTATTGATCATTCGATCACTTGAAAATCACTTTGACGCTAATAGTTTGTGTGAGATAGCTATTGTCATCTTCTAAGAATGTTTCAATGATTGAAATGGGAGTATAAAAACTTAACAATAATTGGATTATGTGCTCAATATGTGTACTTTCATATGTGTTGATCCAAGACCGGAATGTAGTATGCATACCCGTATGCGTACTGGCGAGATCAGGTAAAGTCCGGGAGCTAAAGTATGCGTACCAGTACGCGTACTGGCGAAGTCAGTTGAAGTCCGGGTACTATAGTATGCGTACCAGTACGCATACTGGATTCAATTGAAACATGGAAGTGTACGAAAGTATGTGTATCCAAGTCCGGCTACTTAGGTATGCGTACCCGTTTGCATACTTGAGTGAGTTATGTTCTAAAATCGGTTTGTTCATGAACTAATACATTTATATAATAAGGAATGCAATCTTTTGCAAACCGTGGCTATAATGTTCATCAATTGATTCGAGTGAATCGAAATCGATTTTGCTTCAATTGTGTCTTGTATACTTCTATGAGAATATAAACAATTGAACAACTCTAGAACTAGTTTCATTTGAGTCATTTCAACTAGTTATGGTTAAGATGAATATGGTTGATATGAATTTGATCCACTTCAACTAGTTATGGTTAAGATGAATATGGTTGATATGAAAGTGTTCATATGGCTAACTTCGGTTAACTATTGTTGAGCCAACAAAGGTGTACACGTTTAAGTACGGTTACTCATATCTAAATGAAGTCACTTTTCATTTATGTGTAACAAGCTAAGTTCGATCTAACGGTGAATATTGAATGCTTTGTTACCAAGGTAACATTGATTGCAAACCATGATTTGAAGCTTATATAAGGGAGAACTCTAGCAACTGGGAAACCTAATCCCCACACCTCCTGTGTGATAATAGTTGCGACTAGAGTCGATTCTCCTTTAACCTTAGGTTTTTCTAAAACCCTGTAGGTTAACGACTTGAAGAATTCATTGGGATTGTGAAGCCAGACCCAACTATTTTCTCTGTAGTTGCGGGCTCTGATCTTGCTGTTTTTTTTTTATCATGATTGAGTACTATCTTCTCTAAGTTTTGCTCGAGATTTGATCTCTGATAAGCAAGATAAAAAGTAGTCACAAACATCTTCGTCTCATAGTTTGTGATTCCACAATATCTTGTTTCGCTACCATACGATTAAGATTTATTATGAGGTGATTGATATTTCTAGGTTGTTCTTCGGGAATATAAGTCTGGTACATCAATTGGTTCATGTTCACCTTGATTTATCAAAAGACGCAACAAAACTCATAGGTATAGCTGTGGAAGACAGATTTATCTATTCAATAGACTTTTCTGTGTGAGACAGATTGGTTTATCAAGTCTTCGACTTTGGGTCGTAGCAACTCTTAGTTGTGGGTGAGATCTATTAAGGGTATCAAGGGCGTCGAGTCCTCTTGGGATTCAGATGCGTAAGGAACGCGACTGTACCTTGATCTATGTGAGATTGGTTAGGGCTCAACTACATTCCAGTCCGAAGTTAACTTGGAGTAGGCTAGAGTATGTAGCGGCTTAATACAGTGTGGTGTTCAAATCTGGACTAGGTCCCGGGGTTTTTCTGCATTTGCGGTTTCCTCGTTAACAAAACTTCTGGTGTCTGTGTTATTTCTTTTCCGCAATATATTTGTTTATATAATTGAAATATCACAGGTTGTGCGTAAGTTCAATCAATTGTGAATCCAACCTTTGGTTGTTGATTACATTGATTGACACTTGGATATTGGTTTTTAATGTCGTCCAAGTTATTTCTTATATTCAATTGGGATCACAAATTCCTATTTGTTTGGTTGCGGATTGAATTGAGAAATAGAGGTATAACTCTTTGATTTACTTTTCTTAAGATTGAGTCTGACTGTCTAGTTGATTCTCTTGAAAGTATATTGGAGTTAGTCCATACAGATTGCTAAGCGAAATATTGGGTGTGGTTGTTAGACCCCCGCTTTTTCATATAATAATAGTCGCACATGGGCTATCAACGGACTGCGGCTTCCTAGACTGTTCACTCGTCCCTAATTGTTTTTCGCTTTCAAAAATGATTAAAATAGACCCACTATGATCATATTTATTGTCTATATAGATCATAAAAACTCCCCAAAAATCTACTACTTTAGTTTCTGAAAATCACAAAGACTCTCTAAAATACTCTCACAAAATAACTTGAAATCTCATTCTTGAGAATTTTCGAGAGTCATTCAATAAAAAATCTCAGAAAATCCTCACAGTTCTCATTTTACTACCCCCTTGTTTATGTATTCAAAGATACCAAACCTCACCATTATCCATTTTAATTTCAATCGTTAATTTTCCATGACGGATTTTTAGAATGATAGATGGTCGTGTTATACATCTCGAAATGCAATAATTTTTGGCAGAAATGTAGATCTTTATAAGAAGGATATATTACCAAAATCTTAGTCAAGTCATTATCGTTTGAGTTTCGTAAAAAAAAATAGCGTCGAAAATGTGACATATTGTGAGAATAGTATTGTTCGGATCCTTCAGAAATGTAAATTGAGGTTTTAATGGAGTAGCTGGTCCGATAGATATGTACGTAAGAATAACTAAATTCTCTAGAATATGGAGGTATATGTGTTGTTAGAGCATTGCTCGGTTAAACCCACTGGCGTTGGTATGCCAACTCAGTTGTCAAATTTAATTTCCAAAACACGTTCTTGATTTAATCTACTAAAGTCAGTTTCAGACTAGATTAGGTTTAGGTAGTAGAATATAAAATCAAAGGTATCCTTGAAGACTGAAGATTGAAAACTCGCGAAGACATATATAGAAAATTTCATTAAAGTTTCATATCAAAAATTTGATTCTCTTGTTTATTTTACCTCTCCATCCATCGAAACAAAGTGCTCACTCTTTAGAACAATTCCTATGACGATAAATATACTTTTGTATATACACCTGCGAAGTTTCTAATCCTAAGACTTTAGTGAAAACAACCATTGGCACTGGAAAGGTCTCCAAAAAAACAAGCCAAGAATCACTCAATTATGAGTTATAAAAAATAAGTTATGAGTGATTTAGTAAAGCTGAAATGTGTAGCTAAAGGTTGATATCGTGAATAAAAAATTGTACACGAACTTTTAGCAACAGTTCACGAACTGAAACCGTAATTACGTGAATAAAGTTCTATTTTAATCAAGTATTTGGTGTTTGCTTTCCTAGATAAGGTGGCTTTGTTTCTAAGCAACCTAAGCTTGATCATTCACTAATAATATAGGTTTTATATAACTACACACACCATCCCTTAAAAATTGTGTATGAGTTGCATAAGGTTGTTTTCACATCTTTGATTTTCACGAACAAGAGTGAGATTTTTAAAGATTTTACTTGGGGATCGTAAAGCACGGGCAAGATATCTTCTTTGATAGTTATGGACCTGTTTCTAGGTGATTTTCATAAACCATATATTTGATAGGTCAACATATCTATAGATTATTTCTAGGTAATTTTGTGAGGAAGAGATCAACTAGGTTATGCAACGTGTAAACCTTAATTTTTGAGGAGCATCTTATAAAGAGAATTAACTTTCTGCTTGAATATTTTCAAGATCATATTTTAAAGAGAATTATCGTTCTACTAGGAGATTTACAAGAGAAATTCCTAAAGAGAATCAGTGTTCTATTAGGAGTTTTTACAGGTGCATATGAAAACAACTGAAGCATGTATTACATTTAGTCCGAAATATGGTAGTAGGCAATTTGTTGTAACAGCTTAAATCACTGTGTGTTCAATCTGGACTATGTGACGGGGTTTTTCTATAAAATTTTAGTTTCCTCGTCAACAAAAGTTTCTGGTGTCTATGTTATTTCTTTTCCATATCATATTTTTTTATCATTATAATTGAAATATCACATGTTGTACGCCGTAAAACCTACATAACATTAACTTAACTGTAAAGAACCTACAAAACTCGTTCTTGTTGATTTGTATCTTGAAATATAGATTACAAGACTTGTTCTTGTTGGAATTTGGTTCATGTACAGTTCAGGTACATACTAGGTTTACCTTATTAAAACAATCTTTTATGCAGTTTTGTAATCGAACGTATAGATTACACAAGGATTGTCCATATAGGTTTCGGAACAAAGAAAGTTGATGGTATACTAGTTAGCCTCTACTTTTCAATTGGTATCAGAGCAGGCAAACACCTTAGAGACATAAGTCTTTATTTGTAACGATCTGAACCTATAAATATGAATTTTAATTTGTGTCAACCAATTTCAATACACGTACCACCAGGATTCGTTGGCATTAATTACTTATTGTGGAAAATAGTTACGCTTTCCTTCTTTCAAGCTCGTGATTTCAATATATGAGTGAAGGTTGTCAAAGATTATACTCGTCCAACAATTACTATAAATGATGTAACCTCTGCCAAGGATATTGGTGAATGTTACTGTTAGACCACTGCTCGGTCGAACTTGCAAGCATTTCCATCTCAAGCTTGTTTTTCAAGTTTAGTTTCCAAAACTATAAGTCTTGATTTCTAGTCTACTTATAACTAAGTCTCGGATTAGGATAGAAAGTGTAGTTCAGCATTAGACTTCACGACATTCATCGATTCAAGACGAAGAACTACTAAGGGGATTTTGTGGAACTCATCAACAAAAGGTATGTGGAGACTTAAACTCATTTATCACTCAAAAGTCTATCTACTCTATCTCCTATTTGATACAAAATTCGTATAGCTATATAGACTTCAATTATGCACATTTGATATTTCGAGCTGAGTTTAACTCGCTTACATATTTCTAGAAATATGTGTTGGTAAGCTTTCGCTTTAACCAAGTTCATCTTATATTCTTGACGAAAGTCAAAAGATGACAATGTGAAAATCTCCTTGTAATATCTTACATGATTTGTGCGAGACAGTCATTTGATGTAGACTCGGAATGTTTCGTATTGATCATTCAATCACTCGAAAATTTCTTTGAAGCTAATAGTTTGTGTGAGACAGCTATTTTCGTCTTCCAAGAATGTTTTAATGGTTGAAATAAGAGTTTAGAACAATTAGATATAAGCATAGTATGCGTACTTGCATATATGTAGTCCATGTCCGGGAACCATGGTATGCATACCCATATGCGTACTGGTTGGTTTGTGAAAGTCCGAGAACCTTGTACGCATACTGGCGTGAGGTTCAGGTCCGGGAATTTCTGCTGAGTTTGGTGGTATGCGTACCCGTTTGCATACTGGCGAATCCAAACTTAGTCCGACCACTAAGGTATGCGTACCCGTTTTCATATTTGAGTGGATGATGTTCTAAAATCGATTTGTTCATGAACTAATACATTTATATAATAAGGAATGCAATATTTTGCAAACCGTGGCTATAATGTTCATAACTTGATTCGAGTGAACCAAAATTGATTTTGCTTCAATTATCTCTTATAGACTTCTATGAGAATATAAATAATTGAACAACTCTAGAACTAGTTTCATTTGAGTCATTTGAACTAGTTATGGTTAAGATGAATGAGGTTGATATGAAAGTGTTCATATGGCTAACTTTGGTTAACTATTATTGAGCCAACAAAGGTGTACACGTTTAGGTACGGTTCCTCATATCAAAATGAAGTCACTTTTCATTTGTGTGTAACAAGCTAAGTTCGATCTAACGGTTGAAAGATATTAGCTTGAGTCTAATCAGGTTTTCATCTAACAGTGAATATTGAACTCTTTGTTACCAAGGTAACATTGATTGCAAACCTTGATTTGAAGACTATATAAAGGAGAACTCTAGCAATTGGGAAACCTAATCCCCACACCTTCTGTGTGATACTAGTTGCGACTAGAGTCAATTCTCCTTTAACCTTAGGTTTTTCCAAAACCCTGTAGGTTAACGACTTGAAGACTTCATTGGGGTTGTGAAGCCAGACACAACTATTTTCTATGTAGTTGTTTGTTCTGATCTTGTTGTTTTCTATCATTATTGAGTACTATCTTCTTTAAGATTTTCTCGAGATTTAATCTACGATAGGCAAGATAAAAAGTAGTCACAAACGTCTTCGTCTCATCGTTTGTGATTCCACAATATCTTGTTTCGCTACCATACGATTAAGATTATTGTGAGGTGATTCTAGGCTGTTTTTCGAGAATATAAGTCCGATATATCAATTGGTTCATGTTCACCTTGATTTATCAAAAGACGGAACAAAAATCATTGGTTTATCCGTGGGAGACAGATTTATCTATTCAATAGAGTTTTCTGTGTGAGACAGATTGGTTTATCAAGTCGTCGACTTTGGGTCGTAACAACTCTTAGTTGTGGGTGAGATCAGCTAAGGGAATCAAGTGCACAGAGTCCTGTTGGGATTCAGAGACGTAAGGAGCGCAACTGTACCTTGATCAGTGTGAGATTGGTTAGGGCTCAACTACATTCCAGTCCGAAGTTAACTTGGAGTAGGCTAGTGTTTGTATCGGCTTAATACAGTGTGGTGTTCAAATCTGGACTAGGTCCCGGGGTTTTTATGCATTATTTCTATTTGTTTATTAAATAGAAATAATTAATAATTGAAATATCATAGGTTGTGCGTAAGTTCAATCAATCGTGAATCTAGCCTTTGGTTGTTGATTAAATTTATTGACACTTGGATATTGGTTTTTGATACCGTCCAAGTTATTTCTTATATTCAATCGAGATCGAAAATTCCTATTTGTTTGATTGTGGATTGAGTTGAGAATAGGGATATGACTCTTTGATATACTTTTCTTAAGATTGAGTCTGACTGTCTAGTTGATTCTCTTGAAAGTATATTGGAGTTAGCCCATACAGATTGCTAAGCGAAATATTGGGTGTGGTTGTTAGACCCTCGCTTTTTCAGTAACACAATTGAAATTGGTGTTACAAGGAATAATTATGATGGATTGAATGTTATTATACATGTCATAATCCAATATCTCCAACATCACATTACTATATGTAAAACTTAAAAAGAAGCTTGGGATATCTTGGAGATCGTATTTGAAGGGAACAACACAGGGAAATAAGCAAGGATTCAAAACCTGACATCTGACTAGGAAAACCTTCGTATGTCTGATGATCATAATTTTGATTAATTTAACCAAAAAATCTCTCAGATAGTTAACTCCTCACATTCGTTTGGACGAACTATTCTGGAGAAATATATTGTGTATTCCCAAGTGTCTACCATCAAGATACGTGTCTAAAATGCATCCCATCACAGAAGCAAATCATATTTCAAAACTAATGAAGAGTGATCTAGTTAGTAAATTAAAGATCTTTGACAATGAACATTGGTATGAAAAAGAGACGAGTATTTCTTTTAAAGCTGTAAAAATTATTTATTCCTCTAAGGTTATCTCCAGTATGCTAGAGGCTAAGAAAAATACTCCACGAAAATTTAGAAAAATCTTGAGAAACAAAAAAATAAATAAATTGTAAAGATATATCATCTCCTTATTACAAGTCTCGAACTTTTGTTGATAATGATGTTCAATGCTTCAATTTTCTTGGACTCGGGCATTTAGCATATATATGCCCTAGCAGTGACTACAGAAAGTTAACATATAATGCAACTGTTGATGATGTGTCCGATGATTATTATCAAGAGTATAAGACAGTCGATGTTTCCTATGCTGCTGAAAATTCTGATCAGTATACAGATTCTAACTCTGATGAAGATGTATTCCATAAAGATCCATTTGCAGGTAATCTTCTAAAGAAATTTTATCAGAAACTTCGACATACTGAAAGCTCCTTAGTCTTTAAGGAAGATCAGTATGACAGACTTCATTATTGGAATGAGCACTTGCAAAAACAACTTGATTATGTTGGTCTAAATCGAATAAAAGATCTTTAAAAAAAGAATCTATGAAGGTCTTGACCGGGAAAAGGCATAGCTAGATAATCTGGAGAACATTTAAATGAATTTGTTATTTAATTCTGAACAAAAAGATCTCAAAGTTCAAGTTGAATCATATAAGAATTATCTATCTAATGCTCTTGAAAAGATCAAAATGCTGAAGAAGAAAATATGAGTTTAAAAGAAATTAAGCTCAGTAGCTCGGAAAAATTAACCTCGATAATACACGAGGATTGGGATATTAAGGAATAGACGTTCCTAGTACTTGCAAAGAGGTAAAAATTTTCAAGGCCAAAGATTGTTAATCAAAGGATTCCACTAATGTCGAAAACAAAATACGTACATCCACCGCCAGTCAATGATGAAAATAGCAAAGTCTACCAGGCTCCAAATCCAGCACGCACACATCCAGGTAAGTATGTTCCTTATGTTTGTTGTTATTGTGCAAATAAAGGTCATCTGCAAAGAGGATGTCGATTTCGCTAAGAAATGAGAAACTTCATGATGTTCTAGTTTGGGCATCACAAGAGGTGATCAAACCTAGATCATATAACAAGGCCGATCCCCTTGATTATATAGGTTGTAAACGTCCAACCTTTAGGCAAAGAAATCAGTTTTATTATAAGCCTAAGTTTTCATGTAAACGCCATATGAAGCTCTTTCATAATCGCTAAGCTCTTTCATAAGCTCTTAAAAATTTTGTAAATGAAAAGACAAGATATGATGCTTCAATTGGGTTTCTGTAACCTATATGTCAAAAGCAGCAGGTATTCTAGTTTCATTCGTATCAAAGAGATATAAGCATAAAACCACTAGTGAATTTTTTTAAGAAAAATCCAGTATTTCTTTACCTACCACATTCCATTGGCATTTTTAGAAACTTATCTGAAATCCATCTACACCAGGAGCACTCCACGACGGCGATGCCATGAATAATAACTTTGATTTTCTCACTAGAAGGAACTCTCAAAAGATCAATATTATTAGCATCATCAATCACAAAAGGAATTATGTAAAAAACATCATCATGAATTATGGGATTAGAAGTACTACTGACATTAATAAAATGAGAAGTTAACAAATTAAATATGTCTTTCCTTTCATTGTGCGATTTTCCATTAACATCACATAAAGCATCCATACTGTTTTTCTATTTGCTAGAGTGTGAAAATATCTAGAGTTATTATCAGCGTCAATAATTAATGAGGATCATAATATGTTATGGATCCCTAATCTAGTAAGAAAAATCTTCCCCAAAATGGTTCTACATTAGTTCATCTAGATAATTTGAAATCACCTTCGTACTGCAATTTTGTCCCTTCCATACGTAGATTTATCTTCAATAGTTTTTTTTTTAGTGAGGAGTGATCGCTCCCCTTTTAATTTTTGTGTCTACTGAGGGTGACCTAGGATTTGATATGTTCAACTGATCTATAGGAGTAGTGTGGTTAACAACAATAAAGTTTTTATGTCAGTGGAAAATATTTTCCTTGTCCTACTCCTGCTTCCATTAATCTATTTATTAGACACTTAGGGATCAGTCTTAGCTGTGCTACTATCATTTTTTGACTTTTTGTATCTATAAAGGGCTTCATGTTTACACCCAGTTCATGTATCTTATCCTTAAATTCTTTGATTTTATTTCGCGATTTATTAGTTTACATCTTCTCTGCAGTTCCTAGAACGCATGTTCTTATTAATTTGATGGTGTTTCTTTTCCTCGCAATGTATACCTTTAATTAGATATACATGACGTTAATATATTGAATCAACAATGGCTATAGGTGTTATTCACTCACATTTCCTTGTTTTCTGGTGAATAATCGGGTCTAGAAGTTTACCTTTTGTTTCTGTTTGTTTGCACCATAGTGATATATTGGGGGTACGCACTTTGATAGGATGAAATGGGTCTTTATTCAAAATATAATGCAAAAACTTGGATTTAGTGAAAAGTGATGTCAGCTAATAAATCAACGTATAAGTACTCCTACAATATCCATATTTCTAAATGATTCTCCAATAAAGACATTCACTCCATCAAGAAGATTAAGATAAGGTGATGCATTGTCACCTTCCATCTTTATAGCGTGTATGGATGCTTTCAGCAGAATGCTACAATCTGCAGCAAGCAAGAAGATTATTCTACCAATAAAACCAGCTCCTCAAGGTCCAGAAATATCGCACCTATTTTTTTGCAGATGACTACATACTCTTCACCAAGGCTTCTGGAAGATCAATTTACAACATGAAGAGGATAATCAACCAATTATGTGAGGTTTCTGGTCAAATGGTGAGCGTCAAAAAATCAAGTATTTAGTTCAGCAATCATCTCGGTAAGGAAGCAAAATAAGACATTACTTTTATTTTGGATGTGATGATCATGCCACTTAATTAGGAGAAGTATCTTGGAATAAATCTCTTTATGGGAAGAAGAAAACAACAATGTTGTGAAGAAACTACACAAAGTGATTTTCAGGTTGCAAACATGGCAAGGGAAACTAATAAATCAAGCTGGAAGATCATCATACGAACAAAATCTAATGTTAGCTCTATGGCATAATACCAAAAGAGTTTCATGCACATTCCTGATAATATTACCAAGAAGATTGATACACTTCAAAAGAATTATTTGTGGAATAAAGTAAATGCAAGAGGTTTTCATCCAATCCCAGAAAGAAGTAAGTAAACCAAAAAGAGTTGGAGGCCTGGGATTTAAAAATACAAGATGTTTTAATGAAGCTCTTCTTACCAAACTGTCTTGGAAAATGGTGAATGAAAAAGATGTTGAATGGGTAAAACTTCTGCAAGCTAGATATTTCATAAATGCTGATCCTCTTTAAGACAAAATATAAAAGAAGGGAACTTGGATTTGGAGAGGAATTCATAAAGGATTAAAATGGGTGAAAAGATATCATATATGAGAGGTGGGAAATGGTACCAAAGTCAAAGTTGGGAAGAATAATTGGTTTGGAGATGTGAAAGACATAAACTATATGAATCAACTGCCTCTAAGTAATGATCAATAAAATACAAGAGTCAAGGATCTAACAAGTAATAATAACAAATCTTGGAATAATTAAAGAAAAATAACATCAGATGTTTACTCCATCTCATATTAAGAACATTGAAGATATAAGGATTCCCACTCAAGCAGAGGACAATCTCAGATGGTCTCTTATTAGGATTGGAAACTTCACTGTAAACTCAACTTACAGAGATATTCTGGAAGCAAATTCTACACAAGATCATACTTCAATGCCTATTTTCAAGAGCATTTTGGCTGGGAGTCAGATGATTATGTGGAAACTAACAAAGAATATTCTTCCAATTTCAGCAAGACTTCAACACATTGCAAAAATGGAAGCCTCAGACTGTCAGCTTTGCAGTCAATGTCCAGAAACAAATGAGCCTCTGCTTCTCCAATGCTTATTTTAAAGAGAAGTTTGGTTGGGAGTCTCTATAAGTATCCTTAATAATTCTCAACAGTACAACTTCATCCAGAATTGGCTTCTTGCTTGGGAAGACATAAACGATTTGGTTTTCTCATCAAACAGGAACAGATGAATCTAGCTGCAGTTACTATGTGGCACATCTGGAAAGCCAAATGTAATAACGTTTTTGATAATAAAACTCAAAACCCCTTAATTATTATCCAGTAGATTCATAACTTTTTTCAGGAAAGTCACACATAAGCATTCATCCCAACAATCTGCATAATAGGAACCGAATGAACACTTCTAAAAAACAACAAACAACATTGGCATAATCCCCCAAATAGTTGGATGAAAGTTCATATAAATGCTTCAATTATGCCACACATTAGTTATCTTAGATACTATGTCTCTAATTGTTCGCTAGTATGTCTCTAATTATTCGTGACTCTGCAGGTGGATTTGTGGAGGCCTTGATTTACACGGTAAGAGCTAGAGACATAGATCAGGAAGAGTCTTTAAGTCTTCTTCAAGATGCTAATTGGGCTAAAGATGAAAACTACAACAGATTAATCATTGAAGGAGATAATAAAGTTGTTATGGAACGTGCTAAAGAAAACATTAATTTCAAAGGCAGATGGGCGGATAATCCTCTGATGCAGGAATGTAGGTCTTTATTAAGAGTTTTAACCATGTTTGTGTGAAGTTTAGTCCTAGAGAGAGCAATCAAGCTGCAGATGCTCTCGCCAAATTTGCAAAATGCAATAATTGTACCAAGTTTGGAAAGAGTCACCTCCCAGAGAGATAAATCAAATCATTCTCAGAGACAGATATATGATGGAAGATGAAGACGAATCCAGGGAGTATAGTGACTCTAACGTGTCAAGTTTATTTTAGTTTGTAGTAGAGTTATCGAGTTTGTTAAGTTGAAAAGTTTTTCTGATTTTTTCTATTATCACATGAGTTGTACTCTCTTTCAAAATCAATGAAACTTTTCTTCTTTAAAAAAAAAGTAACGAATTTTATTAGATCTAACGGGGTGGGGAGATTAGTTTTGAGGGTAGACATCGTATCATTAGTATTTTTTGGGGTGTATAGGGGAACAAGCTACAATAAAAGCAGTTCTGCAAAAAATCCAAACATACCGCCCTAAAACCAACGCAAAAGCCATCTTTTCCGACATTCTTAAAATAGTGGGGCCTAAAAATAGGACCTCGCCAAATTCCAGGGATGTAGGACCCGCACTCATATGAGAGGGTGGTTTTTGTCTTGTTTTTTTAAGGCGGTATATCCAGAAGAGCTGTTAGTTTTGAGGGTGGACTCATTCCAGATGTTGTTTTATCTTCTTGCCAAAAGCTGATCTAGTACGGGAAATTCAAAGCAAATTTAACACTTAGGTATCTGAATACAGAGTTCCAAACTTATCAAATGTGGTGAAGTTGAAGTTTGTTAACCATTCTCCTGGACCAAATTGATGTCCTTTTTTCGTTCCCAACTGGATTAGTTTTAACTTTCTCATATTGCATCTGCATCTCCTTTTTTTTGCTTTCTTAAAGAATTAAATAAATTAAAGAAGTATTCTTTTCTAGAGACTAGATCGTAGTGTTAGTACGAGTAGAAAGGGAAGAAGAGATTACATCTACACTCCTAAGTTGGACCTTTTTCCAGGCAAATTTATGTTTTTTCTTGATACAACTTGTTCACAAAACGCAGTACAGTAAGCCGACTTCTCAAGAGTAGTAGTACTTGTGCTAGGAGCATTAATAGATTTCTTAGGTGTACGTTGACGCAGTACAAACGTCTTTCATTTCGAGCAATGCATCTTCAAAACACTTGGCAAGGAACTGAGGGTCTGGTATTATGTCTTTAGCCACAAGAATTTGCAACTCTGCATTTCCAGCGTAACTCAGCATATGCATTGTGAGTGCCTGCAATTTTTTTACATACCATTCAAGAATCCAAAATCCATGCTCAACTAACAAGAAGAAAAGAACGGAATATGACAAAGTCAAGAAAATACTTACATGGGGTAAACTAGTTGAGGTTACTCTGAATGAAGTTACTGGGTTTCCTCCAAACATGATCTCTTCTTTTGGACCAACAACATTTGATATCGTAAAACTTGTATTGCAAACAACTCGGTAATTAAGCAACATTGCAGCCTACACACAGTAATAATATACCAATACAGCGTCAGATGAATACAAATCAATATAAAATGCTTAGAGCCTTGACTAGAAGTTTATTACCTTAGGACCCAAAAGCGACATTACTAAATTTCCAAATGTATAAGAGAAATGAGCTTCTAAAGAGAGCTTCTTTTTGTCAAGCATGGCTTTAGCTCTCCTTACATACTGAAGTGGATCATTATCGACGTTTTTATGGTGATAAATTGGGAGCAAAATGAAGCCAAATTTATTACCCCACCAACTTGATAGTGGTTTGTTTTTCACCAATTCTGACATATCCTGTTAAAATAAAATTCATAGGTATAAAATAATTCATTTGTGTAAAAACAAAGAAATGAGGTTGCTAGGGAATTAGACTTGCAATCCTGGCTGTTTTCTGAGGTTAACCATTCCCAATCCTGTGATTCGAAGTCCCTCTTGTAACTCTAAACAAAGATACCTTAAATTAGCTGAGGTCGTCATAAATATCGATGTTAATTTAAGATTGATAAGGTTTGATTAGCTTCATGAAATGACATGTTGATTACTTGAATTTGAAGGTTTATGGTAATCCAAGTTAGGTGATGGGATTTCTTTAATGTCTTTGGTTTTGGCTATGTGTAGGAAAGTTGATCATCCTGATCAATTACCCACTATTCCAAGTTCTTCCACAAAGAAAGACAACAACAAGACTACTAGCAAAAGTAGTGTGCGTATGAAAGTTTGGAAGTTGTTAATGGCGATTTGGTGTACTATGGTTTATTCCATGGAACTGTTGCTTAGAACCTTGTTTGTGAAAGATGCTGAAACGAAGTTAAGTGGTGGATCTGGGGTTGAACTTTGGCCTAGAAAGGCAGCTACTGCAAGGTTCAGAATGGATGATATGAAATCCGTCAAAAACGCCATGGATAATACGGTTAGTGACTTCTTAATTTCTTTAAGCTGGATGTTAGTTGTTAAATTTACAAATAGTCGAATACAAAGCTTAGAATAGTATGATTGGTCATGGTTTTGATTAGTCGTACGTAGTGTGACAATATCATCTGCTATAGTCATCTTTGGCGGGTACGTTAAGTCTTGGTATTTGACAGCTCTCCTGTCCTGACCAAATCCTGTACAAAATGAATTGGTCTCTTTGTAACTTTAATTCGAAGTTTCAAAAAGGTACATGCTTACGTGTAAGTTACAAACAGAATGGCCAAAGCCAAACCATGTGTTTTTTGAAGACATGCATGAGTCAGCGAGTATCTAACTTTTTCGCCGACGTAATTGATTCTGACTTGGATGTACTGTACTCGAGAGTAAAAATGTCTTCTTTATGCTCCTCCAGAGTAAATATGGATGCAGCTCATGTAATTTTATTGTCAAGTATTTCTGTCGTCTCGCTCAATATTTTTAAGCAAGGTGAGTGTTTGATTGTTCAACATCGCAGACCATCAATGATGTCCTTTTCGGAGTGGTTTGATGAACTCTCAATATTGCACACTTTTGTTCCTTCAGTAGATGTAGTTCCCAGAGCGGTTTGTGGATATCAAGAGGAGTCGAAACTGAAAGATCTGCCAAGTAACTATTCACTAACATGGTATCGTCATTCTTACAGTCATCTCTCTGACCATAGATTTTCTCGATATCTTTGACAAGGAATATGTGTTGATCTATGTTTAAATCGGTTATTGTTTCCCAATATTCTCTTCCTTCCTTGTCTTTGACTAATATACTTCGAAATCTTGCATGTTGGAGCATGATTGAGTTCTTCATTTCGGTTTTTATGGTGTACTCGTCGATAGGATGCTTCAGACCGATTACACAATTGATTACCGCATTCATCTCTTCCTGTAAGAATAACCGACCTGCAGGCGTTACTGGCTCTTGTTTTTCCATAGTTTCAAAACAGAAGTTTAACAGAATTGCAAGAAAATGTTTGAAAGTTCCGCTCAACCTTGAGCTAGGAGACATTTTTTATAAGTACTCCTCAATAAATGAAGTGTGGAGGAAATTTGTTGTAGCTTTAATTGACATCTACTATGTAATTGATCACATTTGGCAAGGTCAATCAGAATCACCATTTATTCTTCATTTTCTATACCCACCGCTTTATAATTAGTGGTGCACCTATATATGTTACTATTTTTGGTGATAAGTCAAACAAAAAGGTCATGCTTGCGGCACCTTTACGGTTCTCAACGGCACCTCTATGGTTGTTACTTCTACCGTGCCTTTACAGTTGTCGCCTTTGCCATAAAATCTACTGCAACAGTGCAAGTACTGCACTGCCAACCCTTGTTAGTTGTTACTATGGAGCTCTTTGATGGGTAAATACGACTTCAGTTCTCATTGTGAGTTACCAGAGAATTATTTAAAAGAGTTGTCATTGCGTTTCTTTAATCGGGAGTTCTGAGTCGTCCTTTCTCGTGCCCTCGAGGCATCTCAGAAGAAAATCAGATTCTCGGAAGTAAAATCCAAATCATCTAGATTTTCAAATATTTACTACGCGTTGGAATAAACAAGGTCTCAGTACGTGTATAGAATGTGCACCAAAACTGCCTGAAGAAATTTTCAATTGTTTGGGTACTCATTTCTTACTCAAAAGACAATCTCACAAATTTCTAGTAACCACCATTTCCCTCACCGCGGCCACTAGAAATAAACAACCCATGCAAACTGAAGAGTAAAGAAAAATTACTTATTAAAAGTAAAATACTGGAGTATCATGAAAACTTCGAGCATCAATTTAACTCTAACACAGAACTCTCACAATCAATTATTTTTGCTTCAAACAAACAAAAAAAAAAACAATCAATTATTTTGGTTATCCAGAAATAGTTCTCTAGTAAGTAAGACTGATGAATTTTCAAACAAACTAAAAATAGATTTGATCAATCTTGAAGTCCCTCTGCAGTTCCTCCAGCAACTTCCAATCTTCATTACCCATGTCGTCCTGGACATTTAAGAAAATGGTCCAGACAAGAAATAAGAGTTTGGATTAGTCCCCGTAACTTGTATCGACCTTGAAAAGGAAAACTGAAAACAAATGAAGATATGATAACTGTAGCTTACCTGAAAATAAGCTTTCAGTATCCCAACCGACTCTCTGGTGATGTGGCTAACTAATTCATTGGCCACTGTAAAGTGCTTGCCAAAGATTTTTTGACTCAGTATCTACACAAATACATACAAAAAGTCTGTAAATTAACACATATAATCCTTGGAACATCATATCTCTGTAAATTAACACATATAATCCTTGAAACATCATATAACATTGAGTGAAACTTAGTAATTACCTTTATGGCAACCTTCTGTCCTTTCTTGGCAGTTCCAACTTCTTTGTGATTGATTTGGATCGATGTAATCTGACCGATATCGATAAATTCACTTTCACCAGAATCAGATCGAATGCAAATTGGAGTGCCCGTCTGAGCTCAGTGCAACAACGAACATAAAATCAGAGGTAAATTACGAATACCATTTATAAGAATATACAGATAGGAAGGTCCTACAAACTAAGAGTCGATGATTGTATTTTCTCGCATCCACAAAAAGACAAGACCTTTGGCCAACATAAAAGAAATGGTAAAGAACTGAGAGAGGTATACCTTAAGAGTGCCTTCAAGAACGTTGACCCCCAATACAATTGGGTCCTTCTTATTAAATACACAATCCGGCATAATCTTGAGACGGCATGGAAAGACAGCTTCCCCCAAAGCTTCTCTCTTCTTTTCCTCCTTAAAGTTGTCCATATATTTCTGGAACTGATCAAAAAGATGATATATTATATCAGCAGTGAATATTTTTACACCATTCTCCTTAGCAAGCTCACGAGCCTCGGGCATCACTTTGACATCAAATGCCAGAATGGTGGCATATTCCTTGTTCCTTTCAAGCATGGCACAGGCCCTCCTGACATCACTCGTGTACAGGACCTATGTTTATACCACTGACAGGGATATTGACTACTGGGCTCTTCAAAAACTCCAGCAATGCCTCCAGTGACCCAAGTGTTGATGCTTGAACACATACACCTGTACCACTCTTGTCAATCCTGCTCATGACGGACTTCATGTCTTGCATTGTTGCTTCCTTGATGTCTTCAACATCGTCATCAGGACCCACCACATACAGACCAGTGCCTGCAACAGCATGATCAAGGCCCTGAAAAGAAGTAATAAACGGAGTTTAAGACGAAAACCCATTAAGAATGTCGTAGAGATATAATTTGGAACTGCCAATGTGCATCAACCAAAACCAAACGGAAAACAAACATTACCTGAGCATTGATTTTCACACCCTGGGCTGCTTTGAGTTCTTTGTGATGCAGATAAGAGCCCTGAGGCAATAAATCATGCATTAGTATAGAAAATCATGGACATATTGAAGATTATACAATACAAATACAGCTGTAAGATAGTTGGGACTAGTTGTAAAGTAAAACGGGATAAGTAAGGTTTGCATTTGCCAATGATCGCGTGTTAAGGTACTACGAGTTCAATACAGAGTTTTTCATTATCTGTACACTCTTGACTCACACAAACAATTAACATCTTAACATCCAGCATTAACTTTCCATGTAAAATAAACCACATGTGGGAATGAATAGAATTGTAACCAGAGTATTCACCTTTATCCGTAGCTCCTTCATTGGATGCGGTGTCAGTAGAGCACGAATAGTGGTAACAATTGACCCCTATTAACATTTACAAGGAAATATAAGATATTTAAACAAAGGAAAGTGCTAGTTATCATTGTAGTTGTGTGTATTTACATACTGAATCACATACCTGTGTACCACAAACCACAATCTGATCCCCCTCATGAAGCACTCCATTTACTAATACCACGTCAATAGTTGTCCCCTGACCTTCAATAGCCTTAACCTCCAACACCGTGCACTGCAGAACAGTCACAATGTTAGATAGGAATCCAAAATTCTTATCAACTGGCATAAGAAGATAGAAAATAACCTGAATTTCATTGGTAAACATAAGCTTCTCCACCAGAGTTTTCTCAGTCCACTTAACCAATAATAGCAGCAAATCTGGGATGCCTTCACCACTGTTACATTCACAAAAAAGAAAGTAAGAAACTATGAATCTGCCAGAAAAAAATTGCTCTAAATCTGTAAAAGCAATTAAGATTTCTTGTTTAAAAAATCAAAAATCAAGCTTGGCGTTTCGACAAACACACCTGATTGCACTTGTTGGAACAATATTGTAGGTTTCCCCCATTTCTTTATTTTTGTAATACAACTCAGTATTCAGACCCTGTTCTTTAAACTGCGTAATGATCTGAGAAAGGAAAACAAGAAACAAATAAGTTAATCTACATCCTACCACGTCGGACACCACATAAGTCTGAGATTTATCTTTTACCTGTGTGAGCCTCCAATTGAATTCCATCTGGACATCCTTAGATTGCTGCTTCATGGCTTTGACAATAGGTTTGTTCTTGCACGTTTTCCAACCAGATAATCTGTCGACCTTTGAAAATTAAAGAGATAAAAAATCAAACAATGAAATTATGGTAAGACAAGCTAAAATTTTAAAAGCAGTTTAGTTGTAACGTAAATTTTTTTAGCCATTAACACTCACCTTGTTCAGCGCAACTATGAACTCTGTGGTCCGCATTTTCAGAAGATTCAGGGATTCAATAGTCTGTCGTTCCAATCCATGCATAATGTCAACAACCAAAATTGCAATATCACATAACCCAGACCCACGTGAACGCAAGTTAGTAAACGATCCGTGTCCTGGAGTATCAATAACCAAAAGACCAGGGACCCGTAACTTTGCATCTGCTTTTAACTCCCGGGTTCTCTCTCTTATGTTCTCGGCAGGAAAGTAGGTTGCCCCAATTTGCTGTGTAATTCCTCCAGCCTCGCCTTCCTGGACATTAGTTCCGCGGATGCAATCTAGCAGCTTCGTTTTACCAGTATCAACATGTCCCATAATACAACATATTGGAGAACGCAGTTTATCTTCGCCCCTTTTCGGAGGTACCTCCATAGTCTGTGCTTCTCGTTTAGCTGCAGCATCCTTTCTTCTATTCTTAGCCACAACATCACTCTTAACATCTTCACATTCTAAATGTTGAGGAACACCTCCACCAGAAGCAGTATATGGCTTAGCCGCGGTACCAGAATCCGGTGATGTTGCACACTTGGCTTCTTTCTTCACCACACTTGGCTCAACCTCTTCACTGGCAAAGGCGCTCTTGACCAGGATTTGGACATCATTATCACCCCAGCTCTTTGTGTGCCATTCTTTGTCCTCAATTTCTTCCTCCTCAACTGATTTATCTTCATTCTCATGCTTAACTTCCACTTCCTCAATAGAATTAGATAATATTGAGTCTACCTCTCTAGTATTCGTGTTTTTAGCTGCATTCATTTCCTTCAGCTGCAGGTTGTCCGCACTGTTTCCTCCTGTGTTGCATCCTGAACTCCCGCTGCAGCCGCAGCAGCTGCCTTCTTCTCCTTTTCCTTCTCCTTCTTCTTTTTGTTCTTCTTTGCTGCCGCAGACTTCCCTGTTTCTGCCTCCGCTTCCTTCTCCCCTCCAGTAGCATCAACCGAGCCTATCTGTTCAGGTTGAGCTTGAACTTTTTCTTCTTTTGGAGAAGCATTATGTTTTGGAACAATGGGAGCATTGCCGTGCTCAGCCAGAACTTTGTCTAAGTCATCTTCCTCCTGGGATGTTCCTTCGCTCTTATTTTTCTTCTTTTTGCTATTGTTTATAATGGCTTCGGCATCGGCTTCACTAGAGCTGCTACCAAGTTGCCAGTTGGTATTTTCATGCTCACTTCCAGTAATGCAATAGTCACCATCTTCTACGACATGGTCTTTTTTCTTCGATGTGGACGACTCACTCTGTAGAACAAGGGAGTTCCTCCCGTCACAGACGAAAGTTTTCTTTTGATCCATTTATTCACGAATTTCGTAAAGATCACAATTTGGTTAAACGAACCTGATACAAGGCACAATAAAGAAATTAAAACCAGAGAGATACAAAACTTTGGATCCAGTAAATAATAGCTGTTAAAACAAATTAATAATGAATTTGTATCGAAGGTGTTTCTCTACATTACCAGGCCTTCTAATATAGGCTTGAAACTAACCAAATTCAGACACTCCTAATGAAATAAGATCTCCTAATATACTCGGGACATAGAAACTTGATCTAACTAATATGAAACCCTATATTAGTGACAGTCAGTCTAGGGTTTGAGTTACACAATTATTATAAGCAATGTAGGTTAAAACTTGGCTGTAAATAGCACATAGAGAATAAACTCTCATAATAAATCTACCAAATAATCAGAGCTCTCAAAGTTTGAACATGTCACAACAGAGAAGATAATATTTATCTTCTTGTTTTAATCAAATTTCAATGAGGTTTACAAAAAAAATCAACAGCATTCCTATTAAATCAACCCAACACTACACCTAAAACCTCAAACCCTAAACCACACTACTACACCCAACTACTTTGCTGTCTATGGAAATTGAACCGGAAATCAAAGATGAAAAGAAGAAGTGTGATATATTACCTTGGGTTGAGTTGAAAAGACGAGGTACCTCCTCGTAAGCCTAGCTAGGGTTGCAGAATTGGGTAGAGGTGTAGACGCAGAGATAGAAGAGAGAACTTTTTTCTTTTTTTTCGCGAAGCTAAGTGAGGGAATTGAGTATGGAATTGTTTATGTAGGAATTACCTAAAGGTACTAATATATAGTGATACTAATTAGTGGCAGGTCCACCCACTAAAGCCCAGTAACCGGAGGTCCATAATTAAAAGAAACATAAAAATTGGCCCAATTTTTTAAGCCCAGGTCCTGTACACGTGCGGAACCTATTAAGTAGATATTTAGATTTTCCGAAATAGCCTTCTACTATAACACAAATATAATTTAAGTTTTTTCATTTTTCTTTCCATGCTCAGATCCGTTTTTCTCTCTCCCTCTCATCTTCTCTGCTACTGCCTCTTACGAAATCTTCTCTCCGATTCATTTTTTTATGAAGATTGCTTACGAAGATCTTTCGTGGTTTCCAGGTAATCTTCTCTCTTACTATGCGTACGTAATCTTCTCTCCATTTTTTTTTGTTTCTCAACTGAAACATGAAGATCTGATCGAGTTCGTGACGTTTTCATCTTCGTATAATGGATGCTTGATTGTTCTTTTAGGATTTTTAATATCTAATCGTTTTATGAATGCTTGATTGTTTATTTTATTTTTATGAAAATATTTTAGATCTAGATGAATAATCGCGTTTTTTGTTGATTTCTTCAGTAGATTTGGTTATATCAGTTTCATCTTGTTGGTTTTAGATTTGTTTGAGTTTGTTTTTGTGTATGAATCGACAGTACATATCTGCAGTACTGACAAAAACCTAGCTTTACAAAGTTTTTTTATTTGATTCAGAATTACATATACAAAATATATAAATAAAAGTGTTTCAATTCTGTTTTTGCATAGATTCGTTAGTTGTTTTTGACATGCAACTGTTTTTAGATTATGAATCAGCAGTACATATATGTCATACTGAAAAATATTGCTTTGATTTTGTTAGTTTTTTATAGTATTATCACTTTTTTTTGTCTGATCCAGAAGTATATATATGAAATACTGAAATAAAAGTGTTCAGATTCTGATTTTTCATATATACAGAATATATATGAAATACTTTTTTTTGTCTGATCCAGAATATTGATTTGATTTTTTTATTTATTTTATAGTTTTATTACTTTTTTTGTTTGATCCAGAAGTACATATATGGAATACTGAAATAAAAGTGTGCAATTCTGTTTTTCACGGATTCATTACTTATTTTTGACAGGAAATTGATTTTTAAGTTATGAATCAGCAGTACGTATATGGTATACTGAAAATTATTGCTTTGATTTTGCTATTTTTATAGTTTTATCTTCTTCTTCTCCTTTTTAATTCGGAAGTACATATATGGAATACTGAAACAAAAGTGTTTCAGTTCTGCTTTTTCATAGATTCATGATTTTTCTTTGATATGCAGTTGATTTTTAGATTATGAATGCAGTAGTACATATATGACATACTGAAAAATACTGATTTGATTTGGTGTTGGATTCTCTGAAATCGATTTCCGAATGTTATAGCCTAATAAATATTGAACCTTTTTTTGCAGGTGGTGTTTGTATGGGAAATTAAAGGAGAAATGAGAGTGTGGGATACAAGTCTATTGCTAGTTTGTTTGTTTTTTTAAATAGTTTTATCATTTTTTTGTATAATCCAGAAGTACGTATACGGAATACTGAAATAAAAGTGTTTCAGTACTGTAATTTTATAGATTCATTACTTGTTTTTGACATGCAGTTGATTTTTAGATTATGAATCAGCAATGCATATATGGAATACTGAAACATACTGCTTTGGTTTTGTTATTCTTTATAGTTTTATAAAAAAAAAAATATTTGATCCACAAGTATATGTATATGGAATACTGAAATAAAAGTGTTTGATTTTGTTTTTCATTGACTTATTACTTGTTTTTAACATGGATTTGTTTTTTAGATTATAGATCAGCAGTACATATATGGAATACTGAGAAATATGTTGTTTCACACGTGTTTAGTTGTAGGGTATAGTAGTCATTTTCTTGATTTAAAAAACTTTGGACCTTAGGATAAGGAAAAAATTCGGTTGGACCCTACTATAAATAACTATATGGGCCTAGGACCAAACAACAAATTTTCCATTGTTTATTTATAGTGTTTCTTTGGGCTTGTTTAACAAGTTCGCTTCCTACATCCACCATATAAGGTCCACCAAGTAGGAAATACCAATAAGATCCTAGAAATAATATATTAGAAAGAGTTTATTCCAGTTGACTAAGTCAATTATTTGTTTGGTCCATTTTAAAAATATATTTTACAGTTTGGTCCTGCAAATTAATGTTTGATCTTACGGTTTTGTCTACCCACACGGAATATTCTTTTTCAGTTACTAAAATACCCCTTCACTACCGTATATAACCAGAAAAAGCAGAATCAGTTTCAATTTTAATTTCTCTCTCCTGCTTCATCTGATGCTGTCGTTTTTTTTTTCTGTTGCTGCAGAACTATTTTTCTAGGGTTTGCGAAGATTGATTTTGTTTTGATACGAAGATTGATTCGATTTATAGCAGATTAATGAAGAATTCATTATTACGAAGACTGGTTTGATTTACGGAGTTGATTTTTGGTTTTAGAAGAATGATTCGATTTTTACGGAGTTGATTTGGAATTTACAATTCTAATTTGATTTTTACGGAGTTGATTTTGGTTTTCAAAGATTTATTCGATTTGACGGAGTTGATTTCAGAATTACAGATCAAATTTACGAAGATTTGATATTCAAAGATTGGAGTTGATTTGATATTTGAAGATTGGAGTTGATTTGAATTCTTCTTGTTTCTGGTGAATATTCATACTAATTCCTTTTCTGATTATATTTTTATTTGAAGTAATTTTGTAGATCGGTTGTGTTTCTCTTCTTATCAAGAGTTCATTTGGTTTGGTGAGGGGTATCGCCTCAACCCACTTTGATGCATACTCGGTAGCTGTTATTATGTATTTGTGGCGCTTTGAAGACATTGGGTTGATTGGCCCTATAAGGTCCAGTCCCAGCTATGGAATGACCATAGCGTTACTATGTTGTGTAATTGAGTGTGCGACGCCCGAATCAGGGTTCCGTGCATCTGACAGCTTAGGCATTTTCGTACGTACTCTGCAATGTCGCTTTCCATGGTTGGCCAATGAAATCCGCCTTCGTAAAGTTATAGGAACAACTTCCGTATTCCTTGATGCTCGGCATTATGAGACTGAGTCATCACTTCCATTGATTCTTGGTCGGATAAGCATCGCAGCACGACGTCACTGTAGCTTATGCGATAAAGAACACCCTCGTGTATGAAGAAACACGCTCCTTTCTTTTGGATCTTTAGGGCCGCCTGTCTCTTGCTGGGTAGCCTTCCATATTGGATGAAGTCTATATAAGGTTGTTGATAGGATCCGGAGATACCTATTTATAATAACCGTCACTAGTACTTTCTACAAAAGCACTAAAACGGTGTTATTAGCCAAACGATCGAGTCCTAGATAATATAAATATGGGTATAAAATGTAGCACTTATGTGCTTATCAACACCCCCCAACTTATATTTTGCTAGTCCTCGAGCAAAACAAAGAATTGACCCGCTACACAACTGGTCATATCATAAGAGAAAGTTAGACCCGCTACACAGCTGGTCATAAAATGAAATGAAATACCCTACAAAAGACCCGCTACACAGCTGGTCATGACAAATACCACACACAAGACCCGCTACACAGCTGGTCATAACCCTAAAAATCATAATGATGAACCTTTTTTTTTTTTTGGACCCGCTACACATCTGGTCATAAATTGCAAAAAAAATCCTGAAAAAGAAAAAGGAAAAAGTTAACCACTACCCCACACTTAAACATTATATTGTCCTCAATGTAATTGAGTCATCCAACATAAAATTTAAGATGGGAAATTCATAATATGCGAAAATAAACAAATAAAAATAAAATAAGAAAATTTAATTACCTACTGGAATATACATAAAGGATTCTCCATATATCAACAATCTAAATAGTTGGGGATCAACCCAAAGAGCAATACATACAACCAGTGATAACCTCAGATCTTCGTTGTAGCAACGTAAAGATATAGAGATTATCAAAAGGAAAGAGCTGCCCAAATACCTTGTTTTTGCAAAGGATAAATCATCAGTAACAAGAATTACCGACTCAAGTGGTTCACTGTGGGCGGGAACTGAAACCATTTGGGAGACATGCATAGGAAAAGAGAAGTCACGAGATGCAAAATAATCTAGTAATACCGGAGAAGCACGCAATTCTAATCCAAAATTAGGAATCTTCCGAAAAGTTGTGCTAACAATTCTAGGTATATGAACTTCTCCACTGGGTTTGTGACCCTGTAATAAATCATCATCATAATCATCATTAACCAAGGAATCAATAGGAATATCACAATAAAGATGATTAAAGGAAACCTTATAGATAGAGTGTAATGTCTCTAAGTCGTTAGACTTAACTACAGTTTCCTCTGAATTAACACATTCTTCATAAGCATCATTGTTATAGCACTGATATGTCACATCGTCTAAAAGAATGGTGTCCTCAACCATAAACTCATCCTTTTGAATATGCGAGTGATCATTAACACGATCTGGAGTTGGAATAAATACACCATCTTCACTTGGTATGAAAATGTCTATATTCCTATGATCACAACTATCAAGTTCATCATCATTCTCCATACACATTGATTCATTAGTTAAATCGGTTTCATCATAAATATCAAGAGTATAAGAAAAAAATTATAACTTGTATCCTCATTCAGACCATGATCTTCTACCGACTGCGTTAGTTGAGCAATCGATAAATCAATTTGTTTAGAAAGTTGATCAATATAAGCTTGGGTTTTACTCGGCTCAGCAAAAAATAACTCATTAGCTTTGGTCTGTTCGACAATGTCAATATTGAGGCGTTCTAACAAAGATAGTTGTGATGCCAATGGGTCACAGTAAGATTGATCATCTCTCTCACACTGTGACAGAGAAATGTGTGAATAATAATTGGAATCAACAAATTGTGGCTCATAACCAGGGTAAGGTTGGTAATGATCATAACCTTCACAAGGTCCGGAATGATCATACCTATGAGAATAATTCCAATCATTATTTATACACTCGGAGGGTTCTTGATAATGAGAAGGTGCATATGCATACTCCTCAGGTGAAATATCAAATGACTCCTCTGTCTCAACTCTTTTGGTAAGATTCCAAAAAGCTATAAAAGAAGTCAACTCACTGGAAACCATTATACAAACAAAATTTTTCCCAATAACTCACCTTGCAAAAGCTTTGTGAGAATATCAAGTACTTACTTTAGGCATGTTGTTGACTCCAATCGCCGCTCTTCAGACTAAGGTACCTAAAAAAAAAATCAAATAAACTACGTAAAAAGAAATAAAAGAAAATATAAAAATAAGATAAAATAAGATATATACAAAAAATAATAACTATGTACAAAATACCAATTACAATATTCCACAACCGCTCCCCGGCAGCGACGCCAAAAATTGATAGGATCCAGAGATACCTATTTATAATAACCGCAATCGCACGATGTCTAACTAGTAGACAGAGGCAAGTACGGGTCGTTCCCACGAGGAGCGGTGAAAATATTTAACTAATATTCTCAATTGACAAAGAAATAATGTTTTTGGGAGTTTTAGAATGAGAAATGTAAAAACGAAATAATAAAATTAAATCAACGGGAAAAATGGTAACCAGGGTTTATAGTATCCACCACTATTTCTATTCAGTTACTGAAATGAAACATAATTACGAATATGTGTTTATTGTTCGTTCTATTGACATCACCTGTTATATGTATTAGAATCGCAAATATCACTGGTATACCCTAAGCATGGCACATCAAAAGACTAAATCCAAGCATGAACCATCAAATTGCATCAGCGAGAAAGTTATACGAAACTAAATATAGGTTCACAAATTCTACATGGCTTTTCTAAGCATAACCTATCGAAGTTTTTAACGAAGCATGGATCATCAAATAATAAGACACACATATTTGTAAAACTAATTCATTAAGCACATAGGTTTTTAAAACCGGTGAAGCAACAACTAATTTTCAATCAATCAATAAACAATATTCAAGAATTAATTTATTCAAATCATAACGGTCTATTGCTATATAACCAAATCAAAGTAGCCTAATACCCCAAGTGGTTTCAATCCATAAACCCTAGTTACAATAATTTAGCAAGACATGGCTTTCTCAAAAGCCATAAACATATTAAAAGAATCACAAACAAATCAAATCGGAATCGAAACAACAAAACTTCAAACCGTAACCGCTCCTCCCTTTGTTTTTTGCTCCACTCTGTAGCTGCGGCTCTCTGGCCAATCCTCCTTTCTTTCTTACTCGGTGTTCCTTATGTCTCATTGCTGAGGTGCTGTGAAATGGTGTTTGTCGCAAAGCCATTTTAGCCTCCAATTTAATCATTTTTCTTGCGATGATCAGGTTCACTGGTACTTTCTACAAAAGCACTAAAACGGTGTTATTAGCCAAACGATCGAGTCCTAGATAATATAAATATGGGTATAAAATGTAACACTTACGTGCTTATCAGTTGTCTCCAATCTGTTCCCTCGACTACACAGACTTTTGCGGGCTTTGGTGGAACCTGACAGTCGGAACAACCATCTTGGAGAGTTGCTGCTTGCGCTGACATGCTTGGCCAGTATATTCCCATTCTCTGAAGCTTTCTGTAAAGATGAACGACGCCAGTTTACCCAGACGTCTCCCCGTGTAACTCTTAGAGTATTCTTTCTGCCTCCCTTTTATTCACACACCTCGCGAGGGATCCTCCGGCAGCTCGATAATACAAGGCTCCTTGGATCATCACAAATTGTTTCAAGGCTTGGGTGGGAATTACTCGGTCATCATCTATCCGAGTTAGATCTTCGATATATACTTGCCGCCAATCGTCTACTTCTTCAGAGGCTAGGTCTTCTTTCCAAGTGCTGGGGAGCTCATTTCTTCTCACCGTGACGGTACCCTCTTCTTCGCCATTTAGTTGCATCTTGCTTGCTAGCATCGCTAGAGTGTCTGCATGCCGGTTTCCGCTTCTGCCCGTATGGTCTAATGTTGACCCCGTCTGGTTCATCAAGCTCTGAGCCTCCGCTCGATAGGGCGCTAGGTGCGGCTCTTTGACATGAAAGTCGTCGTTCACTTGGTTTATCACTAGATTTGAGTCTCCTTTTACTTCTATACTCCCTAGATTGAGCTCATTTGCCAACTTGAGTCCTAGAATTAGCGCTTCGTATTCGGAAACATTATTACTGCATGGGAAATCCAGTTTGAACAAGTACGAGAGCAAGTCGCCTCGTGGGGCTTCGAACACTACTCATGCTCCTCCGACGGTACCATACGACGATCCGTCGAAGAACATGGTCCAAGGCTCGTCGGCATCTGCGACTGCTACTTGTACAGGTATGTATTCGTGTACCTCATCGTCTCTTTCTTTTGGGAACACGGCTATTAAGTCTTCTATTGCCTGTCCTCTCACCCCATTTGGTCGCTGATATTTGAGCTCAAATTCCAACAACTGTAGCAACCATCGAGCAGTTATTCCCGTTAGGACGGGTTTAAATGCTAAGTAGGCTATAGGATTTCCCGCGGCTACCACAATGGTCTCGTGCGTCAGGAGATAAGGTCGCAGCTTCTGTGACGCGTATATAAAAGCTAGACATGCCTATTCAACGCGCGGATACCATAGTTCCGCGTCTCTCAGGACTCGTCTGACGTAATAGATAGGCGACAGATCATTTCCCCCCATGTCTTGTGCGAGAACCGCGCCTATCGCTGAGTTAGTGAATGTCTTATAGATATAGAGGGGAACTCCTCTTATTGAGGACCTGAGGACCTTAGGGATGACAAGGCATTGTTTCAGTTTCTCGAATACAGCGCGTTGCGTTTCTCCCCACACGAAGGCCGCATCTTTCTTTAGTAAAGGAAGGAACGCAGTCATTAATTGCGCAAAACAGGGTACGAAGCGTTGTATGTATGATATCCTTCCTATGAAAGCTTGTAGTTTCGTTGCATTCGCTGGAGGCGCCATGGTCGTGATTGCCTCGACCTTTCTCGGGTCTACTTGGATCCATTCATTAGTCACCATAAAGCCTAGGAACTTTCCTGACGTCACCCCGTAAGCGCATTTGAGAGGATTCATATTGAGCTTGAACTTCCTGCACCTCTCAAAGGTTGTCTTCAAGTGAGAGGCGTGATCTTCGGCCTCTAGCGTTTTGACCACGATGTCATCGACGTACACCTCTACCGTCTGGTGCAGTAAGTCGTGAAATATGGAGGTCATGGCGCTCTGATATGTGGCGCCGGCGTTTTTTAGACCGGAAGGCATCACCACATAGTAGAAATTTCCATATGGGGTCTGAAAAGCGGTCTTCTTTGCATCGGCCGAAGCCATCTTTATTTGATTGTACCCCATGAATCCATCCATGAAGGAAAATCTTTTCTTACCTCCTGTCGCGTCTAGCGTCATATCAATATTGGGCAGTAGGAAGTCGTCCTTTGGGCATGCTCGATTTAGGTCTCTATAATCCACACAACATCTGATCTTCCCACTCTTTTTCACCACAGGCACGATGTTAGCTAGTCATGTCGGGTGCTGGATAGGCTTGATGAACTTGGCCTTGAGCAACCGTTCTACTTCCTCCTTTATTGAGAGAGTTTTGGCCCTAGGGAATTCTCTGCTTCTTTGTTTTACAGTCTTGAACTCGGGTGACACTCCAAGGTTGTGGGCCACAAGATCACTGTCTAGCCCCGGTATTTCGTCATAATCAAAGGCGAAGACATCCTTGTAGTATTTGAGTAGCGCGATCAACGCTTCCATTTATTCTTCATATAAGCTCTTACTTATCATGATGGGGCGCCTGTCTTCCTCTGACCCTATGTTGATTTCCTCCATCCCATCCATAGTGATATCTCCATGTGTTCGCTCTTCCTCAGCTCTGGGGGTCGCGTCTATGAGTTGGTCTCGAATCTCTTCGTCATCGATCGTGTTGTAAGGTAGTTCCGCTAGACTTTTATTGGTATCTTCATAGGGAGTCTCCACTTCACTCGTTGTCGTGTTGGCGCAGTCTTGCACATCCGCGGGTACCCCCTCAGTTAGTTGATACAAGCGGTATACATGCCCTCCATCCGGTATAGCGAAGCGATGGAATCTGGGCTGCTCCTCTTGTTTTCTCTTCCTCTCGGTCGGGAATGCCATCCTGAATGGGCTAAACACAGACTTAGTCGGCTATGGTTTTTCTTCCTCTCCCCACTTAGGGAGTGGGGTAAGCCGTGCTTCGGGCGCCTCATCTGCCTCTTTTGGTTCGTCGTAGAAGACTGCGTCTGCCATGTATGCTTCCTCTGGTTCGAAAGGGTTGCTCGTTGCAAGATTCCGGTATTGTCTTCCTCCTATGTTGGTCTTGACACACTGATGGTATGTCGACACCACCACCTTGTATTTAAGTAGCCATCCTCTTCCCAGTAGCACATCGAACGTGGTGTCATCTTCTAGTACGTAGAATGGCGTAAGCGATCGGATAAGGCCGTCTGTCACAACGAGGTTGATGATTCCGATGGCTGTCTGGGTGTGACCTCCGAATCCCTTCACCGTGATGGTTCATATCCTGATAGCGGACCGATGTACTCCCAGGATGTCTAGCGTGTGCATGGAAACTAGATTTAAAGACGCGCCTCCATCCACAAAGGCTCTCTTTAGTGGGTGTCTTTTGATTGAACCGTTAAGTACAAGGGCCTTAGGTGTTCTCCTGGATAGCAGATGTCCTCGTCCGTGAATACGATCGCCTCCTTGAGGAGGGGGCGTAGGGTTTTCCTGCCGCGATAGCTGTTATAGCCTTCCATACTTCTTTGATTTGATCTTCACTGAAGCCGAGAGAATCAAAAAACTGTTGGGATAATACTGTTTTGGCGAACTTACTGGCCACGCTATCTGTGTTTGTGAATGCAGGGTTCTCCATTTCAATCTCACACGCCTCCTCCTCATTTTCGTCCCAAGGCCTCCAAACATCTCTGCTCGGGTCGTGTGATAACATCATGACTTGATGTTGGATCGCTTTGCCGCCTTCGGGATTACTCTTTTCGGAGGTTGTAGCAGTTGGTTGTGGGGTGTTGTATCCTGCGGTGAAAGTGACAGTAGCTAGCATCGTTCTTATCAATGGTACTGGGGTCTGTTTTTGTTGGAGGCAACTGGGTTTCTTTGTTTGCTATCCATTGATCCAAAAAGCCCACGATCTGCTCCTTGCTGCAAGGTAAGGGAGGGGGAAGTGTCTGTGTGCTCCAGCTTTCTCGGTTATTGTTCGCGTGGGTATTCCTAGGCACCATTGACACGGTATTGACTGTGTTGCGCCAGGCGTAGTCTGAATTGTGTTCCTCGACACAATCAGCGATTCTTGCTTCCGCTTCTTCTAACTCAACGAACGTCGGGAATCGGAAGTTGACTAAGCTCTTCTTAAAGGATGGCGTCATTCCGCGTACACAGATCTCCACCAGCGCTTCTTCCCTGACATCCTCGTAGAAGTCTAGGGTAAGGAGACGAAACCTGGCGATGTACTTTCCTATTTGTTCACCTAGACGTTGGTTGCATTTGCTCAGATCTATAGTGGTGATTTTTCTTTTTGATGAATAAAACTTTCTAAGGAAGAGGGTGGACATGGTTGACCACGAGCTAATGCTTCCTGACTTTAGGTTGTCATACCAAGTAAATGTCGTGTCGGTTAGCGACTTCGGAAACTCCCTCAAGCACAGCTTCCCATTAGTTGCGTGATCATTCATAGTAGAAAGGAATCGGCTAAGGCGCGTCCCTTGACCATTATAAATCTTGAACTTTGGAGAGGTATAATCTTCCGGGTACTGGTATTTTGTGACGAGTATGGGCTAGCCATGAAGTCATAGTTATCCTGCTCACTACTCTGTAGTTCGTCTCTAAGTACTTGGCCATCGCCTCTTGTGTCATAGCTACAGGTTCCTCTTCCTTTTCTCTCGAGTCTTCCATTGCTCCTATGGTATTCTACTCAGCGTTCGCCACCTTCAGGAGTTTTCTCAGCACTTGCTCTCTGCGGACGTGGTCCTCTAGCTCTTTCTGCATTTCCTTCAGAGAAGGTTGTATGGGTGATATGTTCTCGCCTTCCTGTTGTTTGTTCTTCTCGTGTGGAGTGTACGGTCTTCTCACCTGTGTGATGGGGTTCGACACTATCCCTACTCTCACGCCTTCTTGGTTAAGTGGCGGGTCATTTGGTTGGTTTCCTATTGCGCCTGAGTTAACACCTTCTGAGTATGTCATGATGGGCTAGGCACGATCCTCCGGGTGTGGTCGCAAAATGTTGAAGGGTGAATTCGATTTTGGTTCTACCCGTCCTAGTTACACCGGCTTTTTTAGGAATGGTAAGAGAGAGAGAGTTGCATTTCCATTGTACCTTGTCATTCCTTATATAAACTTTCCCAAAAGTCCCTCCTTTTATGACATCATGAAACATGTCCTAAACCTCATTAATTACTTCTAATGTCATTTCTTAATATAATCCTTCTCTTATCCCTTAATTCCTCCTTTGTCCTTCTTGTCTCATGGGTATTCTCTCATTGGGCTTGGGACTAGTCCCCAAGTCCCCACATCTCATGCTAGGCTTACCACCCCTCTTAGGGGCACCCCATACCCGCTAAGGGGTATTATTTTTCATGTATCAACAAGGTGCGCTTAGTTGTCGACAAATATTGCAGCAAGTCTGGTCATAAAGTTGCAAAGGTTAAGAATGATAGACTTAGGTTCACAGTCAAGTGTGGTAGGAATAAAGATTGTCCTTGGTATCTGCACACTATTCCAATTGATGCCGCTAAAAGTGTCTTTGCTATCAAGGGATTCAATGGGAATCATACATGTGGTGGTGCTTATAAGCCGAAGGATCCCCCTCTAAAGAAGAAATTGATTAAACATATATTCAAGGATCAAATACAGTCAAATCCATTGATAAAGCCTTTGGATAGCGTTGCTCGGGTGAAGAGTTGTTACGGTATTATCATAAAATACCATCATGCTTATAAAGAGAACGAAGCATCTCAGTCGGAGATATATGGTGTGTTTTAAAAATCTTGTTTGGTATGTTGAAGCAATAAAGGCTACCAATCCTGACAGCTATGTTAAGTTTGAATTTAATAAATCGACTAAACGGTTTGAGAGGCTTTTCATTTGTTTTGTTGCCTGTATCGAAGGATACAAGTTCATTCACCCTATATATGCTTTATTGTGATGCAATATTTCTCACTGGGAGATTCAAGAGAACGTTAATGGCTGTCACTGGCGTGAATGGGAACCAAGGCAAATTTCTTTCTTTTTATGTATAACTCACATTTTTGTTCATATATTTCCTAAAATGAACTGACTACATTATTTGATTTTTAGTTCGTAGTTGTTACAGAACTAACTGTTTTCTTTTGATTAGTTCATATTGCTAGTTTACAGTTCTTAACGAACTGATTGTTTTCTTCTTGATTAGTTCATTTTGCTAGCTTCATAGTTCATAATGAACTTACAGCTTTTAGTTCATACTTCTAAATGAATCGATAGTTTTCTAAATGAACTGACAGTTTCATCTCATGTTTTCTCAATGAACTGACAATTTTAGTTCTTTTGTTTTCTTTCATTCTGCAGGTTTTTTTTCCTTTCGCGTTCTCTTTAGTTCCTCCAGAAGACATTGAAGGTTGGGAATGGTTCATGGAAAACTTGCAGTATTATGTCGACTCTCGTCCTATCACCTTTATCACTGATCGTCATGAAGGGATGAAGCAAAGTATTCCTAAGGTTTTTCCTAACTCGCATCATATTATTGTTTTTATCATTTGAAGAATAACCTCCCTATCGAGAAAGGACATGAGAAGTATAAACAAGTACTGGATTTGTTCCATAAAGCTGCATATTGTTACAGTGTTGCTAAATATGAGTTTGCTTTGAATGAGATGTATATTATTGGATGTGGTTGGGTTTCCAAGTACCTCAGAAATATCGATCCCAAGCACTGGGAAAATGCTTTCTTCGTAGTATGTAGGTATGGGACACACTCGTCAAGTATTGCAGAATCTTTCAATAGCTGGATTCATTGTGAAGGAATTTACCTCCAGCTGCTCTTGATGATGATCTCGGGATTAAGATTATGAGGATGAGTTCAGAAAGGCGTGAGCTTGGTATAACTTATCTAGATAGTTCGACTCCAATTTACAAATCTATACTCAAGGAACATGTCAATATAGGTCGTCCATGGAATGTTACCGAGTCATGGATATGAGGTGCATTCTCCCAGCTCTTATGTTGTTGATCTTATGCAGATGACCTGTACTTTCCAGAGATGGAAAGTGTTTGGTTTCCCTTGTGATCACGCCACTGATGCTATTACTCTCAAGGGTGCTGATATTTTCATGTATACTCAGCCTTACTTTGGTTCAAATCATTTTTCGTAATTCTTATGCTCCTGCAATTCGACCCATTCCCAACTTCGATAGGCCTGAAGTGTATGAACCTGAAGATAGAGTTCTTCCCGGTATTCCAAGGCCATCTCCAGAAACACCACCAAAGAAGCATATTTGCAGTGCTTATGAGAAGGAGAGGAGGCCTATGAAGTGCTCCAATTGCAAGAAAATTGGGAATCAAAACAAAACTACTTGTCGTCAATTACTGTTGGAGTAGTATGCTTGAACTTTTATTTTTTAGTTTATGTTTTTTTTTATGGTTTATGAACTGCTATTACTTTTGAATATGAACTGGTGGTATTTTTATTTTTTTTGATATGCACTTAATTGTCTGGAGTGAACTTCATTTTTTGGAATGAACTCCCTCTTTTTTGTAGAACTGCTACTTTGAAATGTTATTTCTATGGGATATGTACTTCATTATCTTGAATGAACTGCTATTCTATCATTTACTGGAATGAACTCCATTTTTTCTAGAACTGCTATTGAAATGTTAATGTTATTCAATGGGATATGTACTTCATTGTCTGGAATGAACTGCTATTTGTATCAGTTCATTTACTAGAATGAACTTCATTTCTGGAATGAACCCCCTTTTTCCTAGAATTGCTATTAAAATGTTATTTCTATCAGTTCATTTACTAGAATGAAATTGTACCCAATAGAGTTTGCACTTTCTGTCAATTCATTTACCTAATGAACTGGTATCCATAAGACAACAAGACAAAACATTGAAGTTAAAAACATAACGTAAGTTATCCATAAGACAGAACATTGAAGTTAAAAACATAATTCAAAATATCATCTACTAGTAATCTACTATCCAAAATGACATTTGAAGCTAATTCAGGTAATATTAGACATAAGAGTTTTTTTGTCTAATCTGTTTCACCATTATCAAGTAAGCAATTGCTAAGGAATTCTGAGTTGGTATATTCACTCCAACTCTCTTCATCTCCTGCTGCAGTAAGAAGTTTGTAGGCCATATCAACTCTCTTTGCTTGCATCTTGTTTACCATTTCAGTTTTCTTCATCACACTCTGCGACTTGGTCGTTGTTGGCTTGACACTTCTCTTGATCCAATAGCAGGTGTACAGTAGGAAATCTGGGTATTTCCCTTGATCTGGTGCTCCTGGCAGATTTTCAAAGTTAATGCTGGTGCATCTTTCCGTATTATGTGCTTGTATACACGAGTTGATGTGTCTCATGCAGTAAGCAACCATTTTGTTTGTGTCAGTCTCACGTTGTTTACCAAGCGCACCCTTTTTGATAGAGTTGTAATGCTCCCATGTGTAGTTAGTGACGTCAAAAACCAGCAGATGCCAGTGTTCACCTAAAGGCCTTTTTGATTTTGCTTTACCAATGTTTGGGTCAGTATTCATAGGAATGAGCACATTCTCGGTTCTGTAATGCATGTCTCTTATAAACTCATCAACTTCCTCCGTTCTCTTCTGTGCATTGTGCTGCACAAAAAGTCTGGAAAAAAAGAGAGAAATGAACTAGATAAGCAGTTCATTCTATGCATGTCAAGATAAGAAGTTCAAATAGATAAAAATCAAATAACCTTCATAGGCATGCTTTTTTCTCTAAATCAGATCAACTGCAAGCAAACAGTTCATTTATCAAATGAATAGGCAGAAACACACTTACGAATGTTGTTGGATTCATAATCTCGAAGTTGATATACTCTCTTCGAGTCTCACTGTTCTGGCTTTCTATAAACATTCTCTCCTTGTTTACAGCTTTATACTTTCTGTATATATAGTAAATCAACAAGGTGTTGTCCAAGTATTCATTGAACAACAGAGAACAGATTTCACTCCCTTGGACTGATATTGCAATTTGCTTGTGATTCTCCGCTTTCCAAGCTGCTTGACTGCAAACAGAAAGAAAAATGAACTGTCAAAAGTTTATACCAAATTTTTTTTTTGAAGAAAAACATACCAAAAGTTAGTTTGAGAAACATACGTAGTCATAGCTTTGATGAAGAATTCACCAAATACCGACAGCGCAACTTTATCAAATTTTGAGTAAAAAGGAGAATTCTTCAGGTCTGGTAGATTTGGCTTGAGTACTTCTCTTACTCTTCTAGGCGCTTGCGGGGTTGTTTCTTGAGTCTGATCTCTTTGATGTACATGTGGTGCTTCTTCTTGAGTCTGATATTTTTGTTGCGCCTGTGGTGCTGCTCCCTGAAAATTTGCAGGCTCGAATCCCCTTTTCCTCTTACCTACATTTCCAACAGGGTTCTCCTTTTGTACATTCTTTTTCTTCTCTTCTTCATCTCTATCAACTTCAGGTGAATTCCTCGTCACTACCTTCTTGTCCTTGTTCAACTTCAGTCTGAATCTTGTTTTTCTTCCACTTAAATCTGATCCAGATATAAAATCATCCCCTATTGGTTTCACTGGTTTGTTTGCTCTAATAACCATTATATTACTTTCTTCCGGTACTGGTACAGGTGTGTGTTGAGTCTGATCCATCGATGAACCAAGGCCTGTTTCATTCAGTTTTGCAACTATTTGTGAAGCTGTCTCCACATCTGCGGCATTTGTCTTTGCTTTCTTTGATATAGTAACTACTCCAGGTTGTTCTTATGACACAGGGGTGGGTTGGAACAGTGACATGCCGATCGAAAAACTAGGACAACTACAGTTGATTTCGTTTACTGCAATTTTGATGATGGTGTCAGCTTCATCATCATTCAGATCTTCATTCTTCTGATTCTTGTCATCAATAAGCTGCAGACTCACACACTCTTCATTGAAGAATATATCATCTTTGTTACTTGCTGTTAAAAATAATTCAAGAAGCATAAATCAATTTTTTTTATCAATAGTCAACCTATGCTTCAAAAGTCAGAGTTCACCCCTCATAATGAACTCCAACTTCTACATTGTAGCCAGAGTTCATCCACGAGAATGAACTCTAACCTTTGCAGTAAAATTTAGAGTTCACCCCTCAGAATGAACTCCAACATCTATATTGTAGCCATAGTTCATCCATGAGAATGAACTCCAACATCTTGATTAACAGTCAGTGTTCATCCCACAAAATGAACTCCAACCTCTAAATCTAAAAAAATTACAGAAGGAAGAAAAATATTTGAAATTTCTTACCTAGGTTCACACATTGATCAATACTTAAAGGAACTGGGGTGTTATCTGTTGGAAATGAACGAAGTTGTTCTTCAGTCATCTCATCAAGTAGATTTTGCAGAATATCACTTGCATCGACTTCAATAGAAGGATTTCCAACAGATAAGACGGGAACGAGATGATCAGAACCAGATCATCAAGCAGCTTCCATATAATCAGTCCCAATTCCTTCATTTACAGCATCTGGTACTACTTGCATTCCTTCATCCAAAACAACATCTTGCATTCCAATTCCTCCAGCATCTTGCATATCATTAGCAGCATCTTGTATTCCAACATCTTCATTCAAATTTCCTCCACCAGCTTCCATGGCGTCATCCACTGGTTGATCCAATATAATGTTTATTTGATCACTCAACAATGAAATCTTGTGCTCATCAATGAAAAGAGTATGCACTGCCATGAATTTCGCCACATTTCCACCTATATATAGCAATGCATCAACTTCAGTTTGCTTAGAAGCCAAGTGTAATACAAGGCATTCCATCTTTCTTTCAAAAAGTTTATTTGAAGTTGTTACTCTGCAAGTGATTGCTCAAGGTCTTCCTTCTTTAACAAAAGATTCCTCATCTCCTCAGCATGCTTCGTTGTCAACTGTTTTATCTCTTGAGCATGTTTACCTCTCAGGTTTTCTATCTCTTAAATATGTGTAGCTTCCAAATTTTCTATCTGAGTGGTCATTTGAATGAATTCTTCCTCAAGCAACTCAGCTTTTGTCTTGGCTTTTTGCTTTTGTAATAGCTTGTTTTCAACATCATTATATTCTTCCAAGAATTTTTGTGATACCTGCACACAAAAAATTCAAATAATCAGATATTATCAACATTTTTGTAGAGTTCATTTCACACAATGAACCCCCAATTACATTCTCATTAAACATTCATAGTATAAATTCATTACAAGGAATGAACTACAACGTCAAAGGAATTGACATTAACAGTCAGAGTTCATTTTGTGGAATGAATTCCCAGTTTTATCTTAAAGTAGCATAGTTAATTATGTGAAAATGAATAATGGTATTATCTTAAACTAGTTTTTTACCTCTCCAAAATCATCAACATTTATTTCTAAGTGTTTGCAAATGGTATCGATATTCCACCTTGCAAACATTGGACAATAGTCTACTGTTTTATGCACCTTCCACTTGGGCGTTAATTTCTTTGAATGCTCAGCAAACCAAGGTTGTAAAAAGAAGAATTTCACTTGTCAGTTACCAACAACAGTTCATCAAAACACCAAACATCAAAATGAAGAAACATAATTATGAATAAGTATTTAACAATTTTTCATTTCACCAACAAGTAAAGGTAACATCCTTCAGAAGAACCTCTTCTCAAGCTTTACATCAAATTCTTGTGTATGAGATGCGGCAAAGGTACTCTATCTATTGATTTTTTCAAACATGGTTACAAGATCTTCAATAGATCCTCTATTCTTAATCAACTCAATTATTTTTTCTTTCAATTATGTGTTCATTATATCAGAAAGTTTCCTTTTTTGTGGAACAAAAATTGTAGGTTGTATAGAACCTCCCACAAGTGTAGTCTGTCGGGTTTCTTGAATCCAAGAAAGATTCTTCGATTCCACCTCCAGGGATACATGGTATTCCAAACACTAATGAAAACTCTTCAAGTGAGGATCTTAGTACGTATGTTTCTCCCCTACTTTGAAAATGAACGTATCATCATTTGTATCAGGAATGAATCGGTGTGCACTGCAGAAAACTTGGACAGCAGGTCTTGACTTATTCCATTCAGTAGCAACAATGTCATCTTCTAGAAATACTATGGATACATTCCCTAATGGACTCCCATACAAATCCTTTCTTTGTTATTCATTCAAAGCCTCTTTTTCCTCTAGTTCTTTAATCTTATCAGCAAGAGAAATGACTCCAGCAAAGCTACACTTTATCTTCTTTTCTATATTTTTTTTAAATGAGAAAAATAATTAATGGTTAGTTTCATAAGTATTAGCTCATAAAAGAAGATAAAGTGTAGCTTGAGAAGGACCAATACTTCAGCTCATTCTACTGGGTAAACTCTCAAGCATTTCGAAGTTCATTCAATAAAATGAGGCTTTCAGAGAAGAACCAACACAAGAATGAATCTAGATAATGGACTTCATTCTACAAAATGAAGTCCATTTACAGTGAACTGTAAAATCTAGATCTACAATTTTTCTAGACTTCATTCTAAAGAATGAAGTACAACAAACATCAAAGAAGAAACATGTTTCATTTTACAAAATGAACTCAGTCAAAGAAGAACTTATTATTCATCAAACAAATATACACTTTCATTCTAAAGAATGAATTCTGACAATATATATGCGATTTAAAACTTCATTGTACAACTTCATCAAATAGATCTACAACTTCACTCAACAAATGAACTCAGACAAGATATACCCTACCAAATAGATCTAAAACTTCATTCAACAATATGAACTCCGACAAGATATAACCTACCTATAAAACTGAATATAACTGAAATAAACATGCAGATAAAAAAAATCATGATGAATACGCATTCATATGAACATCCAATATCAAAAACCAACTTCTATTATTAGGGTTTTTTTATACCTTTCGCTGGTTTCTTTGCTTTTGATTTCTTTGAAATTGGTTCTTCTTCAACTTGATTAACTCCTTCAAATACAACTAATTGGTTGTTTGTTTCTTCAACTTCTTCGTCTGTAGATGATTCTACTACTATTTTCCTCCTCGATCTCCTCATTTTAGGGTTTTGATTTCTTTAATTTTTCTAGGGTTTTTGATTTTGGGGTTTTGTTTTCTGATTTTGAAGACTGATTTGTTTTCAATTGTGAAGATTGAAATGATTTCGACTGATATTATCAAGATCCTTACTATTTTTGGTGGATTTAAGTTTGTGTTAGAGCATAGCTCGGTCGACCTCGCATGCGTTGCTATCTCAAGCATGTTTGTCAATGTTAGTGATCAAAACTATAAGTCTTGATTTCTAGCCTACATAGCAAAGTCTCGGACTAGGATAGAAAAGTGTAGTTGAGATCAAGGACTTCATGGCGATTCATCATACAACGACGAAGATCTACTCAAGGAACCGTGGAACTTCATCAACAAAAAGGTATGTGGAGACTTGAACTTATCTATCACTCAAAAGTCTATCTCTTATATCTCCTACTTCTTATGAGACAAAAGTCGTATGCTATATAGACTGGACCATACACATTTGATATTTCGAGCCGAGTATATCTCGCCTATCTATATCTCGAAATCATGTGTTGGTAAAGCGTTTCGCTTTGATCAAGTTTATCTTCACCTAGTGACGAAAGTCATGAAAAGTTTCAATTACTTTGAGAATTGCTCTGACGCGAAACGGTCTGTGAATAACGGCTATATAACGTCCTCTGAGAATGTCTCAATGAATGGAATGAGAGTTTAGATTACATAACCATGTATTCCTTAATCCGAAGTTTTTGAACTTTGTTGATTGAGAGAAACCAGAGGAATTGGCTTTGCCAAGTCCGCGAACCCAGTCCGCGAACTGAGGAAGTTCTTGTACCGAGAATTTCTGTTGGGATTTTCCAAAAACTCGTTTGCGTATAAGTCCGCAAACTCAGTCCGGAAACCTAGTCCGCGAACTGGCGAAAGTCTCTTTAATGAGATTTTCTGCTGAGTTTGGAAAACTCCACTGGTTGTCTTAAGTCCGCAAACTTGTTTGTGAGCTTAAGAGGTTATGATCTAAAGATGTGCTCTGAACATGAAACTTAAATTACTAAGGAATGCTTTATGCAAACCGTGGCTATAAAGTTTATGAGCCGATTCAATCGAATCGAATCATCTTTGTTTCAATTGTGTCTTGTGTAGTTACATAAGATCTCATAGCAATTGAACAACTCTTTAACTAGTTCATTTGAGTCAATTGAACTAGTTATGGTGAAGAAGAACAAGGTTAATATGAAATGCTCATATGGTAACCTTTTGGGTTACTATGTTGAACCAACATACACGTACACGTTTGGCCATGGTTTTCACAAACCCAGTAAACGTCTACCCAAGTGTGTGTGGCAAGCTAAGTTTTCGATCTAACGGTTGAGAAATATTAACTTGAATCTAAATCAGGTTTTCATCTAACGGTGAATATGGATTGCTTTGTAACTAAGGCAAAACCCTGATTTGAAGGCTATATAAAGGAGACATCTAGCATTGTGCAAAACTAATCCCCACACGTCTGTGTGATACTAGTGCGCTCGCTAGAGTCGATTCTCCTTTAACCTTTGGTTTTCTTCTCTAAAACCAGGTTAACGACTTAAAGATTTCATTGGGATTGTGAAGCCAGACCGATACTACTTTTATCGTAGTTGTGTGATCTGATCTTGCATCTTCTATCGTACGAGTACAATCTTTGATTGGCTTGAGATTGTGAGAGTTCTCCGATAGGCAAGATAAAGAAGTCACAAACATCTTCGTCTCACTTTTTGTGATTCCTCGACAAACCGCCTGTGTAGTCAGGAAGGATTGTAGAGAGGTGATTGATTAATCTAGGCTGTTCTTTTGGAATATAAGACCGTATTATCAATTGGTTCATGTTTACCTTGATTTCATATCTTAAGACGGAACAAGGGTTTATCTGTGGAAGATAGATTTATCCTTTGATAGACTTTTCTGTGTGAGACAGATTTGTTTATTATCAAGTCTGCGATTTTGGGTTGCAGCAACTCTTGGTTGTGGGTGAGATCAGCTAAGGGAATCAAGTGCGCAGTATCCTGCTGGGATCAGAGACGTAGGAGTACAATTGTACCTTGGATCGGTAGGAGACTGATTGGGTTTCAACTATAGTCCAGTCAGAAGTTAGCTTGGAGTAGGCTAGTGTCTGTAGCGACTTAATATAGTGTGTATTCAATCTGGACTAGGTCCCGGGGTTTTTCTGCATTTGCGGTTTCCTCGTTAACAAAACTTCTGGTGTCTGTGTTATTTCTTTTCCGCATTATATTTTATATAATTGAAATAATACAGGTTGTGCGTTCGTGATCATCAATTGGAAATTCAACCTTTGGTTGTTGATTGATATTGATTGATCCTTGGACATTGGTCTTTGGTACCGTCCAAGTTATTCCTTGTATTTGATAAAGACTCGCTATTGATTTTAGCTTGAGTAAAAATCAAATCAAGAGAAAGATATTAACTCCTTGAGATACTTTTATCTAGATTGAGTCTGACTATCTAGTTGATTCTCTATCAAAGTATTTCGGATTTAGTCCATACAGATTGCTAAGCGAAATATTGGGTGGTGTTGTTAGACCCCCGCTTTTTCAATTGGTATCAGAGCAGGCAAACACATTTAATACCTAACAAGTCCATGTTTGTAGCGATCTGACTCTATGGACAAGAGTACTATCTCTGACAACACAACATCAGTACATGACTACTCAGATAAGTTTCAAAGATCTGAAACCACTGAGGAAAACTCATTCTCGTCTCCTTCAGCCGAATCTAAATTCAACTGGAGGAAATCTTTTGATGAACAGTTGGATGATCTCTCGGATGATAGTGATTCTGAAGAAGGACAGAGTCTTGATGAGGAAGTTTTCCAATACATTAAGTTGTTTAATCGTGAATTTGAAGGAAACAAGGACAACTGTTTGCTTGAGAAAGTATATTGGTCCTCTCTGTCAAGAAAACAGAAAGTTGAGAAAACTCTTCAAAGGTTATGATGGTGGATACAAATTGTTACAATCTACCGTTAAAGATCATGAAAAAGAGGTTCGCTCAAAAAAATCTGAATGTGATAATCTTCTTCGTAACCTCTGTATATTAAAAGAGAGGCTTGCCGGAACTGAAGCAAGATGTGAATCTCAACAGAAGAGTTTCAATGACAAAGAACGCAATCTTATTATCAAAGAGAAATCCTTGGAAACCAAACTCACTGCTGCTCATAATAAGGTAAAATCACTGGAAGAGAATCTAAATAGGTTCGGTTCTAGCTCTACAAAACTGTCTTCTATGCTGGGAGCCTGTAAAGAACATCATGACAAACGTGGTATGGGATATAAAGGAACGGACGCTCATAACAGTGGTAAGACTAAGTTTGTTAAAGCTGTTAATATTTCTCCATGTGAAGAACCTGTGTCATCTTGAAAAACGAGGATTCTACTTCTTCTAAATCTGCTCAAAAGAGAACTACTGAACGTAAGTCCTTCAACTGCTATTACTGCGGAAACAAAGGACACTCTGAGCGAAGGTGTCGTCTTCGGATAAGGAATGAAAAACTTCACAACATTCTTAATTGGATGTCTAACGAAGTTGTTAAACCTATATCACAGATTGGAATCGACTATGTTCGACCTCAAGGGATATACTGTGATATGGCTTTTCCTAGTTATATCTTCAAACCGAAGGATGCCTATAATGGTGGAAGGAAAAACATTAAAAGCGTGACAGGTGTTGTGAATCAGTCCGGAAGGAGAAAAAGGAACATAAGAAAGAAAAACGAGTTAAGTTCCTCTAATTTTCTCAAAAAGAACTGTAAATCCAATTAATATTTGTTACATGTCAATAATCGAGTCTCTGGTCTGAAGATTCACATAAACATACTAAGATGGAATATCAAGAAAACATGGAATGATGTTAACCCAGGTACGTCTAAATCGTCTCTTGATAATACTTATTCAACTAAACCAGGTAGTTTTTTTAATACCGATGAAAAGGAAAAAGAAGAAGTAAACAATGATGAGCAAGATGCTCATCTTATTACACCCTGACATGTTCATGTTGCATCTCTTTTTAATTTTTGTCCTTTTAAAAAGGGATGCTCTTGATTCTCAGGATTTTTCGTCTTGATAAAGCTGTCAGGATTGTACTGCATTCGATGTTACTTTATTCCGTTTGCTCCTCAACATCTATTTATTTTACTTTTCTTTGGGATTCCTGGTCATTCATAGGACCGTTTCTCTAGTACACGCACCAACCCTCACAAACGTCATGTTTCCTAGGGTTTGATGGAATTCCTTATATATATAATGTGTTCCAGAGGTGCAAAAAGATTCCCTAAAAATATTTTTGGTGCACAATGGAGGGAAGCAACAAGGTTCATGATGTTGAGCTATGTCCTATTTATATCTCATGCTTTCATGCTCTTGATCATGAAAACGAAGACAAACTGCCAGTTCAGATTTCTTCACAACTGGTAGGAAATCTTCTTGGAGACTTTAAGGTCGTACGCGAACAACTTGGTATCGCAACACAGAATCTAGACTACCTAAAAGACGAACTAAGGAAGGCAACTGAGGAACTCGTTCTTGTTCAATCCCTGGTTGCATACAGGATTTAGTTTTTCGTCTGATCTTGGGTCTAGTTGGTTGCCTAGTATGTCTTCTTTTTGGATTAGTTAGAAGAATAACTAGTCCTTTCAATAGCGATGATTGTGACTACACATATCTATTTTTGTTTTCATCTTCTTATGTTATTTTTTAGGTTTATTGGTTTTTAAATTCTAAAATTATTTGAAGGATGATGTTATTACAGTATTGATCGTTATGATTTTGTGATATTGCAATTTGATTATGGGATATGTATTGTTTGCGTCCATGAACTTGAAGGTCCCATATGCTGTCAAAAGTAAAGTCGTTCATGAATTGATATTCGTATTAATGAAAGGACGAATGAACCTTTGACAATTACAAAAGTTATGCCTATGCAGTCATGTATTTGATGGAAAATAGGATAAAATATTTTGTTTGACAAGGATAAAGTCTATTATGTCATTATGATGGAAAATAGAATAGATCCTTGTATGTTATCCAGGGTATTGATCTTCATTGATCCATTTTGTTATGTTTTACCGTGAAGGCTCCATTGTGTGTCTTATGTTGAGCACGATACAACTAAGTCGATTATTCTTATTGGCTTTGTTGGTTGTTCCGTAAGATGCTATATGTTGAGCATTATGAACTAAATTAATCATCTTGGTTGGTTATTTATTTATTTGCTCCGAAAGTCTTCTTTTGTCGAGCAAATCCTTTGACAATTAAATTGATTACTTTTGTGATTAGTTTGGTTGTTTGTATTCCAATTAGATTAATTATAAGATTCTCTTGTAATTAGTCTAGTTGAGTTTTCATACATTCCACAAGTTCTTGTGTTGAGTATATGAACGGATATAGTAATCATGTTCTATTGGTTGATGTAGTCGTATATTCCGTAAGGGTTTTCCTTATGTTGAGTATGTGAACGATTAAGTTAGTCGTCTCCGTATGATTATCTTAGTCGTAGCTCCGTGAGTTTTCTTATGTTGAGCACCTTCAATTAAATTGATCCCTTTTGTGGTTTGATTTAGTTGCGTATTCCAATTAAATTAATCATGGGTTTTCTTGTGATTAATTTGGTTGAGTTTTGGATATAGAAAATCATTTTTATGGTTTTTGGTATCCAATTTAAAAATCCTTCTTTTCTTTCGAAATTAAGGTCGCTCTTGTTGTTCTTTCGGGAATGACATCAAATGGGGGAGAGTTCTTTTGAACTTGTGCTTAATGGTAATATCTTGTGGGGTGTGCGGCTATGGAATTTTATAGGGGTTATCCTGTATCTTAAAACTCCTTGATGAATGCATTTAGCTTCGGCTTTATGATTGCATCTAAATTAAGTTGGTATTTATTTTTCTTTTAGTCTATGAAATGTCTCTTGTGGAAATTTCATTATGATCCCGTTCTTGTACCTTTGCCAATTTTATTGACAAAAAGGGGAAAAAATATTGTAGTTCACACTACAAATACATATGGTTTTTGGATCATTATGTAAGGGGGAGTGGTTTCCATGATCGAGATGGAGTATTGACTAAGGGGGAGTGATACATATCACCATAGTATTATTGTTAAAGTCGTGATACAATTGGACTTTGATGTTACATATAATACTATGACATTGTATAATAATGATCAAGAATCTCGATTTCTCTCATTGTTATAGCTACGGATCTTCAACAACGGTGATGCTAAACTTACAACCTTTGGGATTATTGGAGTACTTGGAAGGACGAAGATTTCATGGAACGTTGAAGATTAGACTATGGAATAGGAGCCACTAAAGTTTATCTTTTTTGTATTCCATATGTATTAATAGTTTTTTCACTAAAATTGACAAAGGGGGAGATTGTTAGAGCATAGCTAGGTCGACCTCGCATGCGTTGCTATCTCAAGCATGTTTGTCAATGTTAGTGATCAAAACTATAAGTCTTGATTTCTAGCCTACATAGCTAAGTCTCAGACTAGGATAGAAAAGTGTAGTTGAGCTCAAGGACTTCATGGCGATTCATCATACAACAACGAAGATCTACTCAAGGAACCGTGGAACTTCATCAATAAAAAGATATGTGGAGACTTGAACTTATCTATTACTCAAAAATCTATCTCTTCTATCTTCTACTTCTTATGAGACAAAAGCCGTATGCTATATAGACTGGATCATACACATTTGATATTTCGAGCCGAGTATATCTGATAGACGCATTTTTATGTCTAATTTTTCCTCAATGTTTCGTATTGTTAGTACTTGTTTTTGTCCTTATTATGGTGTTTTGTGTGTTTTTAGGTATTTTTTGGAAATAAACATTTTTGGAAAAATCGGTTAGAAAAATTGCCCGGGGCACTCTTGGAGGACATTTGTTATTCAGACTCTCATAATTGTTTAAGGGGCACTCAATTACGAAGGGGCACCTTCATTGATATTTGCACCACAACTGTTGATTAAGGGGCATCCTTTTCTTCCTCATTTAAAAATTTCTTTTGGCGGGAAACTTTTGGTTCTCAACTGTGTATATTTGGTAATGATTCTTACGAGATTTTTGGAGATTTCTGGCACAGTAATGAGCTGGAAATATTGCGTCGTATCACAACAGGATTGTTAACAACATTAAATGCGATCAGATATGAAGATATCACGAGACAGGGAAGAGAGAATAATTTGGATGTCTCTCTGCTATTTTTGGGAGTTACGTGGGAAGGAAAGCAGAGGAGATATTCGGTTTTGATTCATTGTTATCCTAAAGATATCTTGACAGTTGTAGACACGGGCAAGAAGAGAAGAAAAGAAGGAATAAAATCTTCGCAAAGAAGGAAATTATCCCGTGGAGAATAAAAACAATAATGGAGAAGATACGGGAATTAAACTCGAGTTATGTTGATCCTCTGAGTATATATAAGGTACTGGGGACTTAGAAAAAAGGTGTCGAGAGTTTGGGGTCGATTGGGAGACCACAGGGAGGTTGCAGAGGCGAAGAGAAGAACTACAGGAAAGTTTCCTGCTGCTGTTGAAGAAGAAGGAGAAGACGAAGAACAGACGTCCCAGGACCGTCGTTCTTCAACAGTGTCAACAGCAGCAACTAAGTATCGTTGTTTTACAGCAGTACGCTTCTATCGTTGATTTCTGGACGCCTTTTGTGGGTCGTAGATTCACTGTTTTATACAGCAGCAGCTAAGTATAAAACAGTGAATCTACGACCCACAAAAGGCGTCCAGAAATCAACGATAGAAGCGTACTGCTGTAAAACAACGATACTTAGCTGCTTCTGTTGACACTGTTGAAGAACGACGGTCCTGGGACGTCTATTCTTCGTCTTCTCCTTCTTCTTCAACAGCAGCAGGAAACGTTCCTGCAGTTCTTCTCTTCACCTCTGCAACCTCCCTGTGGTCTCCCAATCGACCCCAAACTCTCGACACCTTTTTTCTGAGTCCCCAGCACCTTATATATACTCAGAGGATCAACATAACTCGAGTTTAATTCCCGTATCTTCTCTATTATTGTTTTTATTCTCCACGGGATAATTTCCTTCTTTGCGAAGATTTTATTCCTTCTTTTCTTCTCTTCTTGCCCGTGTCTACAACTGTCAAGATATCTTTAGGATAACAATGAATCAAAACCGAATATCTCCTCTGCTTTCCTTCCCACGTAACTCCCAAAAATAGCAGAGAGATATCCAAATTATTCTCTCTTCCCTGTCTCGTGATATCTTCATATCTGATCGCATTTAATGTTGTTAACAATCCTGTTGTGATACGACGCAATATTTCCAGCTCATTACTGTGCCAGAAATCTCCAGAAATCTCGTAAGAATCATTACCAAATATACACAGTTGAGAACCAAAAGTTTCCCGCCAAAAGAAATTTTTAAATGAGGAAGAAAAGGATGCCCCTTAATCAACAGCTGTGGTCCAAATATCAACGAAGGTGCCCCTTCGTAATTGAGTGCCCCTTAACCAATGATGAGAGTCCGAATAACAAATGTCCTCCAAGAGTGCCTCGGGCAATTTTTCGAGCCAATTTTTCCAAAAATGTTTATTTCCAAAAAATACCTAAAAACACACAAAACACCATAATAAGGACAAAAATAAGTACTAACAATACGAAACATTGAGGACAAATTAGACACAAAAATGCGTCTATCAAATACCCCCAAACTTATTATTTGCTAGTCCTCGAGCAAAAATAAATCTAGAAAATAAAAAGACCGAGTTATAAACTTGGGAGGGTTTACCAGAGGTGTACCCACAAAACCTTTGCTCCAGATCCTAGCTATTTATGCAGAACCTTGGAAGGCACTAAAGAATCTCCTTGGTTGGCATACAATCATTGACTATAGGAGGAAGTACCCTGATGCGAAATTCCAATTGATGTACACGAGTTTGCACTCAAGCATACTAAAATTCATATAAGTGACAGAGCTCTACTCAGATAGTTGCACTATGGACATCATATTCGGAGTCAAACTAATCATATGGATAGAAAAAGGAGATGGAAATAGAAAAATGTATATGGTTTTGATGTTAACCAAATGATCGATGTTTCACATATCTGTCTGAAGGCCACTGCCAGAATGAACCTATCCTAATGGACTGAGATACCGGTCTGACTAATATCAACACAACTGGCATATACAAGGGAACCAGTGGTCAATAACTTAAATCTAGATCAACAAACTGGAAAATACAAGGGAACCAGCAGTTGACTACACTGAACAATAACCATTTTTTTTTAACTTAATGACATGAATAGATCTTTTTGATCCAAGCGCATGCTTCTTGTCAGCAGATTACACGATAGTTCCCATGGGTCCTGCATTCCACGCTTGCTTAGGCGACGGAAACAGGGAGAACACACGCATATTGCTATCCAAGTGTTAATACTTATTCCGATTGGTCTAACTGGTCCGGTCTTTTTTTTTTTTTTTTTTTTTTAGTAACTCAGTCACCCTAATTCACCCTAGCAGTGGTAACAACTTGAATCGTGTGCCCCACCTAATCACTTAGAGAAACATAGTTTAAAATGAAAAAATAAAATGAAAAAAAGAAATGAAAAGGACTCAACGAGATATGGTGCAACTATCATGTTATTTCTAACACCTGAGCTCTGTGCTTTTATGAATAGACTCTATAGATGTTTCCATCTAATCAGATTGGTTCCTCAACTCCTACAACCAAGATGCTTCCATCCACTTAGATTAGTTAGTGCCATCCTGAATACGCATAAATTTCTAGGCTCTGGAGTTTATTAATTGCAACTAAAAAGTTTCTCCCAATATCTCGCCTATCTATATCTCGAAATCATGTGTTGGTAAAGCGTTTCGCTTTGATCAAGTTTATCTTCACCTAGTGACGAAAGTCATGAAAAGTTTCAATTACTTTGAGAATTGCTCTGACGCGAAACAGTCTGTGAATAACGGCTATATAATGTCCTCTAAGAATGTTTCAATGATTGGAATGAGAGTTTAGATTACATAACCATGTATTCCTTAATCCGAAGTTTTCGAACTTTGTTGATTGAGAGAAACCGGAGGAATTGGCTTTGCCAAGTCCAGGAACCCAGTCCACGAACTGACGGAAGTTCTTGTACCGAGAATTTCTGTTGGGATTTTCCAAAAACTCATTTACGTGTAAGTCCGCGAACTCAGACCGCAAACCTAGTCCGCAAACTGGCGAAAGTCTCTTTGCCGAGATTTTCTGCTGAGTTTGGAAAACTCCACCGGTTGTCTTAAGTCCGCAAACTTGTTTGTGAGCTTAAAAGGTTATGATCTAAAGATGTGCTCTGAACATGAAACTTAAATTACTAAGGAATGATTTATGCAAACCGTGGCTATAAAGTTCATGAGCCGATTCAATCTAATCGAATCATCTTTGTTTCAATTGTGTCTTGTGTAGTTACAGAAGATCTCGTAGCAATTGAACAACTCTTTAACTAGTTCATTTAGTCAATTGAACTAGTTATGGTGAAGAAGAACAAGGTTAATATGAAATGCTCATATGGTTAAACTTTTGAGTTACTATGTTGAACCAACATACACGTACACGTTTGGGCATGGTTTTCACAAACCCAGTAAACGTCTACCCAAGTGTGTGTGACAAGCTAAGATTTCGATCTAACGGTTGAGAAATATTAGCTTGAATCTAAATCAGGTTTTCATCTAATGGTGAATATGGATTTCTTTGTAACTAAGGCAAAACCTTGATTTGAAGGCTATATAAAGGAGACATCTAGCATTGTGCAAAACTAATCCCCACACGTCTGTGTGATACTAGTGCGCTCACTAGAGTCGATTATCCTTTGAACTTTGGGTTTCTTCTCTAAAACAAGGTTAACGAAGCCAGACCGATACTACTTTTATCGTAGTTGTGTGATCTGATCTTGCATCTTCTATCGGACGAGTACAATCTTTGATTGGCTTGAGATCGTGAGAGTTCTCCGATAGGCAAGATAAGAAGTCACAAACATCTTCGTCTCACTGTTTGTGATTCCTCGACAAACCGCCTGTGTAGTCAGGAAGGATTGTAGAGAGGTGATTGATTAATCTAGGTTGTTCTTCGGGAATATAAGACCGGATTATCAATTGGTTCCTCTTCACCTTGATTTCATATCTTAAGACGGAACAAAACCTAGGGTTTATCTGTGGGAGACAGATTTATCCTTTGATAGACTTTTCTGTGGGAGACAGGTTTGTTTATTATCAAGTCTGCGATTTTGGGTTGCAACAACTCTTGGTTGTGGGTGAGTGTAGATGGTGGATTTTCGACAAAGGCTAAAATCGTAAACCCATAATTATACGAACTTCTGATCCATCAATCAGACGCAATTATTGAGATACGAGTCTCTCATCGAATCTCTGACTGAAAATACTTTCTCTCAGAGTACATGTGGATATGTAGTCTCTCGGCTAGACAACGACATATCTCAATGAATACTGAACACTTCAGTAATTATTTCTATATAGAATCACGAGATTGACGGCTCCTAGACATCTTGCTCTGCTAGTATAGAGCGATAACGTCTTCAGGATACAAACAACAAGTTTTCCCTGACTATATAAAGGATATGAAGCTCCAGCAAGCTCATGTTATAATAATTAATGCTCCTAGACAGCTTGCTCTGCTAGTATAGAGCCATTAGTTAATTATTCTTAAATTCTTGGATTCATCCATTGAATTTCCGAAAATATTCAAATATTTTCGCTATATTTCGTTACTTCAATCTATGGTTCTTCCCAGCAGAATTCCATGGGTACGTAATAAATATTCAACGCACGGGCGTCTGAGCTACCTCCGAGTAAGCCCCGTCTCAAAATGTGTTAGTGTACTCAACGATGATGCACTAACAATCACCGCACGAACGGGTATTTCAAAATACGACGAAACGATGAACCTATGCAAAATAGGAAAGAAAATAATAAATAATTAAAATATTGACCAAGGCGCCAGGGGATTGGGCTCACTGACCGGCCGGCCGTGCCGTGACCAATGCCACGCCAGTTTTATATTTTATCATATTTTTTGTTATTTTCCTTGATGTTATGAAAATCTTCTCATTTGAACAAATATCCTTCGTTTTGAGGAAACTCCTCAGTTTCATGGTATTCCCTTCGCACCAAGGAAATAATATAAAATTGGGAAAAACATTATGGGGCCGTGATTATTGGCCAACCGGCCATGCCTTGATCCCGGCCGGCCCCACACCTCATGGTTCCTGATTATTTTATTATTATTTTTCTAATCTCATGAAAACTCCTTAATCTCATGGTATTTTCACAAAACCATTAAAATATAATATAAAATTAGGGAAACTCATGGGATCGGGCCCCAGCCGGCTGGTCATGCCTCAGCCGGTCCCACACGCCCCTTATTTTATTATTATTCTTTTATGATTTTCTTGATCCCATGAAATTCCTTGATTTCATGGTATTTCTTTCAAATTATGAAAATTCCTTCAAATCATGGAAAATAATACACAAAAATTACATAAAATTAGGGAAACTTATGGGACCGGGCCCAAGCCGGCCAAGCCATGCCCTAGCCGGTCCCATACGCCCTTATTTTTATTATTTTAATATTATTTGCTTCCTTGATCCCATGGAAACTCCTTCACTTTAAGGAAACTCCTTAATTTCAACAAATTCCTTTATTTCATGATATTTTCATAAATTCATGAAAAAATAATATAAAATTAGGAAAATCACCACGAGACCGTGGTCACTGGACGGCCGGCCATGCCTTGGCCTCAGCGGTCCCACGCTTCATCATTCCTTCATTTTACAGTTATTTTCCTTCATCTCATGAAGTTTCCTCAGTTTCAGCAAAACCTTGATTTTGTCATATTTTCTCAAATGGTTGCTCAAACGCACGCCAGAAAATATCAAAATTCTCAGGACTGAGACACGGACATGTCGACGACGCGAGCATGTTATCTTGACCGACCAAGGTTGGCTCTTTGGCTCGCAATGAGCCAGTCCCGCATATTTTCATGATTTGATCTAATTTGCGCAATTGCCCATATTAGGTCCAAAACTCTTCCAAATAATTGGAATTTCATGAAGTGATCATCATTCGATCCCACGACCATCCAGGGACGGTTTCATGACTCCTTGGTCGGTCTCCCACCTCTCCATAATTAATTAGGTTTTATCACCTAAGGCTCGGACGAGCATTTTTCGAGTAAATTATTAAACCAACATTTAATCATTCTTTCATCAACAAATCACCAAATCTTCAAGAGATCTTGGAATTTTTCTCAGGCGAGCATATGGACGCTACATAATTGACCCACGGTCTCATGTAGCCGGTCCTCCTTCATTCCATGGTCAATTCTCAAATAAACCATCAATTGATCAAATTAGGGTTTCTGAGTCCAAGGATCATAATTCTCGACTCGAACACTAATAACTTTACGACGATCTCATGATCAGTATTCTTATTTATTATGCTCGGTTCAACTACCAGTATACCAATTAATGTTTTATTTTGGTCACGCTACCAATAATTCATCAGACGAGCAACACTTGCTCAGATGAGCAATATTTGCTCAAACCAAGGAATATTGGTTCAACTATCAATATTCAACAATTCATCAGATGAGCAATACTTTCTCACCTCAACGTGAGAATTATACCTCTATCTCAACAAACACGTTCAATTCATGAGTCTCAGAACATTTTGCAAAATCATGTTCAACTCCGCAAATACATGGACTCATCGTCTCATAAAGTCGTGAAGTCAACAACTGACTATTTAACCACGAGACATCAATAGTGTCACTTGGGGGATATCAACTAGGGTTTTTGTCTGGCGATCTACGACACGTGTGTTCATACACACGATGGAATGTGAGCAAGTCGTGCAATCAGTTGAAGGAGTTAACAAAGTAGTGGATGGAAAATCAACCAAGTCTTCGCACGATGAGCAACTAGTTTCAAACACGATTTCCATTTCCCCACTCTTTGATTCCATCAACTGTCACACTTCATGGGATCACGGTGTCTACAATTCCAGCAATATAAATAAGTCTCTGAAATCATGATTGGATATACAACGATCTCACGTCTCACAGACAACACGAGATTAACTCAACATCTGAGTAATGACTCTCAACGGAGATTCAATCATTCAGAACTTATCTTATTCAGAATTCACAACACACCCACAGTCTTTGATTATCATTGATTCCACACATTTCTCAGCTTCCCTCTTACACATCAACCCATCCTCTCTTGTGACTGAATTTACTCTGGAACGGCCATTGTCTTGGTTTAGGCCGGAGTACTACAAATTGATATCTCGAATATAAAGCACTCCCTTCTTGAAGTGCATCTGTGTGAGGTTGAACATTTCGCTCGGTTCAAGGAGTCTCCTCCGTACGGTCGTCTCCTCAATCCCGTGAAAACCAGCAAATCATTTTGCCCCATCCACAGATTGGCGACCACAGTGGGAGATCATTCTCTCGGTTGCAATATCAAGTTTTCACAAGATGGTTGATCTTAGGTCACGTACAATCGCAGATCCTAACACGAACGATGGTAGCACCAGCAACAACAACAATGAGGATATCCCGGAAACAATTCCGGCCTCTAACACTGGCAGTGATGATATTACTCCTCCTCATGCTAACACGGAAGGTCATCCTATGTTCGACCGACACCCTGAGGAAGTCAGAGGAAACCCACCACCTACCATTGCTGATCTCATCATAGTGCAAGAGACCCTTGCACAGAATCAAACCGATATGGCTACTACACAGAAAGAGATGTTTAATTATCTGAAGACTCTCACTGACAAGATGTCAGAGAAAACTCAAGAAAAAGGAAAAGAGAAGGAAAAATCCTCAGATGTTGATCCTGAGGTAATTCCGACTCATACAGTGGATGATGATGAAGTCCGCAAAGCTGCAGACGATCCATCAGCAAAGGAATCATCGAACTTCGTTACTCGGGAAGATTTGGAACGCCTTCTGGAGAACCGTGGAAAGGAAAAGACCCCACATGTCCATCGTCACCAGCCTCCATACCCTGCTGCTACGCAGAGGATTCCTCTTCCAAAAGGTTATATCTCTCCAACCTTTACTTTGTACGATGGAACCGGCAATGCTCGGGAACATGTTTCTCAGTTCCTAGAAGCTTTGGGTGAACATGAGCATATCCATGTTGTTCGTCTCAAAGAATTTTCAAAATCCTTGAAAGGAAGGGCGTACACCTGGTACAACAACATCGCACCAGGAACTATCAACAGTTGGGGAGAAATGGTTAATGCTTTCTATAGGAAGTATTTCTTCGTTTCAGAGCAAGTTACCCTCTCTGATCTCGGAAGGATGATTCAAAAGAACAACGAACATCCTAACGATTATGTGAAAAAGTTCAGAGTTCAAGCGCTGGATTGCCATGATCCGAATGTCACAGAGCAGCAACTTGTAGACTTATGCATCAACGGAATAATTCCAGTCTACAGAGCCTTATTGGAGAATCTCAGGTTCCAGACTTTCTCAGAACTCCATGAAGCAACGAAGAGGTCGACAACTACTGCACATGCTCTGCTAGAAAGGACTAAGACTGTAAAAGCTGAAGAACCACGAGAGACCAGAGGCAACAACAGATGTTTGATCAACAAACAATACAACCTTCAAACTTCCACAAATGCTGTTGCGGAAGGGAGCAAACGGAAAGCTAAACCACAACGTAAGTATACTTCCTCAACCCCTTCAAAGGCGCAAAAGAAGGATAATGTGCAAGCTCCTCCTCAACACATGGAAGATCCAGAAGCACCTGATTTCCCCTGCTCCATTGAAGAAGATATCGAATTACTGGACGTATGGATTCAAGATGGTGCAATCAAGTTGCCATATGTAAAGAAGGAACCAATTGAAGAGGCCATGGAAAATCCTCGCTATTGTCGCTTTCATAGATTTTTCAGCCATCCCACAAGTGATTGCAAAACTTTGAAGCGTATATTTAAGGAAAAGGTCGAGAACTCAATTTGGGGACTGAAGGAGTACACAGAGATCCCCTTCCCATCATAACCTTCACTCTTTCTGAACCTCCCGTCAAATAGGCAGTTCAATCCTTAATTGAGCACATCTGCGAATTGCTATACTTATCAAAATATCAAAGGAAAGACATGTTTGCTGCATTAAACCACATCGTGTCGGGCAAGCGTCTACTGATTCAAGAGACATTTACTGAGCCTCCAGTGACGGACAAAGAAATGTATGACTGGGGACTGCTCACCACAGTGCACATCAAAGGAAACGAGTTCAAGAGAGCATTTGTTGATGTCGGCACTGCCGTCAACATCATCCCTCTAAAAACTCTCAGAGCCACTGGCATTACTCGACAGGAAGCTACTCATGCCCCCATGGCAATCAGAGATCACGAAGGAGTTTCCAGAGACGCGTACGGCTACGTCATGCTCAAAGTCAAAGAAAATTTGGTCTGCACCGAGACCAAGTTTTACATAATCCGAGAAGATCCAGGATATGACATGATTCTTGGACGCACATGGATTCATGATGGGAAGGTGACACTTACACCTTCAATTACACATCTCTCCGCTGAAGAAACCTCTGACTCAGAGGAAGAAAAAGAAGATATCTCACCATTCGAGTATCTGGAGGAGGTCAAAGCCTTGACAGAACTTACAAGAAAGCCCGAGGAACATCCAAACGCTTTCGTCAAGATATTTCGCACTCAGGAAAGTCTTATTCCTTCTCATGTGCCCATATCGTCAGTTTTCAAATATGCTTATTTGGTTCAAGGGCTTCACTCCGCAAACAATTTAGCAATTGCAAAATGCCATGAGTAGATAATTTCGCCTCAGCAATATTACACCCAATGGTTGGATTCAGAACTTCTTAAGGTTGATCATCCAATCAAGAGATTCATTGCGGAGGATGTGGCTAAGCATGACAGACATTATGAAGGATACTCCTTTCTGCACGAATGTCCATGATGTAGTTTTTCGAGTGATAAGTAAAAGTTCGTTCAAAGACTTGTAGAGATTGGTTTAAGATTTAAAAACAAAATAAAGAAAATATATACAAAGATTTGTCACAATATCGAGAGATACTGAGACTCGGGATTCCACCATAAACTCATTCATGCAATTCATATATTTATTCCAAACAATTATAGCTCAAATAATATTGACTCTAATTCTTGCCAAGGTATATTTTTAAAAGATTGACTGTAAATCACTAGCATGACGCATCAAAAGCACTTAGACCAAGCATACATCTTCATACGACATCACAATCAATTAAGAAAAATCATAAAACGATGATAATAGTGCAAGTAGTCATAAAAGAATTAAATATAGTTACCACATGCATGAAATATAGCTTCCTCCGTCGTCCCAACGTTGGGGTTTATCTCTTCATAGTGAAAACACGCTCCAAAGATATAAACATGGCTCAAAAGGTGTTTTATTGAAGGAATATAATCAAAACAGAGATTCACAACGCGTTCTGGTTGTTACAGATTCCACTGTTACAAAGGAATAGCTGCTAAATATGAAAATGGTGGCTAAAAGCCTTTATCAAGCAATACGGAGAAGAAAGTTTTTTTTTTTTGCAACTGAGTTATGACTGTTCAACTTCTTCTTCTTCTTCTATGATAAGATATTCTTTCTCTTTTCTTTCACGTAACTTCTGTATCTAACTCCAAAATTCCGAGAAACTTTCCTCTTTCCCTGTTTCGATGTAAGTCCGGTGAGATTCCATTTTTATCTAATCCAACTTCAATACCTTCCCTGTTTCGATGCACTGGATCATCCCCAGTCCATATCCAACAGAAATTCCACTAAATTCTCGTCCAAGCCTCTTCCCAAATCTTCCAACGTAGTACCGAGTATATGGCTTCACTATTTACTTCGAGAATGACTATAACTCCCCATCTTTTACGAATTGCAACACCTCATCACCTCTGACTTAACGTAACAGGCCCAGAGAATTGCAAATCCATGAACAAATACACGATAATATCGACCCAAAATTCATCCACAAAGTTCGCATATGTCTCTAACCCCTGTTCCGCTTCCCAATTGATATCCAGCCGGTTCTAGTCGGAGTAAAGGCCCATACTAGCCCTGTTTAGCATTAACAGGCCTAAAGAAATCAAAATCGGTAGTTTAATCTCTCCACCACAGCTTCAAAACTCGAATCCAAATCTGCCAGGAGCATGTAATAATTTCCCACCAAAAATTCCGTTTAAATGTTGAAGATGGGTTACCCCCTAACCAGAGTAGGGGTGTAAATAACAATTGGGGTGTCCTGGGGTGTAAATAACGAGTAGGTGCCCCTTAGTAATTGAGTTCCCCTTATCCAAACTAAGAGTCCGAATAGTAATTTTCTCCTACGAGCGCAAATACCACTTTTCGAGCCAATTTCGCTGCAAAAGCTTATTTCTCCAAAAACACCTACAAAGACATAAAAAGTCAAAATAAATACAAAATTGAGTACTAACATTACAGAGAATTGAGACTCATATAGACACATAAATGAGTTTATAAAATACCCCCAAACTTATTATTTGCTAGTCCTCGAGCAAATCAAATCTACAAAATAAAATCCTAACTCACTGTCGCAGGCATCGTCGGTTGCATTTAGCGTATGCAACAAGCCTTTAAACCCCTAGGTGGCCCTAGTGGCCGAGTTATAGTCTCGGGAGGGCTTACCAGAGATACCCTCAAAACCTTTACTCCAGACCCTAGCTATCTACGCAAAACCTCGGAAGGCACTAAAGAATCTCCTTGGTTGGCATACTTATTGAATACAGGAGGAAATACCCTGATGCGAAATTCCAATTGATGTACACGAGTTTGCACTCAAGCATACTAAAATTCATATAAAGTGACAGAGCTCTACTCAGATAGTCACACTATGGACATCAATATCCGGAGTCAAACTTATCACATGGATAGATCAAGAAGATGGATATAGAGAAAAACATAGATGGTTTTCGATGTTGACTAAGGTGAACGGTGTTTCTCATATCTGTCTGAAGGCCACTGCCAAAATAAACCTACCCTAATGGACTGAGATACTGGTCTGACTAATATCAACACAATTGGCATATACAAGGGAACCAGTGGTCGATAATCCTAACTCTAGGTCAACACAACTGGCATATACAAGGGTTCCAGTGGTCGAATTTATTGAATTTATTCTGGTTGGTCTGGTGGTCTGGTCTCTTCTTTCTTTCTTTTTCAACTCTTTTTTTTCACCTCTTTTTTTTCAACTTTTTTTTTCAACTTTTTTTTTTGTGGTATCTCAATCACTCTATTTCACCCTAGCTGTGGTAACAACTTGAATCGTGAGCCCCACCAAATCACTTAGAAACATATTTAAAAATAAAAATAAAAACAGAAGTGAAAAGGACTCAATGAGATATGGCGAAACTACCATGTTATTTCTAACACCTGAGCTTTGTGATCTTATGAATAGACTCTTTAGATGTTTCCAGCTAATCAGATTGGTTCCTCAACTCCTACAACCAAAATGCTTCCATCCACTTAGATTGGTTAGTGCAATCCTTAATAGACATAAATTTCTAGGCTCTGGAGTTTATTTATTGCAACCAAAAAGTTTCTCCCATACCCCCAAACTTAAATCTAACATTTCCTCAATGTTCTAAAGATAAAATTAAAAACATGAACAAGGAGAAACTGTTACCATTTGAAGCAAAAGAGATAAGGAAAGATATTACCGTATTGCATGAGATTGAGTTACCTCCCAAGATGTGTAAAGTTTAACGTCTTCAGCCAGACATAAGAAAGGATTAATCACCTCGTATCATAAAGTAATAGCCGAAATATATGTGGGTCATCAAAACCAAATAGAGCTATCACAAGTAAAAGGAATCTGCAACATTCCAAGAAAATTAACAAATAAAGCGCACCCTTGTCTAGTTTCCTGTTTAAGACAACTACATCTAGCTGTGGTTCAGGTTCAGGCTCTATGAAAGGGTCTAGATAAAATATTTTCATGCGCTGGAATTCCTCAAAGCTAAGGTTCGGTTCAGGTATTAGAGTCTGGAAAAACTCAAGTAAAAATTTAGAAGCACATAATAATAACCTGAATAATTGTGGATCCTTAAAGTCAATCAGTTTTGACTCACACAACTGACCACAATGAGAGTGGTGGTCTTCCTTAAACAAATGTGTCGACCCTAATCTCCTAAAGTAATTAAGTTTAGTCTCAAAACTTAATAATTGACACATATGAAACTTATACGTTCCCACAATTGGTAGAAAAATATTTGGTGGGAAAACAAAGTCAATCTGGGTATCATAGCCTTGATAAACCACATCAACCAGAGGATGGGTTTCTAACAACTGAACTTCCTTATGGACATCACTAGGTTCAGGAAAACGTGTATGAAGATAATCTTGTAAAATGGTTGAGGCACATATGTCAAGTCCCAAGTGAGGGACCTTTCTAAGAGTTAAAGCACATTGAGAATGATAATCACCCCCAAACTTAGAGTTTTCAGTGTCTCTAGAAAGACTAGTCACAACTTCCCTAATTTCAAGGTCATCTGATTCCTGAAAATGGTCAATTGATTCTTCTAAGTCAGGTTCATCCTCACTCATCTCTACGAGTTCACTTTCTTTGTCTAAGACTAATGTTTCTAAATCGCTAGACTCTAAAACAATATTCTCAGAAGAAACTCGTTCCTCTAAACCATTCTTATCTTCGTAATCAAAAGGAAAAACTACATCGTCTAAAACGGGGGTACCTCTAGTCAAATCCTCGTCCTTTTGAATAGGTGAATAATTATTAAAATTATTTGGATTTGAACTAGAAACATTATCATTATTAATTCAATTGGAGTAACAAATTCCTGATCACTATGCCTACTTATTTCAAATTCTTCATCAACACTATCCTCATCATAATCATCATTATAATAACATGAAAATGGTTGAACCTCATCTAAACAAGTAGTGTTACCAATTTTATCCTCGTCATCTTGATTATGTGAATAACTATCTTCATTTTCAAAGGTACTATTGGAAACACTATATTGGAAATTAAGAGCAGTTATGTTCTGGGCCTCTAACAAACTATTTTGAGTCGACTCACATGACTTCCTGATTGAATCTAGGAAAGAAAGTTCACTCGTTGCATTGCTTTCGTCCATAACTAAGTTATTCATTTCTGCTAACTTACGTGTTGACTCTAGTAGAGAGGAATTTTGCTCGTATGACCGGTTGGCGTGTGGATAATAATTGGGCTCACCATGGTATGGACCATAACCTTCAAAAGGATGATGTTCCCAGCAATTATTCACACTATTGTCAAAGTAGTAACGTCCATTTTGAAACTCAGTCTGATATTCGTTGTATTGGCTATTGTAATACCAGTTCGACATTCTATTGCAGGGTTGTGAGTTGTCACACAAAATAAAACCCACTGATAGGGGATTCATGGGTGGATAGAGTCTTACCTCTCGTACCAGACGGGCGATGAACCGTTGAAGTCGACTCAGGCCACCGACTCCGATGTCAGTGTACGAACCCGAGGGGCCGAGACAGTATCGTAACTGTCGTCCTTCCCTGCAAACAGTTGATATTTAATTTTGACCCTTCCTTAGGGTTTAAAAATAATGTCCAAGAATGTCCAAAAAGTCCAAAAATAAAAACGTCCAAAAAGGAAAAGAAAAATTACAAAAATAACACCATATTTACAGTTTTTAAAAATAAAACAAAATAACTATATACAAAATCTTCTTCTTCACTCCTTTCGGATTCCTCTTTTATTTCCTTCTTTGGTGATGCTTTCCTTTTAAAGCATTTTTTCTTCCCTTGTAGCTTCGCTCCAAATCTGAAAAGAATCGAAAAATACCAAAACGCGTAAAAAAAACAAAAAATAATAAAAATAAAAAGAAATCTAAATACAAGTCCGCGTCGGCGGCGCCAAAAATTGATGTAGTTTTTTAAATGATAAGTAAAGTTCGTTCAACTCGGACTTGTGTAGACTCAATTTCATACTTAAAAATAAAAACAAATAAAATATATTCACAGAATTGTCACGATAACGAGAAACACTAAGACTTCGGATTCCACCATTAATCACATTCAATTGGTTCATATAATGACTCATAACAATTCTAGATCTTTTATGGACTCTATTTATTTGCCAAGGTAGATTTCTAAAATATTAGATGTAAAACACAAGCATGGTATATCAAAATCTCTTACGTCTAAGCATACACCATCAAACGAAATCACAACTAATTAGTGAAAATCATAAATCAATTGAATCAAGTGCAAAAGTCAAAAGAATCTAATATAGTTACCAAACAATTGTGAATAAGGCTTCCTCCGTCATCCCAGTGTTCGGGTTTAGCTCCTCATGTCGAAAACACACCCGAAAGATATAAACATGGCTCAAAAGGTGTTTTATTGAAGGAATATAATCAAAACAGAGATTCACAACGCGTTCTGGATGTTACAGATTCCACTGTTACAAAGGAATAACTGCTAAATATGAATCGTGGCTAAAAGCCTCTATCAAGCAATACGTAGAAGAAAGGGTTTTTTTTTTGCAACTGAGTTATGAATGTTCAACTTCTTCTTCTTCTCCGGAAGCAGCAAATAGCTTCTCTGCAACTCTTTCTGCAGCTCCACCAAACCTCCGATAGGTCCCCAATACTCCTGACTCCCCATCTGTGACTCGTACCATCCCGTATATCCTCCACAGGCCAATGAAACTCGAGAAATACTCGAACTATCTTCTCCATTTTCTTTCACGCGAAGTCACGGGAATATCTCCCCTTTCTTTTCTCCTACGCGTTTCTGAATGTCTTCCCTGGCTTCCCAAACACTTCCTAAGATATATTCGAATCTGTGATAAGATATTGTTTCCCTTTTCTGTCACGTAACTTCTGTATCTAACTCCAAAATCCCGAGAAACTTTCCTCTTTCCCTGTTTCGATGTAAGTCCGGCGAGATTCCATTTTTATCTAATCCAAACCTTCCCTGTTTCGATGCACTGGATCATCCCCAGTCCATATCCAACAGAAATTCCACTAAATTCTCGTCCAAGCCTTTTCCCAAATCTTCCAACGTAGTACCGAGTATATGGCTTCACTGTTTACTTCGAGAATGACTATAACTCCCACTCTTTTACGAACTGCAACACCTCATCACCTCTGACTTAACGTAACATGCCCAGAGAATTGCAAATACATGAACAAATCCACGATAATATCGACCCAAAATTCATCCACAAAGTTCGCATATGTCTCTAACCCCTGTTCCGCTTCCCAATTGATATCCATCTGGTTCTAGTCGGAGTAAAGGCCCATACTAGCCCTGTTTAGCATTAACAGGCCTAAAGAAATCAAAATCGGTAGTTTAATCTCTTCACCACAGCTTCAAAACTCGAATCCAAATCTGCCAGGAGCATGTAATAATTTCCCACCAAAAATTCCGTTTAAATGTTGAAGATGGGTTACCCCCTAACCAGAGTAGGGTGTAAATAGAACTTGGGGTGTCCTGGGGTGTAAATAACAAGTAGGTGCCCCTTAGTAATTGAGTTCCACTTATCCAAACTGAGAGTCCGAATAGTAATTTTCTCCTACGAGCGAAATACCACTTTTCGAGCCAATTTCGCTGCAAAAGCTTATTACTCCAAAAACACCTACAAAGACATAAAAAGTCAAAATAAATACAAAATCGAGTACTAACATTACAGAGAATTGAGACTCATAAAGACACATAAATACGTCTATCAGTCCATATGTGCCACAACCACGGAATTTCGTTACACGAGGAATTCTGAATCAACAGAAGATATTCAAAGCGAGGTCGACCAAACCTAACAAATTTCATGAAGGGGACCTGGTTCTCAAAGCAGCTCAACGTGGTCTTCATTATACAAGGAACTCCAATTGGGAAGGACCACTTATGGTTGCTAAGTCCATAACCGGAGGATACTACAAACTGATTAACACAGATGGCAGAACCCTACCAGTAATTCATGAGAATTGGCTTAAGGCGTTTGTCTGAAATTATCAAACATTTGAGGTACTGGGCGTTTAAAGCATTTATGACGTCTGGATTTGGCATTTAGGATTTTCTTTCATTTGTATTTCAATTCCTCCAAAACGTTTGCAATACTTGCAATCAGTATTTGAATTCAGCAATTTATCAAAATTCAATTCATATTTCTTAAAGGAAAATCTCTATCAAATCCAAAAGAAAATCCTTAACCATCGACCAATCCAAAACTAGCTAATATCAAAACCCAAACAAAAACCTCACATCTCTCAGAAGTTCAGAAGTTCAAGAGATCATGAAAAAGGAAATCAAAGAAAATCAGCAAAAAAGGATTTTCGCTTATCTGCATCCTTCAAGGCCTGCAAAGCCGCCTTCTCCTTGTTCAACTCTTTAGTCAGCCTGGCAATCTTGTCTTCTTTCTCCATCACGGCATCATTGGGAAAGGGTATGTCGTTCTCACACGAGTCCTTGATAGCGTTCATTTCCTTACGAAGCCACTTCACATTGAAGCCAAGTCTTTCTGAATTCTCCAAATTAAACTCCCAATCAAAGAGTATGTCTGGAGTCACAGTATTTCTGGCCCTAGTGCATATATCACTCACGACACGCAATATAATACCTACTTGCATTGTTAAGGCATAAGCACGTCCAGGGTTCTTATCAACGATCATGTGACCAAACTTCTATCATATTTTCTCATACAAGCCTGCATATCCAATGGGAACGTTGAATCCACCAACTAGTTCATGATACGGTAGTGAAGCATCAAATGGAGGATCAAAAGTAACTCATGCACTTGGATATTCATGCACCACTATACGGTTCTCAATTACTGGGACAACTTCTACAATCAGGGCAACAATATTCTCTACCGGTGTTTCAGTTTCTTCTATCACTGAAGCAGCAACAATCTTGGTTTCCTCAACTTCAGTGACAACCTTCTCATGTCCTTGAAGTGCAGGGATGGTTGTTTCTTCATCAATACCTCCAGGGAAGTTCGAGTTATCCTCATTGGATTCAATATCCTCAACTTCGGTATTTGACACCTAATACGAAGATTACATGAGGTTAGAGTCATTTAAGCATGAAACCAAGTGAGATTATAAAATACAGTATACAAGCAATGCAAAATCATCAAAGTTCATCATTATGCACCCAAGACGCGAGCAAATAGCATGAAAGTCATGAAGATACGTTTTACAGTAACCTCGTCTGAAGAAACTGTACTCTGCCATGTACTAGAAGACAAACTGGGATCAATCTACAAGGAATCTGAAGATGGGTTATATACCATTCTTTTCGTATGTATGTCCTCTACAACGTGTCAAAATTTCATGACAATCCTATGAATAAGCTAGGAGATGTGGTCAAAACATTGAGCAACATACCATCTGAAAAAGTTCTGAAAGTCTCCTGGAAGTTTACTGTTTCGCCTTTTTCAGGCCCTGAACGTGCTAAAAACTTAAAAAGCTTCTTTCATAAAGCTTGGAAATTTTCCGGGCTTAAATATGCATATGCAGATCATGAAAATCCAAATACAGATGAAGGTTTTACGGCGTTTTTGCTAAATGACCGAGTTCTGAATTTTCTGACGATGAATTTCGACTAAGTTTTTCGTGTATACACATGGATTCTCATTCATTCATTCATTCATTCAAAAATCAGCACTTTCATACTTATATGAATAGGATTCAAAGCATGTACATACTTGGGGAGTCTCCGAAGTGTTCGAGGAATTGGGATTATCCGTGTTAACGACAAGGGGCTCATTACTTCTGTTCGACTCCGATTCTTTGGAAGTGCCTTCGTCTCTATTCTCAGAGGATGGTCGAGCATCAACACTCTCCGTCTCCATGACAACATCCTCCTGGACACATCCTCAACAATCAACATTTTTTCTAAAAAGCATCATAATTGAATATGCGAAGGGATACTTACGGCTTCTTCTTCATCGATCAGATCAGGAATTGTTGCAGGAAACCGAAGACCATCGATACTTGATGAAGTAAAATTCTGCAACAAAATAACAACATTGGTTTCATGATCCTAATAATGTGGTCGAGAAAAAGTCACAACAAGGAGAATACCGAGAACTCACCAAAGAACCAACTGGGGACTTTATGGTATTAGGTAACAGCTTATAACTTTTGTTCCTTCCTTCTCCACCGTGAACAATCGCTTCAGTTTTTGAGAAATCTACACGGATTCGAGGTCTTACATTACGACTGTCTTGTGGTAAAATTCAGTAACATAATTAGAATACAGTTCTCATAACTTCATGAAGATTATACGAAGAAACATACCTGAGAAGACCCTGGAGACGATTTTCGTTTATCACCAGAGAGATACTTCAATCTTGGTCGACCATAAATCATCTCAGCAGAAGGAGGATCCTTCACTGGAGGCTTACCAGCCATCACGTAATCACGCAATCGCTGAAGTTGTTGATCCCAAAAGTCTATATAACCTGGAGTTACATATGCAAATCTCTCAGAGCAAGGGAACCAGTAATTACTTCATTCCACATGAGTATGGTCTAAATGGGTTCTAAGCTGTTCAACTGATGGCTTCCTCCTTCGAAAAGTTGGAATACAATGATCCATACCATTTGTCGAGCTGCTCTGTCAATATTATATTCCTCCACTGAGAGTCCTCCGTATATAGCCGATATCAAATGACCAGGGGTGCAACTCAACATGAAAGATCTTTCTCCATCACTCAGATTTGCACCAGCCATCATCATCACTCTCTCTCCAGTATTGAAAGTTGTTGGCTGGCAAACATAAGAAGGAACTGACACCCACGGGCGGAAGTTGAACTCAGATTCATCATCCAACACATCAATGAAGCGTGCTTTAGACCGAGGCTTCTTTGTAGACTAACGCATGATCCTGGCATTATCTTTTTCAGAGAAAATGTGACGAGCATCAGCATTCGGTCCTTGCAAAATATTACGTGGAATAGGCGCATAATTCTTGAAGTGCTCCCACATCAGAGGTTGAATAAACATCGTATTGACATAACACTCAATCTTCATAAATCCATTCAATACACTGGAGTCTATAACCAAGGAGTCTAAGTTAGAATACAAAGAACCCAGGAACATGCTACCTATTGGGAGTTGCTCACCTTAAGCCATCTTGATAGCATTGGGGATCACGAAGGGCTTAAACAAGTTTCCACTGTCTTCAAATATGTCTCTCGATAGCCATAAACATAAGAAAGCAGCAATGGGTAACATACCATCGATGGGTTTATCAGAAATCTCGTCCTTTGGCCACCATCGTGTCAACCAATGAGCGTAGCACCCTTTACTTCCAGATGCCGTATTCACTTCCTCCATTGCAGCTATCAAGATGTTGGAAATTGCATTCTCCTCATCTGAAAGATCTCCAGGGAGATTGCCCGTGATTGGGAGATGCATCAAAGCAGCCACATCCTCTAAGGTAACAGTAAACTCTCCCCATCTGCATATAAAGGTGTGAGTGGGAATACACCAACGAGCAAGTAGAGCCACAATACCTCTCGCATCATGGAAAATGAATAAGTCTCCAGAAGCCTGAATAGCTCTCGTCACTTGCGCCTGATCGAGAATAGCCCTGACATGAGGGAAACTCAGCATATGTCTCGCCCATCCAGAGAACTTTTCCAAAGGTCGTCGAGAAATCTTAACATTCATGATTGATGCAAGGAAGATCCCTCGTTCAAGACAAAACCGGATCACTGCCTTAGGAGTCACCAATTTCTTCTGAGTAACATTTCTGGGATTTATCAGAAGACGATACACTGGAGATTTGAGATGATTCTCAGTAACCTGCTCAACCTCCGCAAAAAATGCATCATCTATATTCGGGACATTCTTAATTCCAGGGGTTTCATCCTCTTCTTCGCCAATGGAAGTCTCATCCATACATGCCTCATCTCTGGAGATATCATCATCAATGCACATTTCATCTCTTGAAGCATCATTCGCCTGGGAGTTGGACATTTTGCGGAGTAGCTGTAAAATTCACACTACATTCTACTTCAGTATGTTGCCTAGATATAAATCAAGGAATTACAAGCATATAATGGTAACTCTTAACTCTTACCTTTTACGCTTCCACTAACGATAGTGATAGTAATGCTAGAGTTAACACCTCAGAAATCGTTCGTTTCTTCGAAACCTACAAAAGACGAACGAAACTCGGATTTTTCATAAAAACATGAACATCTCCATTGTTTGAACATTTACCATGGAATTATGAAAACTAAAACATTATTTCATCATAAATAATTGCTTACTATGAACATTACTCGAAATCAAACTTGCTTTTTGAAAATACATATTTACGAAAACGGGAACAATAACTCACGTTTTCGTTTTGTGAGTTACAACTCACGCAAAAAAAAAAAAAAATCTTTTCCGTGGAGCATGTCACGGTTTTTTTTACAAAAATATTTTTCGTGGACAGGCCACGATCTTACAAAAAATTTTTTTTTCCTTCGTATCGTCATCTGTCTTTAAAACGAAGGTTTATTTCAATTTTGTGAAAGCTCACACATTATAGGATAAAGTTTTGATTTACATGAAAGATCATAAACAAAATTTTATCACTGGACACAAGTCTACATAAAAAACAAACTTTTTCCTTCGTATTACCGTCATTCTTTAAAACGAGAATTTATTTCGGTTTTGTGAGAATTCACTCCTTTTACGATAAAACCTTGGTTCTCATGAAAGCTCATAAACTAAGTTATATCACAGGACCTAAGTCTATACAAGAAAAAAATCTCTCCTAAATCAGGGATTATTATTAGTTTCTCAAACTAACGATCAAACGAACATACGTTTTCAAAAACGAGGGTTTTCAACGAAAATCACACTCATATATGCACATGTATATAATTTTATTATGATCAAGGCATGAACAACTCATGAAAATCATAAACATCAGCAATAAAAAAAAACAAAAAAAAAACGGGCTTACCTGGTCGGTGGCCGGACGGCGGCGAAGCTCCGGCATTTTTTTTTACTTTCTCTGCTCAAGCGTGAAGGAGTTGGGGGGATTAAGGTGTTGGTCGTGTGGAGGAGAAATAAAAAAAAGGGGATTAATTCCTTGTATATCAATTTTTATTTCCAAAACCTAATTTGCAAGGATTTCCTTATTTGGGCCCGACCCGCGAATCCTAAACGACCAAGGTTCCATCGTCCAAACCAGCGGTTCAACGCCACTTTGTGCTCATCAAACAATGCTCTATCATGCCACTGAAATATTCATTCAAGTCATGGTATGCTCGTACTATCAAAATCCGGCAACGTCTTAACTTACGACTAAGTTCAATTGCTTATATTGTTTATGACCGGAAAATCACCATTCAATGCTGACTGAGGAATACGGCTTTCCTCACTAAGAAGGGGACTTAATGTAGATGGTGGATTTTCGAAAAACTCTAAAATCGTAAACCCATAATTATACGAACTTCTGATCCAGCAATCAGACGCAAGTATTGAGACACGAGTCTCTCATCGAATCTCTGACTGAGAATACTTTCTCTCAGAGTACATGCGGATATGTAGTCTCTCGGCTGGACAACGGCATATCTCAATGAATACTGAACACTTCAGTAATTATTTCTATATAGAATCACGAGATTGACGGCTCCTAGACAGCTTGCTCTGCTAGTATAGAGCCATAACGTCTTCAGGATACAAACAACAAGTTTCCCTGACTATATAAAGGATATGAAGCTCCAGCAAGCTCATGTCATAATAATTAATGCTCCTAGACAGCTTGCTCTGCTAGTATAGATCCATCAGTTAATTATTCTTAAATTCTTGGATTCATCCATTGAATTTCCGAAAATATTCAAATATTTTCGCAATATTTCGTTACTTCAATCTATAGTTCTTCCCAACAGAATTCCATGGGTTAGTAATAAATATTCAACGCACGGGCATCTGAGCTACCTCCGAGTAATCCCCGACTCAAAAGGTGCAAGTGTACTCAACGATGATGCACTAACAATCATCGCACGAACGGGTATTTCAAAATACGACGAAACGATGAACCTATGCAAAATAGGAAGGAAAATAATAAATAATTAAAATATTGACCAAGGCACCAGGGGATTGGGCTCACCGATCGGCCGGCCGTGCCGTGACCAATCCCACGCCAGTTTTATATTTTATCATATTTTTTGTTATTTTCCTTGATCTTATGAAAATCCTCTCATTTGAACAAATATCCTTCGTTTTTAGGAAACTTCTCAGTTTCATGGTATTTCCTTCGCACCAAGGAAATAATATAAAATTGGGAAAAACACTGTGGGGCCGTGATTATTGGCCAACCATCCATGCCTTGATCCCGGCCGGCCCCACACCTCATGGTTCCTCATTATTTTATTATTATTTCTCTAATCTCATGAAAACTCCTTAATCTCATGGTATTTTCACAAAACCATGAAAATATAATATAAAATTAGGGAAACTCATGGGATCGGGCCCCAGCCGGCCGACCATGCCTCAGCCGGTCCCACACGCCCCTTATTTTATTATTATTATTTTAAGGTTTCCTTGATCCCATGAAATTCCTTGATTTCATGGTATTTATTTCAAATTATGAAAATTCCTTCAAATCATGGAAAATAATACACAAAAATTACATAAAATTAGGGAAACTTATGGGACCGGGCCCAAGCCGGCCAAGCCATGCCCTAGCCGGTCCCACATGCCCTTATTTTTATTATTTTAATATTATTTGCTTCCTTGATCCCATGGAAACTCCTTCACTTTAAGGAAACTCCTTAATTTCAACAAATTCCTTTATTTCATGATATTTTCATAAATTCATGAAAAAATAATATAAAATTAGGAAAAGCACCACGGGACCGTGGTCACCGGCCGGCCGACCATGCCTTGGCCTCAGGGGTCCCACGCTTCATCATTCCCTCATTTTATAATTATTTTCCTTCATCTCATGAAGTTTCCTCAGTTTCAGCAAAACCCTGGTTTTGTCATATTTTCTCAAATGGTTGCTCAAACGCACGCCAGAAAATATCAAAATTCTCAGGACTGAGACACAGACGTGTTGACGATGCGAGCATGTTACCTTGACTGACCAAGGTTGGTTCTTTGGCTCGCAATGAGCCAGTCCCGCATATTTTCATGATTTGATCTAATTTGCGCAATTGCACATATTAGGTCCAAAACTCTTCCAAATAATTTTGGAATTTCATGAAGTGATCATCATTCGATCCCACGACCATCTAGGGCCGGTTTCATGACTCCTTGGTCGGTCTCCCACCTCTCCATAATTAATTAGGTTTTATCACTTAAGGCTCGGACTAGCATTTTTCGAGTAAATGATTAAACCAGCATTTAATCATTCTTTCATCAACAAATCACAAACTCTTCAAGATATCTTGGTATTTTGCTCACGCGAGCATATGGACACTACATAATCGACCCACGGTCTCATGTAGCCGGTCCTCCTTCATTCCATGGTCAATTCTCAAATAAACCATCAATTGATCAAATTAGGGTTTCTAAGTCCAAGGATCATAATTCTCGACTCGAACACTAATAACTTTACGAAGATCTCATGATCAGTATTCTTATTTATTATGCTCGGTTCAACTACCAATAATTCATCAGACGAGCAACATTTGCTCAGATGAGCAATATTTGCTCAAACCAAGGAATATTGGTTCAACTATCAATATTCAACAATTCATCAGATGAGCAATACTTGCTCACCTCAACGTGAGAATTATACCTCTGTCTCAACAAACACGTTCAATTCATGAGTCTCAGAACATTTTGCAAAATCATGTTCAACTCAGCAAATACATGGACTCATCGTCCCATAAAGTCGTGAAGTCAACAACTGACTATTTAACCACGAGACATCAATCGTGTCACTTGGGGGATATCAACTAGGGTTTTGGTCTGGCGGTCTACGACACGTGTGTTCATACACACGATGGAATGTGAGCAAGTCGTGCAATTAGTTGAAGGAGTTAACAAAGTAGTGGGTGGAAAATCGACCAAGTCTTCGCACGATGAGCAACTGGTTTCAAACACGATTTCCATTTCCCCACTCTTTGATTCCATCAACTGTCACACTTCATGGGGATCATGGTGTCTACAATTACAGCAATATAAATAAGTCTCTGAAATCATGATTGGATATACAACGATCTCACGTCTCACATACAACACGAGATTAACTCAACATCTGAGTAATTACTCCCAACGGAGATTCAATCATTCAGAACTTATCTTATTCAGAATTCACAACACACCCACAATCTTTGATTATCATTGATTCCACACATTTCTCAGCTTCCCTCCTACAGATCAACCCATCCTCTCTTGTGACCGAATTTACTCTGGAACGACCATTGTCTTGGTTTAGGCCGGAGTACTACAGATTGATCTCTCGAATTCAAAGCACTCCCTTCTTGCAGTGCATCTGTGTGAGGTTGAACATTTCGCTCGGTTCAAGGAGTCTCCTTCGTACGGTCGTCTCCTCAATCCCGTGAAAACCAGCAAATCGTTTTTCCCCATCCACAGTGAGATCAACTAAGGGAATCAAGTGCGCAGTATCATGCTGGGATCAGAGGCGTCGGAGTACAACTGTACCTTGGATCGGTGGGAGACTGATTGGGGTTCAACTATAGTCCAGTCCGAAGTTAGCTTGGAGTAGGCTAGTGTCTGTAACGGCTTAATACAGTGTGTATTCAATCTGGACTAGGTCCCGGGGTTTTTCTGCATTTGCGATTTTCTCGTTAACAAAACTTCTGGTGTCTGTGTTATTTCTTTTCCGCATTATATTTTATATAATTGAAATAATACAGGTTGTGCGTTCGTGATCATCAATTGGAAATTCAACCTTTGGTTGTTGATTGATATTGATTGATCCTTGGATATTGGTCTCTGGTACCGTCCAAGTTATTCCTTGTATTTGATAAAGACTCGCTATTGATTTTAGCTTGAGTAAAAATCAAATCAAGAGAGAGATATTAACTCCTTGAAATACTTTTATCTAGATTGAGTCTGACTGTCTAGTTGATTCTCTAGCAAAGTATTTCGGAGTTAGTCCATACAAATTGCTAAGTGAAATATTGGGTGGTGTTGTTAGACCCCCGCTTTTTCAGTTTGATTTTGTTCGTTCTCTGGGTTTTTGAAGAGAAGAATACGAAGTAGTTTTTCTTTGAAAATGGAAAATGAAGAGAGTGAATGAGAGGGAAGGTTAACGCGTTTTAGGGGAGTTATTGTGTTCATGGCGGTAACATTTAGAGGGGGTATTATTGTTTGTTTGATATTTTAAAATAATTATGGACCAAATGGAAAATGTGATTTCTAAAATGACCAAACTGATGTGGGCCCCGACATAAATGGAACAAACGATATTTTTCCCGTCCAAGAATGGGAAACAATGTTACACGCGACCAGTCTTTGCGGTGAAGAGACCAGGAGAACTGTTACGAGTCTTAATGACACTATAATATCACCGTCAGAGGCAGCGGTGAATCCAGGATTTCAAGACTGGGGTGGCAAATAGAATAATATACAACAAAAAAATCTACCCAATTTTTTTTCTTCCATTGCACACAATAGATTAGATTGTATATTACAATGCTTACTAGCCGTTGATACACCTAATAGCATCTATGAAACACCCAAAAAATACTTTATGTGCGGTATAATTTCCCAAAAAATGTTGTATGCTTACCAAAAAAAACAACAACTCCTACTGTATTCAACAATGCCCACGACGTGGTGCCGTTCCTTGTAATCGTGTAGTAATACTGTCATTCCTAATATTGCGAAAAAATACTAGATCTACCTAGTGCGTGAGATTGGTATAAAGCCCCAGACAGATTGGTATAAAGCCCCAGAATAACAAACATAAAACATAATTGTTCTTGGTTACGGTTACAAACCGAAAAACCAATTAAGAATAAAATCCCCAACCAGATTTGATTAAACATTAGTTATGAAAAATTATGTAAACCAAATCTATCAACTTTTCATATAAAACGTACGATACTAAAACCCCTAAAACTTGGCATCTCTAATCTTAATTTAGATAGAAATTACAAAATCAAATTGACAAAAGATGTTGCAGCTGAGGAAGAAGGACACTAACAATTAACAACATTAGGTAAAATATCATGAAATTTATCACACTCACTAATTGCATCATGAAAATTTTTGCAAGGAAGAGAAGAAAATAAATTTGATTTTTGGTGTGGTTTCTTCTCAGAGGTGGAACCAGAAAAGAGAGAAAGAATTCGTGTTTTTTACCTGGATAAGTTGGCTTTAGGGTGTGCAACATTTCTATGGGCTTGGATCATTAGGGCATTTAGTGTAGATTTTTAGAAGCAAGGGGACGCAACTGTACACCCTTGCTTCACGGTGGCTCCGCCACTGGACAAAGGTCGAACAATGTTATATTAACGGAGATATTACAGGTTCCATACCTACAAGTACAAACAATTGCTAAGAGCATCCACAACGTTTATGTTAATATGGTATATATATCAGGTCCGCAATGAGAATAGGTATTTGTGCAGGGCTCCATGTAAAGGAAGGAAAGCCTTGCTTGAGACCACAAGTGGGAGGGGCATAAAATTTAAGTTTTCCTTTAGTTAATGAGAAAATAAATTGGTTAACCGTAAAACTGCGAAAGGAGAAAAGAAATAGTATCTTAGAGTTATATCTCTATCTCTTGCGATTAGAACGTTTACATAACTAAATCCGTGAACCTATTCACAAAGAGATAACTTGGACGGTACCAAAGACCAATGTCCAAGAATCAATCAAGTCGTGTCCAACAAACTAGCTCGGATGTCTCTACTATGATTGATCAACGCACGACCTGTGATATTTCAATTATAAAAATAAACAATATAATGCAAAAAAAGAAATTACACAGACACCAGAAGTTTTGTTGAAGAGAAAACCGCAAATGCAGAAAAACCCCGGGACCTAGTCCAGATTGAACACCAAACTGTATTAAGCTACTACAAACACTAGCCTACTACCAATTAACTTCGGACTGGAATGTAACTGATCCTTAAAAGGTATCCCACCGATTAAGGTACAGTCGCGCTCCTTACGCCTCTTGAATCCTAGCAGGACTCTGCGCAATTGGTTCCCTTAGATGACGTCACACCAACTAAGAATTTCTTCCACTCAATTGAAGACTTTAAACCAAATGTTCCTCCCACAGATTAAGCCTATGAAATTGATTTCCTGATTATGATCAAAATCAAACGTGTGATCAAGGTGACAGAAATCGATAGCAATTCGAAAAAGTATAGCTATCCTCAAAATCCGGACTCGTGCAACCCGAAGTGCATCCTAGATTATTATTCACCTCACAAGTATAAAACTTTTGGAATCAACAAAGTGAAACGAAGAGAACTTTTATGATTACTATCTATCTTGAGCATTGGAGCAAGTGATTGGTGTCATAAACACCTTCATTTATATCTATAGTTTATGCTTTCTTTGGTATGTTTTCGTGTGAATTATGTGTCTTATGTTTACTTTTGAGTGTTTAAGTACTCTGGAGTCAAATGAAGTAAAAGATAAAAAAAATATGCACAAAACGTGGCAAGTGCTATTGGGAGTGCAGTCGGAGATAGAAGGCAACCAGCTGAAGCTCAAAGAAAAACGTTAAGGCTGTCTCTGTGGTGATCACTATCATATGCAGGGTGCCTATATCATTTTCACTCATTACCTAGGCCTAAAATCTAGATTGATCTACCTCAATCATTTGCATATGAAATTGAGAAGGTGAGAAAGAAGAGGCGTTTTATTTCAAGACAAGGGAGAAATGGGATTCAACAGACAGGCTGCTGCTGTTTCAGATCGAGATGAAGGAGGAGAATGATTTGCTGTTGACAGAGAAATTCAGGGAAAGGAAGAAGGGGTTTTGAGTTTGGTGATGAATCAGAGAAACTTGAGAAGAAATTAGGGTTTTATGAGTAGATGGGTAATCTCAGATTTGAGATTGAAGGAGTAGTGGAGATCTGATGAAGTTTAGAATGATGGGTCTTGAGATGGTAGTTGCAGTGAAGTCTTGACTCGAGATTTGAAGTGTTGTTGACATGGATTCGACAGATTGAAGTGGGATTGTATTGGATTTGGCAGAGATTCAGAAGATGAGAAATTGGTGATCTGTTACTGTTGGTTTGATAAATAGTTGGATGGGTTTGCCTCATAATCGATTTCTAAGTGACATGGAAGGTTGAATTTGTGTGTTGCAGGAATGGTGGTAAAAGAGATGATTGAAGAGATTATGATGGCTGAGATGGAGTTGGGTTTGAGTTAATTGAAGAGTTGGGTCTGATTATGAACCGAGAATACATAAGAAATGGAGGCAGTGAATTCAAGCTCATTCAAAGATGGGTATATGAAGATTTGATGTTGTTGTTGGTCTTGGAGATTATTGAGCTGAGAAAGGGAGAACAATGGTGAGCTCTGGTCGCTATTTGAAGTGGTGGTGCTGTTGCCATGTTAACAAGGATCTGAAATAGGTTGTTGTTGGTTGAATGCAAGAAGAATTGCAGACGGTGAAGCAGTTGCGGTACTGAACTCATGGAGGAGATGGAAGTTCAGGTCAGGTGCTGTGGCAGTGTTGCTGTGCTAGGTGATAGTGTTGCAGTGGGAGTTGGATCAAAAAGGAGGGAATGTTATGGAAATAATTGCAGGATGAATTGATGTTTGTTGCAGCGGTTTGGTGGTCGAAAGAAAGTTGGTGATGATGAAATGAATAGAATGGGTTATGAGTTGAATACCTGAGAAGGAAGAATTTGAAGCAGATTACAATTGCAGAGGTGGAATTGATGCCAAGGATGTGTAATTAAGCTGAATGGTGCAACAATTGGTTCAATGAGGTGTTGCAGGGTTGATTGCAGGTGCAGAACAAGGGAGCAACAATAAATGAATGTGATGTTGAGGTTGAACTGTTGATATTCAAGTGAAGAAGGTATTGCAGCTACAATTCAGATGTTGCAGCGAACACAAGACACAAGTGGAATTGCAGCAGAGGAGTTGAGATGAATGGATGGTTTACATAATGCTGTGCAGTTCAGGTGGTAATGGATTCAAATGGTTTTGCAGGAAGATGCGATGCTACTGGAGCTGAGGTGCTGGTTGTGTTAGAATTAGTTCTGCAGCTGAAATTGCCTGTGAATGAGCCAAGTCACAGAAGAACAAGGACTTGTTGTGCGAGATGGAGTTGTGCTGGAGGTTACAAGGGTTATGCCGTTGCAAGTGCAAGTACAGATGCAAGTGCTCGCTGCCAGGGATTTAGCAGAACTGCAGTATGAGCTGCTGTTATTAGAGTTGTGCATTGGCATTTGAATGAAGAGTAGCTGCATTTGCAAAGATAACAAGGGTTAGATGGTTGCGAAGGTAGTTACAGGCAAATTAAAAGGGGAAGCAAAGGATGTTGCTGTTGGAGCTGATTGAACTGCCTGAAGTAGATGTATGTTTAGATTGAATGAATGCGATTGAACAATTCAGGGGAGCTGTAGAAATAGGTCAGAGTTAGGCCTGGAAACAGTCATATTACAGCCAGAATTTTGCCTGGATTTCAGTTTGCCGAGTTAACTCGGTGATCCGATCCGACTCACTTGGCCCGGTTCGATCCAGAGAAAGACTTGGACCTGTTTTGATTTGGGATTGGCTATGGGCTATCAGAGACTTATTTGGAGTCGGGATCAGAATTGGAAAGTGATATAAGAGGGTTTGATAACACCACAAAGGGATGATCTCATCTTCTACTTTTGTTCTGAGGGTTTGAACATGATAGTTTTATTGCTTCTTCTTGTTTATGAACTCCATGGATATGATTAGATAACTCTTTTTTGGTTAAGGAATAAGTTGGAGTTCCAACCATGATATTTATGCAATGAATTAGTTTTGTCTCCATATTTTGTTGCTTATGATTCACTATTAATATTGTTATATGATTTGAATGCATGTTTAGTCGAGTCGCGAATCGGTTGAATTAGTTTTCATCTCTATTGCTAGATTAGGGTTATTATACGTAAAAGTGATAATTCCTGATTGCAAGTAGCATAATTGTGAGTATTGCTTGTAGTGATACATCTTAGTAGTCACAAGTGAGTCATAACCTTTGTTAAATCGGATTAGTGCTTTTACACGTTCGATTGTTTTGATTGGCCTGATTTCATAAAAATTAATGCATCTAGGGAATTAAACTTGATTAGTGCTTTTACAAGTTAGGTTGTTATCCTAGGTAGAATTCATATTCACATCTTTTAATGTGTTTGTTGATGATAAGAGGAAATTAGCGGGATATTCTTGCGATCAAGGTATCTTAGGGCCTTTGATAAAAGTTGAGATTAAATATCAATTCTATTTATTGTTACAAATTCATGTTTGTGAATGAAAACTAATCCTTGACCAATATCTTCATCTTATTGATTTGCTTGTTTATTTCATTATTTGTTTTTAGTTTATTTTCCTTTACTTAAAAATCAGAAATCCCCCTTGTTTATATAGGAAACCGAAACAACTTGACAACCTAGATCCTCTATGAGGGAACGATCCTTTCTTACCCTTGCTATATTTTATATTTTGAGTAGTGAGAAATTAATTTATTTTTGACGCATACGACAACGATCAAATTTTGGCACCGCTGCCGGGGAGGCAGCGGTTGTCACTTGTTTTTGGTTTTTTATTTTCTTGTTTTTAGTTTTGTTTTATTTTCTGGTTTTTAACCTTGTTTTGAGAATCGTGTTTCAGGTACTTATTTCTCATGGATGGAGCATATTGGAACAATGAATACGGTTTCCAACAATCTCAACAACATGACAACTTCCAACAATTCCAGGGGTATAATCAAAACCAATTCATTGGTTATGACCATTATTCCATGGATCCTTATGGTTTTCCTCAACAACCTTATGGTGGGTATGTGTGTGAACAACCACAAGGATGGGAGGATTATTATGCTCGTGAACAAAAAGTCTCTGACTTTCTAGACAAAGTTTCCAACTTTGTACAACAAGAGTTCCAAAAAGATAAAGAGGCTACAAAAGAGTAACTCCAAGAACTTCGTGAAGGTATTGCTAACTTACAAAGAGGTATTGATCAAATCAAAGAAGAAAGGTATGAGGAAGAACTTTGCTTTAAAAACAATAACTATTCTAATGTGCCTATGGTTTGTGATGAATATTTGATTGATGCTAATGTTGAAAAGGGCCAAACTTTGAGGTCTTTCGTTGATAATTGTGTAGCTACCTCAACTCTTGATCTTAATAATGATCATTCACCTATTCAAAAGGATGAGATTGAGATTAACAACACTAAATTCAGCGAGAATCAATCTTATGTTAACTATGAAAGTGATGATGATTATGAAGATACATCGCCAGAACCAACTCATGGTGACATTTCCCAAAGGTGTACAGCGGAATCTTTTTGGGATCAAAATGAAGATGAAGAAAAATATGTTGACACTTGTGTAGATTACTTAAGCATTGATCTTAATAATGATCAAGAGCCTATTCAAATGGTGGAGCTTGAGGATGATGTATTTTTGAGTCTTCTAAAAAAGTTCCTTATAGCGAAATTTGCAGCCACAAAAGAGTTTGAGCCTAATGATGACGAGTATGTTGAGAATGTGACCGTTATGACCAATATTGTGGAAGACCCAATTGATCTTGCAAAGGATTATAATGATGATGTTAATGCCGAGACTTTAGTTAAGGTAGAAACGGATGAAGAATGGTTGCAAGGTTTGATAGAGGACCATGATATAAAAGAGGTGAGTAATTCACTTGAGTTTTTCAAGGATGCAGAGGATTATGTGATACAAGAGATTGTGCAAGGTTTGTCTAACCATTTGCATGTTGTTTCTTCTCCTTTACCTCTTGTTGGTTTGGATGTATGTGCTTCGATAATATTGTTGAATGACTTTGTTTCTCGATTTCCACCATTAGAAACATTTGATTCTCATATTATGAATGTTTGCATAGAAGAAAACCATAGAAGTTCCTGAATTTTATGTTCTTTATACACTTCCAAGTGTGGACAAGAATAAGTGTGGGGGAAACTTCTATTGGGCTATAGCTTCACTTTTGCTTTATTATACTAATGTCTGTGTGAAGTTACTATTTGCAAAACAGGTTACATGGAAGGATCCCCAACTTTTCAGATTATTGGTGTATGGGGAATTCGTCTTGCAAGTCGGGCTGACGACTTTAGAACCAAACGCTAAATGGGAGGCAACCCATAGGATGAGTATTTCTTGTGTATTTATTTATTGTCTTGTTTTTAGCTTTTTCTTGTCTCGTATTTACTTTTTCTGATTTCTTATCGCATATCATTATATGATTTCCCACCTTGACTTTCTTTGGACGATTCAATTTACATTGAGGACAATGTAAAATTTAAGTGTGGGGAGTGGTTAAGCATTTGCATTGTAAATTTTTCATGAAATTTTCAATTTTTGTGTGAAATAGTGAATAAACAAACTCCAACTTGTAGTTAGTTTAGAGTCACATAATATACATGTCGCTAAGATTACATCGAAATTCTCATAAGAGTGACTGAACTTAGAGATGACAGAGAACATGATCAGGTTTCTTACTTGTATGAGAGTTAAAGTTGGATTTAACCATGCCAGTGGCAAACGAGGTGCAGATTGAATTCGGTATTAGAGTAGTGGTCCCCTATAGTGGAGACTACCTATTGTTACATCATGTGAGGCACCGACCTTCACTTCTTTGTACCTGTCTAAATATGTGCTTTTAGAGTGTGTGTCACCGTACGTAAACTCCGGGTAGAATGGTGAGCCACCCAACCTCCCACCAATAGAAGCACTATTTTGATCTCTTGAGTGCTATTTTATCAATCATGATGGTGACATCGAATTGCTAACTTACATATCACTTGTAATCTTGTTCGCAGTTAGCACCATCCACTTTATCTCTCTCTACACCAACAAGTCCATAGAAACACTATCATCATCAACAAGGGGAGCATCACAAATTCGAAGGAAAGTTGAAGATGTTCAAGGTTTACAAGCAACAATACAGAAATGAGCAGATTTCAGATTCAAGTAAAGCAACAAGACAAGGAGAAGAATTTTTACAAGTTGAAGACTTTATGTACAAGAGTGAAGATTATCAAGATGAGAGTTCAAGGAGTTTATGATATCGAGACATATAAGTTGTGAAGAATCAAACGGTAAAGTACTTACACCATGGCCTTTGTACTTGCATTTTTTTTTATTTTATCATATTTGTATATTATTTTCTCTTGTTCCAAAAAAAAAAAAAAAAACCTGGGACATGGTCATTTTATGCTAAGTCCCTTGTTAAAAAAAATGAAAAAAAAAAGAAAAAAAAAGAGAAAAAAAGAGACAAGAGAAATTTTTGTTAGGTTTATTATTCGTTTTACTATTTTGTTTTGTTTTTATTTTGTATTTTTTTTATTTTCTTGTCTCAACAAAAAAAAAAAAAAAAGACAAGAAAAATCCTTTGTATCATATTTTGGTTTGTTTAGTTCGTTTTTGGTTTTGTTCTTTCAATAAAGCCAATGGAAGAAGAAATATCCATAATGAGGTTTCAAGCAACAAGGAATTAGAGGAAAGAGTTGCATTGTCAAGATTCTACGAAGTTCAAGATTTCATCATCAAGAGTTGAAGACCGAAGACGAAGATGAAGACAAGGATTGAAGACCGAAGACGTTTCTATGGATGCTGTGAGAGTGGTGCTAACTGCACGTCGAACGGATAACGAGGTAAGTAAGCATATTCCCACCTTCGTTAAGTGGTTGATTTCCTTTCTTAGAGATCGTCCGAAAAAAAGATTTTCAAAATGAATAAAAGATGTGGGTTTTCAAAACAACTCGGAGGGTTTGGCCTTCCTACTATTCAACGTGTCACAGGATTCTCTCTTCATTCCTACCTGGACACATGTGTGACCCATAAAAAGCTATTTATTATTGAGAGAAACTTCATAAAACCCTTTCTTGTGAGGCAGAGTCGAGACTTTTGATCACTTCGAACTCGAATTTCTTTCGATAAGGGATGGTTATTTCTCTCTCAACTTTTAAGGATGAGATTGTGTTCATTTATGTGTCTAACTTCTTATGACTAGTGTGAAGAATCTTTATGTCTTCTTAGCGCGTTGGATGCTATCATTACGGAGAACTAGTAAGTTGGAAAAATAGGTTTTGTGTGTATATCTCTGGTAAACCCTCATGAGACTAAAACTCGTCCACTAGGGACACCTAGGGGTTTAAAGGCTTGTTATACGTGCTAAGTGTGACCGTAGCCTCGACGACACGGAGTTGTATGTAAGTTTTAGAATTGTTTTGTTTGATTTGCTCGAGGACTAGCAAAATCTAAGTGTGGGGGAATTTGATAGGTGTCATAAACACCTTCATTTATATCTATAGTTTATACTTTCTTTGGTATGTTTTCGTGTGAATTATGTGTCTTATGTTTACTTTTGAGTGTTTAGGTACTCTGGAGTCAAATGAAGTAAAAGGTAAAAAAAATATGCACAAAACGTGGCAAGTGCTATTGGGAGTGCATTCGGAGATAGAAGGCAACCAGCTGAAGCTCAAAGAAAAATGTTAAGGCTGTCTCTGTGGTGATCACTATCATATGAAGGGTGCCTATATCATTTTCACTCATTACCTAGGCCTAAAATCTGGATTGATCTACCTCAATCATTTGCATCTGAAATTGAGAAAGGTGAGAAAGAAGAGGCGTTGTATTTCAAGACAAGGGAGAAAAGGGATTCAACAGACAGGCTGCTGCTGTTTCAGATCGAGATGAAGGAGGAGAATGATTTGCTGTTGACAGTGAAATTCAGGGAAAGGAAGAAGGGGTTTTGAGTTTGGTGATGAATCAGAGAAACTTGAGAAGAAATTAGGGTTTTATGAGTAGATGGGTAATCTCAGATTTGAGATTGAAGGAGTAGTGGAGAGTCTTATGAAGCTTAGAATGATGGGTCTTGAGCTGGTAGTTGCAGTGAAGTCCTGACTCGAGATTTGAAGTGTTGTTGCCATGGATTCGACAGATTGAAGTGGGATTGTATTGGATTTGGCAGAGATTCAGAAGATGAGAAATTGGTGATCTGTTACTGTTGGTTTGATAAATAGTTGGATGGGTTTGCCTCATAATCGATTTCTAAGTGACATGGAAGGTTGAATTTGTGTGTTGCAAGAGTGGTGGTAAAAGAGATGATTGAAGAGATTATGATGGCTGAGATGGAGTTGGGTTTGAGTTAATTGAAGAGTTGGGTCTGATTCTGAACCGAGAATACATAAGAAATGGAGGCAGTGAATTCAAGCTCATTCATAGATGGGTATATGAAGATTTGATGTTGTTGTTGGTCTTGGATATTATTGAGCTGAGAAGGGGAGAACAATGGTGAGCTGTTGTCTCTATTTGAAGTGGTGGTGCTGTTGCCATGTTAACAAGGATCTGAAATAGGTTGTTGTTGGTTGAATGCAAGAAGAATTGCAGACGGTGAAGCATTTGCGGTACTGAACTCATGGAGGAGATGGAAGTTCAGGTCAGGTGTTGTGGCAGTGTTGCTGTGCTAGGTGATAGTGTTGCAGTGGGAGTTGGCTCAAAAAGGAGGGAATGTTATGGAAAGAATTGCAGGATGAATTGATGTTTGTTGCAGCGGTTTGGTGGTCGAAAGAAAGTTGGTGATGATGAAATGAATAGAATGGGTTATGAGTTGAATACCTGAGATGGAAGAATTTGAAGCAGATTACAATTGCAGAGGTGGAATTGCTGCCAAGGATGTGTAATTAAGCTGAATGGTGCAACAATTGGTTCAATGAGGTGTTGCAGGGTTGATTGCAGGTGCAGAACAAGGGAGCAACAATAAATGAATGTGATGTTGAGGTTGAGCTGTTGATATTCAAGTGAAGAAGGTATTGCAGCTACAATTCAGATGTTGCAGCGAACACAAGACACAAGTGGAATTGCAGCGGATGAGTTGGGATGAATGGAGGGTTTACATAATGTTGTGCAGTTCAGGTGGTAATGGATTCAAATGGTTTTGCAGGAAGATGCGATGCTACTGGAGCTGAGGTGCTGGTTGTGTTAGAATTAGCTCTGCAAATGAAATTGCCTGTGAATGAGCCAAGTCAAAGAAGAACAAGGACCAGTTGTGCGAGATGGAGTTGTGCTGGAGATTACAAGGGTTATGCCGTTGCAGGTGCAAGTACAGATGCAAGTGCTCGCTGCCAGGGATTTAGCAGAACTGCAGTATGAGCTGCTGTTATTGGAGTGTGCATTGGCATTTGAATGAAGAGTAGCTGCATTTGCAAAGAGAACAAGGGTTAGATGGCTGCGAAGGTAGTTTACAGGCAAATTAAAAGGGGAAGCAAAGGAAGTTGTTGTTGGAGCTGATTGAACTGCCTGAAGTAGATGAATGTTTAGATTGAATGAATGCGATGGAACAATGCAGGGGAGCTGTAGAAATAGGTCGGAGTTAGGCCTGGAAACAGTCAGATTACAGCCTGGATTTCAGTTTGCCGAGTTAACTCGTTGATCCGATCCGACTCACTTGGCCCGGTTCGATCCAGAGAAAGACTTGGACCTGTTTTGATTTGGGCTTGGCTATGGGCTATCAGAGACTTATTTGGAGTCGACTTATTTGGAGTCGGGATCAGAATTGGAAAGTGATATGAGAGGGTTTGATAACACCACAAAGGGATGATCTCATCTTCTACTTTTGTTCTGAGGGTTTGAACATGATAGTTTTATTGCTTCTTTTTGTTTATGAACTCCATGGATATGATTAGATAACTCTCTTTTGGTTAAGGAATAAGTTGGAGTTCCAACCATGATATTTATGCAATGAGTTAGTTTTGTCTCCATATTTTGTTGCTTATGATTCACTATTAATATTTTTATATGATTTGAATGCATGTTTAGTCGAGTCGCGAATCGGTTGAATTAGTTTTCATCTCTATTGCTAGATTAGGGTTATTATACGCAAAAGTGATAATTCCTGATTGCAAGTAGCATAATTGTGAGTATTGCTTGTAGTGATACATCCTAGTAGTCACAAGTGAGTCATAACCTTTGTTAAATCGGATTAGTGCTTTTACACGTTCGATTGCTTTGATTGACCTGATTTCATAAAACTTAATGCATCTAGGGAATTAAACTTGATTAGTGCTTTTACAAGTTAGGTTGTTCTCCTAGGTAGAATTCATATTCGCATCTTTTAATGTGTTTGTTGATGATAAGAGGAAATTAGCGGGATATTCTTGCGATCAAGGTATCCTAGGGCCTTTGATAAAAGTTGAGATTAAATATCAATTCTAGTTATTGTTACAAATTCATGTTTGTGAATGAAAACTAATCCTTGACCAATATCTTCATCTTATTGATTTGCTTGTTTATTTCATTATTTGTTTTTAGTTTATTTTCCTTTACTTAAAAATCAGAAATCCCCCTTGTTTATATAGGAAACCGAAACAACTTGACAACCTAGATCCTCTATGTGGGAACGATCCTTTCTTACCCTTGTTATATTTTATATTTTGAGTAGTGAGAAAGTAATTTATTTTTGACGCATACGACAACGATCAGCAAGCTCTACAAACAATCAAGATCAGGATACTCGAGTTATCAAGGAAAGATAATTGGACCTGGCTTCAAGAATCCCAATGAAGTCTTTATAGTCACTAAATCGTAAAAGGGTTTCTGGAGAGGACGACTCTAGATACAACTAGGACACACCAAAAAGTAGTATCAGGATTCAAAAATCCTAGTTGCTTGTAGTTCCCTTTTTATAGACATTCAAACCATAAGTTGCTTTAAGTTTAAGCTAAGATTGCTTTGGAACCAAGCAAACAATATCCACCCTTAGATGAATCTTTGAATCTGATTTACATAAGCAACATATACACTTTTTCTAGGTGAGACCGTAAGCGAACCGTGTACAAATACTATGTTCAACATGGTTAACCGAAACTAGCGGGTTTGAACTTAAAAGCTTAATTTTTATTTTCATGAACACTTAAGACATTAAATCTGAATCACAAATATGTGATCAATTAAGTATAGTGTTTATAAAGAATTAATCAAATGCTAATTATCTCGAAGAAATAATTTAAACACACTTGAAAATATAATCGACATAGTTAGTAGATGTAAGAGTACAAATACATAGTAGTTCGTGAGTCGGTTCAGTCACAGTACGCATACCGGTTTGGAACTTTAAACCATAACCAAGTTTCGGAGTTCACATAACATTTTAGGTTTGCGTACCAGTTTGCAAACTTTCCACCAAATTTAAGTTTCGGAGTTCACAGAACTTTTAAGGTTTGCGTACCGATTTGGAAACTTTAAAACTGTCGTCGGTTCTGGAGTTCACAGAACTAAATCGGTTTGCATATCGGTTTGGAAACGCTAGCGGGTTCATGAACACATAACTGTTTAAGTTTGCGTACCGGTTTGGATACTCACCCCTGATTCTGTAACCACAATTCAAGAATGGTTTGCGTACGAGTATGCATACCGATCCGGTTCACGAGTCACACAAATTTTCATATGATATACATAAGAATATGTTTACCACGAATCTGTAAGTCGATATGTATATAGCCACTCCACTACTTTTACGAATACATGTAATACGGGTTCTGAAAAAGCGGGGGTCTAACATCACCACCAAATATTTCGTTTGGCAATCTGAATAGACAAACACCAATATACTTTCTAGAGAATGAACTAGACAGTCAGACTCAATCTAGAGTAAAGTATATCAAAGAGTTTAATATCTTTATTTCAACACAATCAAAGTTAAACAGAAACAAATCCGTAAACCTGATTTTAGTGTGAAGCTCTTGAAACAAAGTCTTTTGTTTTAATCATAACCTATTCAATATCCACCGTGTATAAACCTCTTTAAGCAACAATCACTAAAGAAATATTTCAACACAGTGTCCGCTTGAAATAGGGTTAGTCCAGACTGGTCTAACAATGTGAAAATAACAAAATCAATTGTTCAAGATCAATCAAGTCTTATCCGACAAACAAGGTCGGATTTAACAACTATGATTGATTAATGTACAACCTGTATTATTTAGGAAAAATTATATTTATGTGAGTAAATCACATTTTAACTTAGGCAGGAATCACAAACACTTTAATATGGTAATCAAAAGTGTTTGGACCAATAGCTAACTTGCCTAGATAAGGAAACATCACCAACTTGACCAAAAATCCCTTTTAGTCACGTGTTGGGCCCAAGTTCGCGGACCACTCCAAAGCTGATGGAACGTTTCCTACTAATGACCTTAAATCACTCATAACTTTGTCGTTATAACTCGGAATTGAGTGATTATTGGCTCATTGGATTCGCAAGCTCATTCACTATAACATGAGATCCTTTATAGGGATAAAGGTTATTATCACCAAGGTCATGAATCAAATAATCTCAAGTATATATACATAAATGTACATTTACCGTCATCGGCATTGTTCCATGTAATGAGCATATATCTTGATAGATTAGAAAGGTAGAATTGAACAAGAATCCAAATGAAATCAATCACATACCTTGGTTGATGAAGTACTTGTTGATGTCTTCTTGTAGTCTTCAATCTTCAATCTTCATCCTTTAAGGATAGCTTCGATTCAACTTCTTAGACCTAATCTAGTCCGAAACTATCTTTAGTATGCTAAATCAAGAATGCATTTTGGCAACTAAAATTGACAACTAACTTGACATACCAACGCCAGTCGGTTCAACCGAGCAGTTCTCTAACAATCTCCCCCTTTGTCAATTTTAGTGACAAAACCATTTTACATATGGCTTGTACTTGTTAAAAGTAAAAACTACAATCTTGATTTCCTTGGTTCTTCAACTCTTCATGTGTTCATCCTGTACTTGTTGAAGATCCATCATAGTATTATTACACAGCATCAAAGTTTCATTGTATCACAACTTTGACAATAATACTACGGTGATATGTACCACTCCCCCTTAGTCAATACTCCATCTCGATTATGGAAACCAATTCCCCTTACACAATGATCCAAAAACCATATGTATTTGTAGTGTGAACTACATTATTTCTCCCCCTTTTTGTCAATAAAATTGGCAAAGGTACAAGAACGGGATCATAATGAAATTTCCACAAGATACATTTCATAGACTAAAAGAAAAATACATACCAACTTAATTTAGATGAAATCATAAAGCCGAAGCTAAATGCATTCATCAAGGAGTTTTAAGATACAAGATAACCCCTATAAAATTTCACAGTCGCACACCCCGCAAGATATTACCATTAAGCACAAGTTCAAAAGAACTCACCCCCATTTGATGTCATTCCCGAAAAAACAACAAGAGCGACCTTACTCCAGAGAGAAGGATTTAAAATGGATCTTAGAAATCCTACAAGGAGATATGATTTAAGAACCAATCATTGAAAGTCTCTCATGAGATCATGTTACTAAAAAGTTTAGAACTATCTCATGGTAACAATACACAATATGTGATCATCTTTTCTAAGATACAAACTTGTATAAACAAGACTTGAAATACTTAGTAGGAAGAATAAACTGTTCCACAAGGATTTACACCAAGAATGGTTACCATAAGAGTATGAAAAAGTTTTTTTGACAATAAAAACCAACATCCATGGCTTTGATAATTGCTTCTAACCTGTTAAATTTAAGAATTTTCAATCACAAATCAAGTTAGGTAATTAAGACTCATACATGTGGTATCTAGCCATATGATCACTTCCACATAAACCATATTTTTCTTCACCATAACTAGTTCAATTGAATCAAATGAACTAGTTAGAGAGTTGTTCAATTGCTATGAGATCTTATGTAACTATACAAGACACAATTGAAACAAAGATGATTCGATTCGATTGAATCGGCTCATGAACTTTATAGCCGCAGTTTGCATAAAAAATTCCTTAGTAATTTAATGTTTCATGTTCAGAGCACATCTTTATATCATAACCTATTAAGTTCACAAACAAGTTCGCGGACTTAAGTAAACTGGTTGAGTTTTCCAAACTCAGCAGAAATTCTCGGAAAGAGAACTTTCGCCAATTCGCGGACTGAGTTCGCGGACTTAGCACACAAGCGAGTTTTCGAAAATCCAGCAAAAATTCTCGGTCAAGAACTTCCGACAGTTCGCGGACTGAGTCTGCGGACTTGGCAAGCCAATTCCACAATCCTTCCGATTTCTCTTGATCAACAAAGTTCGAAAACTTCGGTTCAAGGAATACATTGTTATGTAATATAAACTCTCATTTCAATCATTCAGACATTCTCAGAGGATGCTATGTAGCCGTTATTCACATACCGAGTCACGTCAGAGCAATTCTCAAAGTAATTGAAACTTTTCATGACTTTCGTCACTAGGTGAAGATAAACTTGATTGAAGCGAAAGCTTACCAACACACGTTTCGAGGAATATATAAGCGAGTTAAACTCAGCTCGAAACAATAAATTGTTCCACATATTCAGAAATTTACCAACTTAATATGTGTGCCCCAATTCTTTTGCAATCCTCACCGCATTTATTAGGGCTTCTTGGCGAAGATGCACTTTCAACACAATCAGGTTGTGCTGAGGTGAGAAAAATCTTGCTCACTACAGGTATTCGAAACAATATCATGCATGGACTCTAGGAAATTAAAAAATTCCTTGAAAATTTCAATAAATGTTCCATACCTTTTTAAGATGTTATCCCTTGTCAAACTCTTGTCTGGGAGATCCTTCTTAATAGAACTCGTTGCTTTATTGGTCTTCTTTGGTACCCATTTCTGAGTAGCTTTTGGAGCAACGCATTTTTTCTCCCCAATATAATTGTGAAACTTCTTTGGGGGAATACTGAAAGAAATGATATTATGAGACTCAGTTTTTCTCCAGTTTGGAACATCAGATTTGTCATCCTAACAAAATCATATCTGGTTTTATCTCGTTTAAGAAATCTGCAATTCCTTTGCAAGTGACCTGGTTTTCCACAATAAAAACAATGTTTAGTATAATGGAAAAAGTTATGTTTAGTATTACCTGAATGTGTATGTGCTTGCTTTGGAGCTTGGCAGGATTTCTTCTTTTCTCCATCCGTAGTTGGTAGAGATACTTTACTTTTGTCAACCGTGGAAGGTTTTGGTTGTGAAGAATATTTAGCTTTGACAAATTTTACCTCTTTGCAAATACTAGGAGCGTCTATTCCTTCATAGCCCAATCCTCGTGTATCACGATGAATTCTACATGCTCCCAATATCGAGGTTAATTTATCTGAGCTGCTATTTCTAGACAAACTCTCTTTTAAGCTCAAGTTTTCTTCTTCCAAACTTTTGACCTTCTCAAGTGTAATAACTAGATCATTCTTAGATGATTCACATTGAACTTTGAGATCTTCTCGTTCCGAATCAAATAACAAGTTCATCTCAATATTCTCCAAATTATCTAGCTTTGCCTGAAGAGTAACTTCCCGATCTCGACCTTCGGCAATTTATTCTTTAAGCTTTCGTATTTTGTTGAGATAATCTCTTGCACCAATAGAATCAAGTTGGTCTTGCAAGTCTTTATTCCGACTACGAAGTCTGTCATATTTAACTTTCTCACTGAAATGGTGCTTTCAGCCTCCGAGAGTTTCCGATGACTTTCTTTAAGAAGATTATTAGCTACTGGATCATCATGGAACACTTCTTCGTCAGAATCAGAAAGAATTTTTTCAGAAGCTAATGCAACCTCGCCTATGATCTTTTGAGGATTATAATATTCAGGTCCATCATCAAGAGTAGGCAAGTCTGCTGCATATTCCGATTGTCTACGACTCCAGCTAGGACATACTGCAGACAAGTGCCCAAAAACCTCGACAGTTATAGCATTGTACATCATCATTAGGAGATGTTGCACCTTTTGAAAAACTCTTTTTCATGTCTCTCAAGAATTTTCTAAATTGTCGAGGAGTAACATTCTTAGTATCTGGCGAACCAGATTTATCCTTAGAGGATTCAGAATTGTTTGCAGCTTTAAGAGAAATCACCTCTTTTCTAGCGTGTTCATTATCAAAGATCTTTAACTTTCCAACAAGAGTATTTCTAGAGAGTGTAGAAAGATCGTTTGCTTCTTCAATGGCATATTTCTTAGAATCGTATCTAGATGGTATCGATTTGAGAATTTTCATCACAATGTCCTTTTCAGGAATAGTCTTACCCAATGCAAAAGATGCATTAACAATTTCAGACACTTTGTGATTAAACTCATCAAATGTTTCATCATCAGACATGCGAAGGTTTTCCCATTCAGAAGCTAGATTTTGAATCCTTGCTTCTTTCTCTGCGGCATTCCCTTCGAATACGGTTTCCAAGATATCCCAAGCATCTTTAGACTTATTGCACGTAGTCACGTGGTGCTGAAGATATGGGGTAATGGCATGGATGATAGCATTCAAAACGTCGGAATTTTGCTTTGCAGCAAGTATCTCGGCAGGACAGTATTCACCAATGTTTTTGGGAACGTTTACATCTCCAACTGCCACAACGGGAGCATCATATCCATTAACTATATATACCCATGATTGAAAATCACGTGCTTGAAGAAAAGCTCGCGTAGCAATTTTCCACCATCAGTAATTAGTGCCATCGAAGGCTGGTGGTACGTTTATAGAGATAACACCTTTGTCCATAGAATCAGATTGCTACAAACACAAACTTATGAGGTCTTAGCGTGTTTTCCTGCTCTTATACCAATTGAAAAAGCGGGGGTCTAACAACACCAAATATTTTGTTTGGCAATCTGAATATACAAACTCCAATATACTTTCTAGAGAATCAACTAGACAGTCAGACTCAATCTAGAGTAAAGTATATCAAAGAGTTTAATATCTCTATTTCAATACAATCAGAGTTAAACAGAAACAAGTCCGTAAGCCCGATTTTAGTGTGAAGCTCTTGAAACAAAGTCTTTTGTTTTAATCACAACCTATTCAATATCCATCGTGTATAAACCTCTTTAAGCAACAATCACTAAATGAATATTTCAACACAGTGTCCACTTGAAATAGGGTTAGTCCAGACTGGTCTAACAATATGAAAATAACAAAATCAATTGTTCAAGATCAATCAAGTCTTATCCAACAAATAAGGTTGGATTTAACAACTATGATTGATTAACGTATGATACGATTTTTAATTTGTCGTTGTTGTAAATAGGATTCGAACTCTAAGACTTGTGAATATTAAATTTAAAGGTTTAATGAAAATAATAAAAGAGAGAGTTACTGGGTCTAGGATTCCACCGCATTCATAACATAAGGCTCAATTGTTTATTATCAACAATTATCGCTCAATCAATAAAATAACATCGACTCTTATTTTGCCAAGGTAGATTCTCAAAATATTAGTTATAAATCGTAAGCATGGGACATCAAACATCTAACCAAGCATGACCCATCAAATAAAATGATAACTAATTAATTCAAATCATAATTCTATTTTAATTAGTGGAAAAGTCATATAGAAAATAAAATAAATTCACCCATGTATGAAGTTCGGCTTCCTCCGTCGACCCAGTGTTGGGGTTAAGCTTCTCATAATGAAAAAACACTCAAAAATATAATTCATAGCTCAAATGGTGTTTTTATTGAAGAAAACTAATATTACAATGAAACTGCAACGCTGTATCGGTGTTACAAAAGTCACCGTTACAAGAGTTGTTGCAAATTCAAAATAGCGTGCCAAACTGACTGTTACGAGTACTATTTATAAACGACAGTTCTCTGCGACAGTCGGTAGGCGTCTAAAGTTCTTCTTCTTCTTCTTCTTCTTCTTCTCTGCAGCAGCAGAGAAGTTGCTCTGCAACTCTCTATTCTTCTCCCAAAACTCTCGATACCTCTCTAAGACATCCCAACAGGCTATTTATACCTTGCAGAAAGAAATCTCTCGTGTTAATTACCAAATATTCTCCATTATTTTTCCGCAGTTTTATTTCCTCTTATCTCTTTGATTTTTATTCTCACGAAATCTGCTTTTGATGATTTCACGACATATTCTCCTTTTATAACTCCTTCATACTCCAAACTGTTGCTCGAGTACCTCTGACATGTGCAGTACACGTTTCCACCTAACACAATCCCGTGAATATCCTCTTAACCTATGTTTTGTCCAATCCACGTACTACTTCATATTTTCTCGATTCTAAGGTAGCATACCAGTCCTGTTTGATCCTAACAGGCTTAGCTTAGCCCAATGAATTATGGTACTTGAATCTCACCCAATCTCTTCACAGGTCCAAACAAAGTTTCCCGGAGAAGAATAAACCCGACACTCATATTTTCTTCAAATCTTGCATTCCAGCCAAACTTCAACGATTCAGACACCTATACCAACCCTGTAAGGCACATTAGAACAAAGCCATTTAGTTTCAGCAATTGAATCTCAGTGGAACATATCCAGTTCTTCAACCCTAATTCCGGCAGGTAACTGCAACAATTTTTCGCAATAATCCAGTCAATTGTAGGCGAATCAAAAACCAATATCATCCCTGTTTAGCTTAAATTAATAACCCCAATCAATTTCAGGGCTTTAATCTCATTAAAACTGGTCCAAATCACGAACCCTAATTCTGCTGGAGTGAACCTTGATTTTTCCCGCCAAAAACAGATTTCCAAAGGTAGGAGATGAAGGTGCCCCTTAACCAGCAGCTTGGGCGCCAATAGTAATTGGGTATCCCTTAGTAATCGAGGTGCCCCTTAACGAACAGTGAGAGTCCGAGTAACACGTGTCCTCCGGGTGCAAATAACATTTTTTCGACCAATTCTCCACAAGAGCTTATTCTTCCAAAAACAACTAAAACAAGTTTATTAGTGATAAAATGAGTCCCAGCTAATGTATTTATGGGTGAAAATGCGTCACACTTGGGTATTCATCAAATTCCCCCACACTTACATTTTGGTAGTCCTCGAGCAAAATTGAAAATTGACCCGCTACATAGCTGGTCATATAATAAGAGACAGACCCGCTACACGGCTGGTCATATATAATTTTTTATTTTTTTTTAAATTTAAGACCCGCTACACAACTGGTCATAACATGCAAAAAATGAAAAGACCCGCTACACAGCTGGTCATAACCCTAATAATAATAATAATTTTTTTTTAGACCCGCTACACAGCTGGTCATAACATGCAAGAAAAAAAAGAAAAGACCCGCTACACAGCTGGTCATAATATATATATATATATATATGTATGTATATCTTAATTTTTTTTTTGTAGACCCGCTACACAGCTGGTCATAAAATGCATGAAAATTCCTGAAAAAGAAAAATAAAACGTTAACCACTCCCCCACACTTAAACATTACATTGTCCTCAATGTAATTGAGTCATCCAATGCAAAACTTAAGATGGGAAATCCATAAGATGCAAAAAAAAGTAAACGGAAATATAAAAATAAAAATACACCTACTGGAATTTGCAAAAAGAATCCCCATAAACTAATAACCTGAAAACTTGGGGATCGACCCAAAAAACAATATTTACAGACGACAACTTCACACTTATGTCATGAAAACGCGGAGACGCTGAAATTATCAAAACCCAAGATTTACCCCTAAACCAAGTTTTTACTGCACAAGGAAGCGCGTAAGAACAAAATATGGGGATTCTATTGAGACTGGGGAATTATCAATCGATTCATGCACTGTATCAGGAATAGGCAAGTCCTCTGGGTATTTAGATGCAAAGTACTCCAATAAAATTTTAGAAGCACACAATTCTAACCCTAAATTAGGTAACTTTCGGAAGTCTAGGGGTCTAGAAACAACCTCTAAGTTCGGTGAATTATCTTGTGAGATAGATTCATCTATGGAATTAGGCAAATCATCTACACAATCATCAATAGGGTCATCTACAAATTCTGTCTGGAACGGAGAGTCACTACTAGACTGATCATCATCATCATTATTTTTGGCGTTTCAGAATTCTCAATCTTTGTTCCAAACTAGGTGGTGTGTATTTGTAATACTTCTTATATATCATTAGTGGAGATTCTTCACTTACCTCATGTGGAGCAAAAACTCCATACCATTGCCTGCGCTTATATTCAGCAAGCGTCATCTCAGATGAGGTTTCCTGATAATTTGACTTTCTACGCTTATATTCCGCCAGCGTCATCGTAGGTGACGTCTCCTCAGAAGAAGGCATCATCCTCAAAAAGTCCTTGAAAATAAATACAAAAAGAAACGCATAAAAAGGAAGAAAAATCTAAAATAAAAAGAAAATATTATACAAAATAAAAAATAAACTTAAAAATTAATCTTAGAACAAATCCGCGTCGGCGGAGCCAAAATGATACGATTTTTAATTTGTCGTTGTTGTAAATAGGATTCGAATTCTAAGACTTGTGAAGATTAAATTTAAAGGTTTAATGAAAATAATAAAAGAGAGAGTTTTTAGGTCTAGGATTCCACCGCATTCATAACATAAGGCTCAATTATTTATTATCAACAATTATCGCTCAATCAATAAAATAACATCGACTCTTATTTTGCCAAGGTAGATTCTAAAAATATTAGTTATAAATCGTAAGCATGGGACATCAAACATCTAACCAAGCATGACCCATCAAATAAAATGATAACTAATTAACTCAAATCATAATTCTATTTTAATTAGTGGAAAAGTCATATAGAAAATAAAATAAATTCACCCATGTATGAAGTTCGGCTTCCTCCGTCGACCCAGTGTTGGGGTTTAGCTTCTCATAATGAAAACACACTCAAAAATATAATTCATAGCTCAAATGGTGTTTTTATTGAAGAAAACTAATATTACAACGAAACTGCAACACTGTATCGGTGTTACAGAAGTCACCGTTACAAGAGTTGTTGCAAATTCAAAATAGCGTGCCAAACTGACTGTTACGAGTACTGTTTATAAACGACAGTTCTCTGCGACAGTCGGTAGGTGTCTAAAGTTCTTCTTCTTCTCTGCAGCAGCAGAGAAGTTGCTCTGCAACTCTCTATTCTTCTCCCCAAACTCTCGATACCTCTCTAAGACATCTCAACAGGCTATTTATACCTTGCAGAAAGAAATCTCTCGTGTTAATTACCAAATATTCTCCATTATTTTTCCGCGGTTTTATTTCCTCTTATCTCTTTGATTTTTATTCTCACGAAATCTGCTGGTGATGATTTCACGACATATTCTCCTTTTATAACTCCTTCATACTCCAAACTGTTGCTCGAGTACCTCTGACATGTGCAGTACACGTTTCCACCTAACACAATCCCGTGAATATCCTCTTAACCTATGTTTTGTCCACTCCACGTACTACTTCATATTTTCTCGATTCTAAGGTAGCATACCAGTCCTGTTTGATCCTAACAGGCTTAGCCCAATGAATTATGGTACTTGAATCTCACCCAATCTCTTCACAGGTCCAAACAAAGTTTTCCGGAGAAGAATAAACCCGACACTCATATTTTCTTCAAATCTTGCATTCCAGCCAAACTTCAACGATTCGGACACCTATACCAACCCTGTAAGGCACGTTAGAACAAAGCCATTTAGTTTCAGCAATTGAATCTCAGTGGAACACATCCAGTTCTTCAACCCTAATTCCGGCAGGTAACTGGAACAATTTTTCCCAATAATCCAGTCAATTGTAGGCGAATCAAAAACCAATATCATCCCTGTTTAGCTTAAATTAATAACCCCAATCAATTTCAGGGCTTTAATCTCATTAAAACTGGTTCAAATCACGAACCCTAATTCTGCCGGAGTGAACCTTGATTTTTCCCGCCAAAAACAGATTTCCAAAGGTAGGAGATGAAGGTGCCCCTTAACCAGCAGCTTGGGCGCCAATAGTAATTGGGTATCCCTTAGTAATCGAGGTGCCCCTTAACCAACAGTGAGAGTCCGAGTAACACGTGTCCTCCGGGTGCAAATAACATTTTTTCGACCAATTCTCCACAAGAGCTTATTCTTCCAAAAACAACTAAAACAAGTTTATTAGTGATAAAATGAGTCCCAGCTAATGTATTTATGGGTGAAAATGCGTCACACTTGGGTGTTCATCAACGTACAACCTGTATTATTTCAATTATATAAATAAAATATAATGCGGAAAAGAAATAACACATACACCAGATTTTGTTAACGAGGAAACCGCAAATGCAGAAAAACCTCGGGACCTAGTCCAGAATAAACACACACTGATAATAAGTTGTTACACCAAATTCCTACTACCTATTCGGACTAGATGTAATACCTTCTTCAGCACTTGTAGAACTCCTAGCAAAATACTGATTCTCTTTAGGAACTCTTCACACAAATCTTCTAGCAGAACCCAAAGTTCTCTTTAGAAGATGCACCACAACGATCGATACGATTTGATATTTTGTTTGCACAAAACACCAGTTTGATTTCCCTTTAGATGTGAATAGAGGTTTTCGAAATCTTGTTTTTATTTTGATAAAAACAATTACTAGGTAAAAGTAATATCAAAACAAACTTGTAGATTAGGGTTTTAACTTACAATAAGTATGCGTACACACAAGGAGTCCGTGAACCTGAGTTCCGTAAGTAAACCTGGGTGATTCCAAAGATCAATTTCCAAGTTAAGAAAACCCTAATAAATCTACCACAAGAACAACTAGAATAAATCTAGAGATATCTTGTTTAAAACTTCTCAAGGATTTTTACGATATGCCTCAAAAGAAGTTTTTCTTTCGAGTCTCCGGTTTCGACTAACAGGTGTTGGTATACGATCGGAAACTGAAATCTATCAAAACCTAGGGTTTATGATCAACAACTCTTGAATGGTTTTATATAAGAAGATAAAACCTTAGAATAGACAATAGGTGAAAAACCTAGATAACAAGTTGTATGATCAATCACGAAGATTAAATCCAACTTGGGTTTGTGATCCCTAATACAAATACTTTTATCTCACTCTCGTTCACGAAGAACGGAAGACGTGGAAAACAACCTGCAGAGCTTACGCCAATTTTCCAAAAGGGATGAAAACGTGTAAACTCGCGAACTCGTTATCTATAATGAACAATAGCTTGGAAGCTAAGCAAAGCTATTTTCCTTTTACAAGACTCTCCTAAATATGGGAGTCTTACCTAAGTTAAAACTCTTGCCAAAATAATTAAATAAATAACTTATTTAGCAAAAATTATATTTATGTGAGTAAATCACATTTTAACTTAGGCAGGAATCACAAACACTTTAATATGGTAATCAAAAGTGTTTGGACCAATAGCTAACTTGCCTAGATAAGGAAACATCACCAACTTGACCAAAAATCCCTTTTAGTCACGTATTGGGCCCAAGTTCGCGGACCACTCCAAAGCCCATGGAACGTTTCCTACTAATGACCTTAAATCACTCATAACTTTGTCGTTATTACTCGGAATTGAGTGATTCTTGGCTCATTGGATTCGCAAGCTCATTCACTATAACATGAGATCCTTTATAGGGATAAAGGTTATTATCACAAAGGTCATGAATCAAATAACCTCAAGTATATATACATAAATGTACATTTACCGTCATCGACATTGTTCCATGTAGTGAGCATATATCTTGATAGATTAGAAAGTAGAATTGAACAAGAATCCAAATGAAATCAATCACATACCTTTGTTGATGAAGTACTTGTTGATGTCTTCTTGTAGTCTTCAATCTTCAATCTTTAAGGATAGCTTCGATTCAACTTCTTAGACCTAATCTAGTCCGAAACTATCTTTAGTATGCTAAATCAAGAATGCATTTTGGCAACTAAAATTGACAACTAACTTGACATACCAACGCTAGTAGGTTCAACCGAGCAGTACTCTAACAGGTTCAGACTTATAACAGTTTTCCAAGTAAAACTGATACCACTGTCTTGTATCCGAATCAATAGTTGTAGATGGGGAAAAACGATTTGCTGGTTTTTAAGGAATTGAGGAGACGACCGTACGGAGGAGACTCCTCGAACCGAGCTAAATTTTAAACCTCACACAGATGCACCGCTTCAAAGGGGGTCCTTTAGATTCGAGAGATCAATCTGTAGTACTCCGGCCTAAATCAAGACAATGATCGTTCCAGAGTAAATTCGGTCACAAGAGAGGATGGGTTGATCTTTAGGAGGGAAGCTGAGAAATGCATGGAATCAATGGTAATCAAAGATTGTGGGTGTGTGAATTCTGAATATGATAAGCTCTGAATGATTGAAATTGTTCAATTGAGTGTAGTTGCTCAATTGATGAGTTGATGATCTCGTGTTGTCAATTTGACGTGAGATTGATGATACTGATGATGCTCCTTCAATCATGATTCAAAGACTTATTTATATTGTTGGAATTGTAGACACCATGATCCCATGAAGTGTGACAGTTGATGGAATCAAGGAGTGGGGAAGTGGAGATCGTGTTTGAAACCAGTTGCTCAACGTGTGGAGACTTGGTCGATTTTCCACCCACTACCTCGTGAATTCCTTCAACTGATTGCACGACTTTCTCACATTCCATCGTGTGTTTGAACACACGTGCCGTAGACCGCCAGACCAAAACCCTAAGTGATATCCCCCAAGTGACACGATTGACGTCTCGTGGTTTGTTAGTCAATTGATGACTTCGTGGTTTGATGGGACGATGAGTCCATGTAGTTGCTGAGTGTCGAACATGATGTTCTGAAACTCATGAATTGAACATGTCATAAGACAGAGGTATAGTTCTTACGATGAAGTGAGCAAGTATTGCTCATTCGGTGGATCGTTGAATATTGATTGTTGAACCAATATTACCTGGTTTGAGAAAATATTTATCATCTGAGCAAGTGTTGCTCATGTGATGAATTGTTGAATATCTGATCGTCTGAGCATGTGTTGCTCGTCTGATGGATTATTGGCAGCATACCAAAAATATTAATTAGAATACTGGTCGTTGAACCGAGCATAATTAATAAAATTAATGACCATGAGGTCGTCGTAAAATTATTAAGGTTAGAATCTGGAATGATGATCCTTGGATTCAGAAACCCTAATTTGATCAATTGATGATCAATTCATGGTTCGTCAGAATTTCAACCATGGGACGAAGGAGGGAGCGACTACATGGGACCGTGGATCAACCATGTAGTGTTCATATGCTCACATGAAAAAATACGAAGAAATCCTGAAGAGTTGACGATTTGTTGGTGGAAGAATGATTATATGCTGGCTTAATCATTTATTCAAAAATGCTCGTCTGAGCCTTAGGTGAGAAAACCTGATTAATTATGACGAGGCGAGGGACCGACCATGGAGTCATGAAACCGGCCCTGGGTTGTCCCGTGACCGCCTGACGATCACTTCATAAAAATCCAAAGTGTTTGGAAGAGTTTTGGACCTAATACGAGCAATTGTGCAAATTAGGTCAAAACTGTGAAAATTGATGGGACCGGGTTCCGTGAGCCAAAGAGCCAATCTTGGTCGGTCAAGATAGCGTGCTTGTGTCCCCAAGGCGTCCGCGTCTCAGTCATGATAATTTTGATATTTTCTGGCGTGCAATTGAGCATCCATTCGAGAAAATATGCCAAAATTAGGGTTTCGACGAAACTGAGGAAAACGCCATAAGATGATGAAAAATAATTATAAAATAAGGAATGAGGAGGCGTGGGACCTCCGTGGTCAAGGAATGGTCGTCCGGTCGTGACCACGGTCCCGTGGTGCCTTTTCCTTAATTTTATAATATTTTGATGATTTTATGAAAAATTCATGAATTTTGAGAAATTTGATGAATTTAGGGAGTTTCCATGAATTGAGGGAGTTTTCATGAGTTCAAAGAAGCAAAAAATATTAAAATAATAAAAACAAGGGTGTGTGGGACCGTGGAAGGCATGGCCGGCCGGCTTGGGCCGGTCCCACGAGTTTCCCTAATTTTTGTGTATTTTTCATGTATTTTTGATGAATTGAGGGAATTTTTCCTAATTTGAGAGAAATACCATGAAATCAAGGAATTTGATGAATTCAAGGAAAACTAATAATAAAACAATAAAACAAAGGGGCGTGTGGGACTGGCTAGGGCATGGCCGGCCGGCCAAGGCCCGTTCCCACAAGTTTTCATAATTTATTTTATTTTATTATTTGATGATTTGTGCAAAAATACCATGAAATCAAGGAGTTTTTTCATGAAATTAGAGAAATAATAATAATAATAAAATAATAAGAAACCGTGAGGTGTGGGGCCGGCTGGGACCAAGGCATGGCCGGTTGGCCAATGGTCACGCCCCACACTCCTATCCTTAATTTTATATTATTTTTTATGGATTTATGAAAGTACCATGAAACCGAGGAGTTTCCTCGAGACGAAGGAGATTTGATAAAATGAGAGAATTTTCATCAAATCATGGAAAATAATAAAAATGCATTAAAAATATAAAACTGGCGTGGGATTGACCACGGCACGGTCGGTGGGTCGTGTGTCCGAGTTCCCAGTACCTTGGTCAATATTTTTAATTATTTATTATTTTCTTCCCTATTTTGCATAGGTTCATCGTTTCGTTGTATTTTGAAATACTCATTCGTGCGGTGACTGTTAGTGTATCGTCGTTGAATACACTTTCACCATTTGAATCGGGGCTTACTTAGAGGTAACTCAGACGCCCGGTTGTTGATTATTTATTACTAATTGTGGAATTCAGTGGATAATAATTCACAAAACTGAGTAATAAGATGTTTATTATTAATTCATAGGATCAGCTGAGGATTCGACTACGAATTCAGAATAATAAAGTGAGCATTACCATTCCATGGGATCATAGATTCGACCATAGAATCGGAGTAATTAAGATTTATCTATTACCATTTATGAGACCAGTTGTGGATTCGATCATGAAATCGGAGTAATGAGATAATATAGTTATTGCTATTCTATGATATCAAGTCGTGGAATCGATCATAGAATCAGATCAACTGTTATTGCCATTCCATGGGACCAGTTATGGATTCGACCATGGAATAGGATCAATTTTTATTTCCATTCCATGGGACCAGTCGTGGATTCGACCATGGAATAGGAGCAATTGTAATTAGGAATAATTAACTTTGTGGCTCTATACTAGCAGAGCAAGCTGTCTAGGAGCATTAATTATCCCGATATGAGCTTGTCGGTGAGTCATATCCTTTATATAGTCAGGGTAAACTCGTTGTTTGTTCCTGAAGACGTTATCGATCTATACTAGCAGAGCAAGCTGTCTAGGAGCCGTCCATCTCATGATACTATATAGAAATAATCACTGAAATTATTCAGTATTCATGAGATATGTCGTTGTCCAGTCGTGAGACTACATATCTACATGTGCTCTGAGAGAAAGTACTCTCCGTTGAGAATTCGATGAGAGGCTCGTGTCTCGATACTCACGTCTGATTGCTGGATCAGAGCTTCGTGTATATTATGAGTTTACGATTTTAGCCCTTGTCGAAAATCCACCATCTACATTAAGTCCCCTGCTTACTGAGGAAAGCTGTGTTCCTCAGTCACATTAAATGGTGATTTTCCGGCCAAATAATATACCAGTAATTGAACTTAGTCGTAAGTTGAGACGTTACCGGATTTAAGTATGAGCAACCATGACTTGATGAAGCCAATGTCATGATTAGAGCATCGTTTGATGAGCATAATTGGTGTGACCACTGTTTGGACGACGACCATGGTCGATTAGGATTCGCGGGGGGCCCAAAAAAATCCTTTTTAGGAATAGACGCTCGTTTTGTTCAAGTTTAAAGAACAAACAAAATAGACTTGAGTCTAATGATATAAAGTTTTGTTTATGAGCTTTCACGAAAACCAAAATTTTATTTTGTGAGATTTCACAAAATGGAATAAACTCTCGTTCCAAAGGTGAATGCTCGCACGAGAGAAAATTTTTTTTTTTTTGAAAAGACGTGCGTCTGTTAATAAATTTTTGTCTATGAGCTTTCATGAAATTTTTATTTTCGATATGTGAGCGTTCACAAATTTTTGAAAATATACTCTCGCTTCAAAGACAGATGCTCGCGCGAAGGAGAAAAAGTATGTAGATATATTTTTCAAATTTACATGGGTTTCACGTTAAATATTTACATATTTTGTAAAATCATGTTTTGATTTTGAACAACTGTTGAAAGTAGACAATTATACATGGTGAAATAATGTCTGTATGAGTTTGGCGATATTATAGTGTATGCACACATGTAGAAAACCAGCGAATGTTCATATGAAAGGTTATGTGAATTATTCATAGTTTCATGAAAAGTCAGGTGCTGGTTTTAAATAATGAATTTTGCTCATCTTGGCAAGTTTGAAGAGGCGAGCAAGTTTTTCGAGGGTTTTACGTTATTATCACTAAGTTCGTGAAACGTAAATAGGTAAGAGTGGAGGATTACCATTTTTGTAGACGTGTTGTGAGCACCTTTAATCCATGATTCATTGTTCTGTCGAATCCTGCGCTTTGTATGAACGATGTGCTCTGAGTGGTGAGAGATCCTTCATACTGAGTTGTATTCCTGGTTATTCCGTTAGCTTTACCATAGGATGATCGTGTAGTGAGATCCGGATCAATGTAGACTCCATGGAAATGGAGGAAAATCTACGGGAGCGGAGAACCCAGAAGTAAGGACTATAGGGTGTTAGCAAATGACGTGCAGTCCCCAGCCCTCCTTGTGTCATGACTTTACCCGTGTAATTAGGATCATGAGATCAAGGTTTGTTACTTCTTTTCAGACTTTTCTCCATCGATTGACGGTCTTCAACTTGTTCCCGGGTAAACAATTCATGAATCCAGCACTGATGAAGAAGTCGATGTAAGTACCCTTTTTCGTGCACGTGATCGTGGCATCTCCTTGAATGACATAATAATAATTGTTGTTGACGAACCCAGGAAGAAGTCATGGCATATAAGCATTATGTTGATGAAGCGTGCTCTTCTTTGGGATATGAGAATATGGAGAGTTCCCAAAATCCCGAACCGAATGAAGATAATGGAGTGCCAACGGAGATTCCAACATTGCCGAACCCTCAAATGGTTTAAGACTCCCCTAGTAAGTATATCTCTGTGACCTCTTCATAGAAGTATGAAATTCTGATTTGTGAGTGAATGAATGAAAACCCATGTGAATACACGAGTAATTTTGCCGAAATACGTCACCAGGAAATTTCAGACTTCAGCCTTTAGTAAAAACGCTGTAGAATCTTCGTTTGGGGTCGTATTTTCGACATCTGCATATGTATCCCCAAGCCAGGAAATTTCCAAGCTTTAAAAGATTTTTGAGTTTAGAGCTTGTTTAGGATCCGAAATCGACGAAACAGTAAACTTCCAGGAAACCTTCAGAAAATTTACAGCTGGCATGGGGTCCAATGTTTTGGCCACAACTCTTCGCTCGTTTCTCCAATTGTTGTGAATTTTGGATATGTTGTAGAATCCATACAAGAGAATGGTATATGACCCATACCTAGATTCTTCACCAATTTCTCCCAGCTCGTCGGTTTGTACAGGACAGCATAAAATTATTTCAGACGGGCTTGTTGTAAAACACTCATGTTGCGTCTTTAAACCATTCGCTTGTGTCTTGAACGGTTGGTGAAGGATTGATGTCATTGATTCAATTGAGATCAGGACTCCTTGATTGGCACATGAGCATGGTGCTTGATTACCACCTTGTTTCTGTCAGTCATAGAAACATTACTTCTGAAACCCTGGTCATGGGACCATAACTGAGGTTGCTCTCAAGAGGGGATGATGTAATGACCATGGTTTCATGTCCCGGTGGTAGCATTCCTTTTATGATGAATGATTATACTGGAGAGCCCGGCACAAGTGTTGGGATGTGAAATTGATCGTCATGATCGGTGGACCGACAGTCCCCAGTATATTGTTGAATCTCCCTCTTTCGTTTTCCCTTCTTCTGTCAAGACCTAGATAGAGGACCCGGGTAGAAAAATCGATGTAAAGACCTAGGTGGTCGAAGTTGGAGGTACCTTGATGAAGGACTTAGCGAAAAGACCTAGTGGACACCGATCGACTGTGGAAGTTATGAATCCCGTCCACGAATCTCTGGTTGCGCGTTGTATGCTCTGGAAGCTGTAGAAACCTCATACGACGTCGGAATTCGATGCTTGACCCCAAATTTTGAAGCTAAGAGATTGAGTTATCACATGAAAAAAGAATCACTCAATTTGGAGTTGTAGAAGTCAGCCAACGAGGCGTGCACATTTGTAATTTGTAATCCCGTACAGATTTTTCAGATCTCGTAGACCTGACAGTAAAGGCCATATCTTTTAGCTCGTATGTCCGATTGATGCGCCCTTTTGGTATGTTGTAGAAGAGACATAGACGAACATCTTTAATTGAGGAAGTATTGTCCTATTCCTCACTCATTGGTACGTTTTTGTAAACCCATGGGCTGAAGTATGTTGTACTTTATCTGTAGAACATCTTGTAGAAGACTTTGGCTTGTGACCGTCCACCATGCAAGCTTTCGGAAGATGCTCATGCTAATGTGTTTTCACGTCTAGATATCTTGATATGAATCATTAGTGCTTGGAGAAGTCCGCTTCATGTGTAACACTTCAGAGAATGATAAGTTGATGAAGCCATGTCATGAGGATGTTTCTCCCGTTGTTGATGCTAAGATCACGATTGAGTTTTCTCCATACATTCTTATTGATGCTGAGACCATGGAAGGATTTCCACCAGATATCCTTGTTGATGTCGATGTTATGGCCAGAGCTGCTCCAGAGATCGAAAAGGCTGGAACCATGATTATTCGTTGCTCCTCCATTCAGTGAGCATTTATATTGACGAACTGAGTTGAGAATCCAGTATACTGGGAGTTCAACCTGAGTGCTCTTGAAAGCATGACTGTATCGTGAAGCGGCTTTGTAAGTGAATCCACGTTGTTGTGGAAGATATCAGCAGAAATCTCCGTTCTCAGGTTCCCAGTGTATGTTGAAGGAGTTGGTGACATTCATGTATGAATGATGTTGCATCTGCTTCAGAAGTCTTATAATGAGATAATGAAGACTTATCGAATGTAGTGTCGATCGTGCTGGTGTTGAATCTGTCGAGATATTTGTGTCGAAGCCAGAGGCCATTATCGAAGGTGTACTCTTTGATTGGGAGTACAATTTGAAGGCTTCTTGAGTGTTGAAGCGTCATACCCCTTGAGCATGTCTTAGGTTTGATCTTCTGGGCCCCGACTATCTTCTGTTGATTCAGCATTCCTTTCGTTACAACAGTGGGATTCAACACTTGTGCAGAAATCAGAGCTTTCTAATTTTGTGGCACACATGGACAATCCTGCAAGGCTATGTAGAAACTCCCAAAGTGTTCTTTGCCATGTTTGGACATTATCTCAGCAATGAACGTCTCAGTGCTCGATTCGGAGAAATGTTAGATTCAACCAGTTGGTAAAATGCTAATGCGGTGAAGTTACCATTCATAACGTCTTACAGAGTTGCTAGCAGAATTAAGTCCCCATGCTAGGATAGCATGTGAGGAAATAAATGACGTAGACACGGGAGGAATGAGACTTTCCTGAGTGTGGAACCTCTTGATGAATGTCTATGCATCTTTTGCAGGTTCTTGCTTCAATCTCGTCAAAGTTCGAAATTCCTCCAAGTGCTCTGATGATGGGATGTCCGTGATGTGCAACCAAAGACGCTTTGTCAACATGGATCCACGCTCGTTGAAGAACATGTCATATTCTGGATCATCCTGATTATGTGAAACTTGGTTTCTGTCCAGGTTAAGCTTATGTCCACCTTGAGAGTGATGTAGCCATAAATATTTCTAAGCGATCCTTCAAGGTCTCTGATTGAGATGGGATCACGACTAGCTTGTTGTCGAGTGCTGCCTGCGGCTCCGAGGGTTTTCATGGAATGGTGTTGATAGCGGTGCCAGCATGGACCAACGTTCTCCCGAATTCGTTTCTTCTGAGATTGAGTATGGTAAGCAGTCCCCAGTCGAACATCTCTTGATTGTGGCTGGAGGCTCAAGAAGTATTTCCGGAATGAACTTCTTGACACGATGTGGTTCAGTGCTGTGAACATGTCTCTCCTTTGTGCCTTCAACGGATAGAGCAATCCACATTCGACCAAGGATTGAACTGCCTCTTTGACAGGTTGTTCAGAGAGTCGAGGTATTGATTGGGAGAGGATCTGTGTACTCCTTCAGTCCCCAGTTGAATCTTGTGTAGATCAACCTTCTCTTTGAAGATGTGCTTCAAAATATTGCAGTTACTTGTTGGATGATTGATGAATCCATGAAGATGACAGTACCTGGGGTTCTCCATCTTGCTTCAGTTGGCTCTGTTTGATGAACATCAAGTTGATTGTATCATCTTGCACCCAGACTTCCGGTAACTCGATCACTTCAGGGAGGTTTGAGTCTGTCCGATCATTTCCCGTTTGTTGATGCTAGGTCGAGGTTTGTGCATCTTGGTTATCCTTCCTTTGTGCTTTTGAAGGAGCTGAGGTATGCTTGCACGGCGGTTCGATTTCGTTTGCTCCTTCTGCAACAACGTTTGTGGAAGGCTGGAGGTTGTACTGCTTGTTGATCAGATGTCTGCTACCTCGAGCGCGGTTCTTCAGCCTTTGTAGCTTTGTTCTTTCCAGTAAAGAGGGTGCAGTAGTCGCCGATCTCTTCGCCGCTTCATGAAGCTCTGAGAAGGTATGGAAACGTAGATTTTCCAACAAAGCTCTGTAAACCGGGATCATGTTGTTGATACAGAAGTCTACCAGTTGTTTCTCTGTGACGCTTGGATCATGACAGTCCAGGGCCTGGGCTCTGAATCTTTTCACATAATCATTGGGATGTTCATCGCTCCTTTGAAGCATCCTTCCTAGAAAGAGAGTGACTTGCTCTGACACGAAGAAGTATTTTCTGTAGAAAGCATTAATCATCTCTCCCCAATCGGTGATACTTCCCGGTGTGTTGTACCAGGTGTATGCTCTGCCTCAGAGACTTCGAAAATTCCTTCAGACGGACGACATGGTTGTGCTCGTGTTCGCCCGAAACCGAGAAATGTGTTTTTGAGTATTGCACGTTCCATCATAAAGAATGAATGTTGGAGCGGTATAACCTTTTGGGAGAGGAATCCTCCGTATGGCAGCGGGATATGAAGGTTGACGAAGATGGACAAATGATGTCTTGTTTTTTCCTCGATGTTCAAAAGAGTGCTCCAGGTCTTCACGAGTGATTGATGAAACTTGCAGGTTCCATTGCTGGAGAGTCATTTGCAGCTTTGCGGGATTCTTCATCATGTACAACATGGATTGGAGAGATTTCAGGATCAGCAGTTGAAGATGTTTCTTTATCTTTTCCTTTCTCGCGCTGAGGCTGAGTTCGTTCAGACGCAAGCTTTTCTGTGAGAGTTTTGGGATAAGTACACAACTCTTTCTGTGTTGCAGCCACGTCAATCTGAACCTTCATGATATCAACAATGGCAGGATGATTTCCTCTGGTTTCTTCAGGATATCAACGAATAGTAGATTGTAGATGGCGCAAGTGCCGTCACTTGCAGGGGTGATCATTGGAGCACAGTGCTTGGAACAGTAGTAGTAGCAGGTTGCGTCGGAGGAGTGGCATTAGCGGTACCACTAGAGCTTGCGATATTAGGATCGGGTTTGAACCCGGATTGGTAGACCTAAGACCGTCCATCCTTGTGAGAATTGAGATTGCAACCGAGAGAATGATCTCCCACTATGGTCGCCAATCTGTAGATGGGGAAAAACGATTTGCTGGTTTTTAAGGAATTGAGGAGACGACCGTACGGAGGGGACTCCTCGAACCGAGCGAAATGTTAAACCTCACACAGATGCACCGCTGCAAAGGGGGTCCTTTAGATTCGAGAGATCAATCTGTAGTACTCCGGCCTAAATCAAGACAATGATCGTTCCAGAGTAAATTCGGTCACAAGAGAGGATGGGTTAATCTATAGGAGGGAAGCTGAGAAATGCGTGGAATCAATGGTAATCAAAGATTGTGGGTGTGTGAATTCTGAATATGATAAGCTCTGAATGATTGAAATTGCCCAATTGAGAGTAGTTGCTCAATTGATGAGTTGATGATCTCGTGTTGTCAATTTGACGTGAGATTGATGATACTGATGATGCTCCTTCAATCATGATTCAGAGACTTATTTATATTGTTGAAATTGTAGACACCATGATCCCATGAAGTGTGACAGTTGATGGAATCAAGGAGTGGGTAAGTGGAGATCGTGTTTGAAACCAGTTGCTCAACGTGTGGAGACTTGGTCGATTTTCCACCCACTACCTCGTGAATTCCTTCAATTGATTGCACGACTTGCTCACATTTCATAATTTATTTTATTTTATTATTTGATGATTTGTGCAAAAATACCATGAAATCAAGGAGTTTTTTCATGAAATTAGAGAAATAATAATAATAATAATAATAAAATAAGAAACCGTGAGGTGTGGGGCCGGCTGGGACCAAGGCATGGCCGGTTGACCAATGGTCACGCCCCACACTCCTTTTTTTAATTTTATATTATTTTTTATGGATTTATGGAAGTACCATGAAACCGAGGAGTTTCCTCGAGACGAAGGAGATTTGATAAAATGAGAGAATTTTCATCAAATCATGGAAAATAATAAAAATGCATTAAAAATGTAAAACTGGCGTGGGATTGACCACAACACGGTCGGTAGGTCGTGTGTCCAAGTTCCCAGCACCTTGGTCAATATTTTTAATTATTTATTATTTTCTTTCCTATTTTGCATAGGTTCATCGTTTCGTTGTATTTTGAAATACTCGTTCGTGCGGTGACTGTTAGTGTATCTTCGTTGAATACACTTTCACCATTTGAATCGGGGCTTACTTAGAGGTAACTCAGACGCCCGGTTGTTGATTATTTATTACTAATTGTGGAATTCAGTGGATAATAATTCACAAAACTGAGTAATAAGATGTTTATTATTAATTCATAGGATCAGCTGAGGATTCGACTACGAATTCAGAATAATAAAGTGAGCATTACCATTCCATGGGATCATAGATTCGACGATAGAATCGGAGTAATTAAGATTTATATATTACCATTTATGAGACCAGTTGTGGATTCGATCATGAAATCGGAGTAATGAGATAATATAGTTATTGCTATTCTATGAGATCAAGCCGTGGATTCGATCATATAATCAGATCAATTGTTATTACCATTCCATGGGACCAGTCGTGGATTCGACCATGGAATAGGATCAATTGTTATTGCCATTCCATGGGACCAGTCGTGGATTTGACCATGGAATAAGAGCAATTGTAATTAGGAATAATTAACTTTGTGGCTCTATAATAGCAGAGCAATATGTCTAGGAGCATTAATTATCCCGATATGAGCTTGTCGGTAAGTCATATCCTTTATATAGTCAGGGTAAACTCGTTGTTTGTTCCTGAAGACGTTATCGCTCTATACTAGCAGAGCAAGTTGTCTAGGAGCCGTACATCTCGTGATACTATATAGAAATAATCACTGAAAGTGTTCAGTATTCATGAGATATGCCGTTGTTCAGTCATGAGACTACATATCTACATGTGCTCTGAGAGAAAATACTCTCCGTTGAGAATTCGATGAGAGACCCGTGTCTCAATACTCACGTCTGATTGCTGGATCAGAGGTTCATATAATTATGGGTTTACGATTTTATCCCTTGTCGAAAATCCACCATCTACAATAGTAGTTCTATATTTCTCTAAATCTATTCGAAACATTCCTGAATAACATCAATGACACATATCATTGTTCCATGCTATGTACTAATTGTATAGCATTGATCGGTCGAACTCGCATGCATTGCTGTCTCAAGATGTTTTTCAATGTTAGTGATCAAAACTATAAGTCTTGATTTCTAGTCTACTATAGCTAAGTCTTGCCCTAGGATCAAAAGTGTAGTTGAGCTCAAGAACTCCATGGCAATCATCATACAAGACGAAGGACTACCCAAGGAACTGGTGGAACTTCATCGACTAAAAGGTATGTGGAGACTTGATTATACACATTTGCTATTTTGAGCCGAGTTTATCTCGCCTATCTATTTCTCGAAATATGTGTTGGTAAGCTTTTGCTTTGGCCAAGTTTATCTTTACCTAGTGACGAAAGTCAAGACACGTTTCAATCACTTTGAAAATTGCTTACTTTGACGAAATGTCCTCTAAGAATGTTTCAATTATTGAAATGAGAATTTAGATTATATAACCAATGATGGATATAAGCATTGTGTGGAAATACATATATGTATAAGTTCTTTTTCCTTGAACCGAAGTTTGCGAACTTTGTTGATCAAAAAAACCGGAACAAGAGCCGTGAACTCAGTCCGCGAACCCAGCCCGCGAACAGGCGGAAGTTCTCGACTCGAGAAAATCTGCTGGAGTTTGAGAACTCCTTCCGGGAACTTAAGTCCGCGAACTAAGTCTGTGAACTTAAGCTGGTTATATCTAAAGACGATTGTTTGTGAACTTATTTATATTAACTAAGGAATGAAAAATGAAAACCGTGGCTATATAGTTCATGAACCGATTCGAGTGAATCAATTCGTTTTTGCTTCGATTGTGTCTTGTGTAGTTACATAAGATTTCCTTGCAATTTAACAACTCTCTAACTAGTTCATTTGAGTCATTTGAACTAGTTATGGTGAAGAAGAACATGGTTGATAAGAAAGTGCTCATATGGATAACCATTTGGTTAACTATTGTTGAACCAACAAATGTTCATGTTTGGGTACGGTTACATAAACCCAAAATAGTGCATTTCATTTGTGTGTAACAAGCTAAGTTTTCGATCCGACGGTTGAAAGATATTAGCTTGAATCTAATCAGGTGTTCATCTAACGGTGAATATTGAATACTTTGTTACCAAGCTAACATTGATTGCAAACCCTGATTTGAAAGACTATATAAGGGAGAACTCTAGTAACTGGGAAACCTAATCCCCACACCTTCCATGTGATACTATTTGTATTAGCTTGAGTCGATTCTCCTTTAACCTTAGGTTTCTTCTTGAAAACCAGGTTAACGACTTAAAGACTTCATTGGGATTGTGAAGCCATACCGATACTACTTTCTCGTAGTTGTGTGATCTGATCTTGTTGATTCTATCGTGTTGAGTACAATCGTAACGATTTGCTTGAGATTTATATATCCGATAGGAAAGATAGAAAAGTAGTCACAAACATCTTCGTCTCATCGTTTGTGATTCCACAATATCTTCTTTCGCTGCGTCGATTAAGATTATTGTGAGGTGATTGATAATACTAGGATGTTCTTCGGGAATATAAGTCCAGGTTATCAATTGGTTCCTGTTCACCTTGATTTATCAAAATACGGAACAAAACTTGTAGGTATCTCTGTGGGAGACAGATTTATCTATTATCGTAGACTTTTCTGTTTTATACAGATTTGTTTATTAAATTCTTCGACTTTGGGTCGTAGCATCTCTTAGTTGTGGGTGAGATCAGCTAAGGGAATCAAGTGCGTAGTATCCTGATGGTATCAGAGACGTAAGGAGCGCAACTGTACCTTGAATCAGTGTGAGATTGATTGGGGTTCAACTACAGTCCATACCGAAGTTAGTTTGTAGTAGGCTAGTGTCTGTAGCGGCTTAATACAGTATGGTGTTCAATCTGGACTAGGTCTCGGGGTTTTTCTGCATTTGCGGTTTCCTCGTTAACAAAATTCTGGTGTCTGTGTTATTTCTATTCCGCATTCTATTTTGTTATATAATTGAAATATCACAGGTTGTGCGTTTGAATCAATCAATTGGAAATCCGACCTTTGGTTGTTGATTGAAATTGATTGATCCTTGAACATTGGTATTTGGTACCGTTCAAGTGATTTCTCTTGTATTCAATTAGACTCGCCGATTTATATTTGCTTGAGAAAAAATTGAATCAAGAAAGAGAGATGTAACTCTTTGATATACTTTTTATAAATTGAGTCTTGTTGATTCTCTTAAAAGTATATTGGAGTTTGTCCATACAGATTGCTAAGAGAAATATCAGGTTTGGTTGTTATACCCCCGCTTTTTCAATTGGTATCAGAGAAGGCAAACACGTTCAAGACCTTATAAGTCTGCGTTTGTAGCGATCTGGCTCTATGGACATAGGTGTTATCTCTATCAACGTACCACCAGTCTTCGATGGCTCTAATTACTTATGGTGGAAAATTGCTATGCAAGCTTTTCTTCAAGCACGTGATTTTCAATCATGGGTATATGTTGTTAATGTCTATGATGCTCCCGTGGTCGTAGGAAATGTAATCGTTCCCAAGAATATTGGTGAATACAGTCCTGCCGAGATATTTGCTGCAAAGCAAAATTCCGAAGGTTTGAATGCCATCATACATGACATTACCCCAAATCTCCAGTACCATGTGTCAAATTGCACTAAGTCTAAAGAAGCTTGGGATATCTTAGAAACCGTATTTGAAGGAAATACCAGTGAAAAGGAAGATAGGCTTCAAAACCTTAATTCCTATTGGGAAAACCTTCGTATGGCAGATGAAGATACATTTGATGAGTTTAATCACAAAGTGTCTGAAATTGTTAATGCATCTTTTGCATTGGGTAAGACTATTCCTGAAAAGGACATTGTGATGAAAATTCTCAGGTCGCTGCCATCTAGATACGACTCTAAGAAGCATGCCATCGTTGAGGTAAATAACCGTGATACACTTTCCAGAAACACTCTGATAGGAAAGTTAAAAATCCTTGATCTTGACACAGGCAGAACGTTCACGCTCAACTGTGACCAAAACAAGTGCATCCTCCCACCTGTCTTGGGCTGATGAATGTTGCTCCAATCATGTTGATTTTGATAAATCATTGATAATCAGGAAGGTCAAGGATTTGATAAAGAGAAGAAATAAATGTGATGAATATCCATCTTCAGCTAATGCTTCAGATGATTCAATAGAAGACAAATCTACTCTGGATGTCTCAGATGAGTCTACTACAGATTCTCTCTCCACTTCAACCTCTGATTCAGAACTTGAGTATGATGCAGAATTTATTGATCTCTTGAATAAAGAGATTCTTCAAGAGAACCTTCACTTAAAGGACTCCTTGAAAAAGATTGAATCATCACTCCAGGCGAAAAATATTGAGATAGAGCGTCTTAATGACAAGTTCGTCAGAACCATGTCTCTAAAGGAAGAAGAGATTAACACTCTCAAATATGACCTGCAAAGGTTATCTGGAAGCTCTGACAAAATTGCAGCAATGTTATTTGGTCAGAGATCCTTTGGAAACACTAATGGTTTGGGGTTCAAAAGCAAAACTCAAAGCTCAAAGTTGTCCACTCTAACTATTCAAGAAACAATGACTGTTGATTGTTGTGTTAAATAGGAAGAGTCACAAAAATCCTCATTAACTTGTTCCTTTTGTGGAAATTCGAAGCATGATCAAAATACTTGTTGGATATTCAGAAGGAGCAATAAGAGAATCGCCAAACTTCAAGAGAACATGCAGAAAATGAATTTGGGTCCGGATAACCAAGCTCTGTTAAAAAATTAAGATCTAGACGAGGTAAGAAATCTGTTTACACGACAACCAGTGATAAGCCAGGAAAAAATAAGGGGTGTGAGCATATGGATCACTCTGTCACCAACTAATGCTGGTGACATCCGCATCGTCATTTTTAGCTTGGGAAAAATGAGGTTTGCTCTAAAAATGGCCCAAGTTGTTGTTTTTGTAAATCCTTGTATTATATTTGTTAAGAAAATATTCTCCTAAAAGGATGGAAAGTGGATAACAAATACTGAAAGACTTATTCAATGTCTTATAGGGTTTAGGGTTCATAAATCCAGTTTTATTCTTGTGTCCTCTCTTTCTCATTTCTGTTCAAAAGATACAGTCTCATGGCTCCTTGTTATAGTGTTGAAAGTGGTAGTAAAAGTTCGTTGCTCGGACTTGAATAGATTTTTAAAACATAAATATATACAAAATTGTCACGGGATCAAGAGTTACTAGGATTCAGGATTCCGCCATAATTATTCATATAATTATTATATTTTTTTCCAAACAGTTATAGTTCAAATAAAAGGACTCTCATTCTTGCCAAGGTAGATTTTTAGAAGATTAACTGTAAATCGAAAGCATGGCATATCAAAAGTACTAAGACCAAGCATAAACCATCAAAAGAAATGACAATCAATTAAGAAAAATCATAAAACATTTAATAAAAGTACAAGAAGTCATAAAAGAATTAAATATAATTTTTATATGCATAAAGTACGGCTTCCTCCATCATCCCAGTGTTGGGTTTAGCCTCTCATATTAATCATGTTCTCAAAATACTATTTTATATCCCAACAAGTTGATAAAATGATGAGAAAATGCTAAATAGATATTTCGCAACAGTTATAAGCGTTACAATTGCGCTGTTAACTGTTGCGCTGCATAAACTTAAGTGTAGGAAAGAACGACACATACACAGTGCTGTAAACAGCGACACAATAGAACTGCTACGGGAACTTTTGAAGAACGACGCTTCTGTGGCGTCAATTCTTCATCTTCTTCCTCTCGCCAGCAGCAGCAGAAACTTGCATTGTGTGATTTTCTTTCGCTTCTCTTTGCTTCCTAGCCTTCCCCAAACTCTCGACCAAGCTCCTATGAGACCCTAGGATGCTATTTGTACATAACAGGAGCAACGAATCACTCGCAATAACTCCACATAATTCTCATTTACTCGGGAAAATATTTTTTTATTTTCTTCACTGTCAGCCAAGATACGATGTTTTCCACCTCTTCTGCCTGCGCAAATGAGTTGTAATACTTCCATAAGCCACATACAAACTTTATAAGAGAATATATCTTCCCATGTTTGTCCACAAACTTTCCAAATTTAGCTCACAGTGCACCCGATAATATCTTCCCCTGTTTAACTTTGATTTCCTCCCACGGCTTATTTGGCCCATTTTGCTCGATCAAATTGCTTACACTAGCCCTGTTTAGATCTATCAAGTTAATCCCAACTGATTCTGGGTATTGAATCTTCACAAAACACGTCCAAAAATTGAATAGAAAATTCATGCAGTTGTGAAGAAAAGTTCCCGCCAAATTCAAATTTTGAATTTTAAAGATGGTGTCCCCCTAACCACTGTTGGGTGTCCCTTTAGAAACTGGGGTGGAAACATCCTTTTGGGGTGTAAATAGACATGGGGTGCCTTTAACAATTCTTCTGGGATATTTTCCGCACTTTTTCGGGGTTCCTCCGATACACTTCTGGGGTACTTCCGGTACACTTCTGGGGCCCTTCCGGTACACCGTCAACGGAGCTCCAAACGCCGCATTTTTAGCCAATTTCGCCGCAAAACCTTATTTTTCCAAAAAAAACCTATAAATAAATAAAAGACCATAATAAGTACAAAAACGGGCACTAACAACATATACAAATGAGATATATTAGACACATAAATGCGTCTATCAAATACCCCCAAACTTATTATTTGCTAGTCCTCGAGCAAATTTGTTCTAGAAAGGAAAATCATTTGAACCCCTAGGTGGCCCTAGTGGCGGAGTGTTGTCTCCGGAGGGTTTACCAGAGGTGTACCCACAAAACCTTTACTCCAGACCCTAGCTATCTACAACGAACCTTGGAAGGAACTAAAGAATCTCCTTGGTTGGCATACTTATTGACTACAAGAGGAAGTACCCTGATGCGAAATTCCAATTGTTGTACACGAGTTTGCACTCAAGCATACTAAAATTCATATATAAGTGACAGAGATCTACTCAGATAGTTGCACTATGGACATCATATTCGGAGTCAAACTAATCACATGGAAAGATTAAGAGATGGATATAGAAAAACATAGATGGTTTTGATGTTTACTAAGTGAACGGCGTTTCCCATATCTGTCTGAAGGCCTCCGCCAAAATGAACCTATCCTAATGGATTGAGATATTAGTCTGACTAAAATCAACACACTGGCATATACAAGGGAACCAGTGGTCGATAACCTAACTCTAGGTCAACACAACTGGCATATACAAGGGTACCAGTGGTCGAATTTATTGAATTTATTCCTTTTGGTCAAATGGTCCGGTCTCATTTTTTTTTTTTTTTCAACTTTTTTTTTCAACTTTTTTTTTTGGTAACTCAATCACTCTAATTCATCCTAGCATTGGTAACAACTTGAATCGTGGGCCCCACCTATCACTTAGAGAAACATGGTTTAAAAATAAAATAAAAATAGAAGTGAAAAGGACTCAACGAGATATGGTGAAACTATCATGTTATTTCTAACACCTGAGCTCTGTGCTTTTATGAATAGACTCTTTAGATGTTTCCATCTATTCAGATTGGTTCCTCAACTCCTACAACCAAAATGCTTCCATCCACTTAGATTGGTTAGTGCCATCCTAAATACGCATAAATTTCTAGGCTCTGGAGTTTATTTATTCATACTGCAACTAAAAAGTTTCTCCCATACCCCCAAACTTAAATCTAACATTGTCCTCAATGTTCTAAAGATGAAATCAAAAGCATGAACAAGGAGAAATTGTTACCATTTGAAGCAAAAGAGATAAGGAAAGATATTACTGTGTCGCAAGAATATTGGGTTACCTCCCAAGAAGTGCTAAGTTTAAAGTCTTCAGCCAGACTTAGGAAAGGATTAGTCAACTCGAACCATAAAGTAACAGTCGAAATAACTGTGGGTCTTCAAAACGAAATAGAGCTGACCAAAGGAAACTACAATAACCCAAGAAAGTGAACAAGTATAGCATGCCCTTATCTAGTTTCCTGATTAAGATATTTATATCTAATTGTGGTTCAGGTTCAGATTCTATGAAAGGGTCTAAATAAAATATTTTCCTCGGATGCATTTCCTCATAGGTTGGATCCAAATTATTAGGTCCTAGAGTCTGGAAAAACTCAAATAAGAACTTAGAATCACAAAATAATAATAACCTAAATAACTGAGGATCCTCTAAGTCAATCAGGTTTGACTTACATAATTGACCATAGTGAGAGTAGTGGTCATTCTTAAGCAAATGTGTCGATTCTAATTTCCTAAGGCATTTAGGTTTAGTCTCACAACTTAATATTCGACACATTTGAAATCTATATGTTCTCACATTTAGAAGAAAACTATTTGGTGGGAAAACAAAATCAATCTTGGTATTATTGCCTGGGTTAACCACATCAACCATAGGATGGGTTTCTAACAGTTGAGACTCTTGTTGGATATCATTAGGTTCTGGAAAACGAGTATGAAGATAATCTTGTAAGATGGTTGAGGCATTGATGTCAAGTCCCAATTGAGGGACCTTACTAAGAGTTAAAGCACATGGAGGATGATACTCACCCACAAACTTAGAGTTTTCAGTGTCTCTAGATAGACTAGTCACAACTTCCCTAATTTGTAGGTCATCATATTCTTGAAAATGGGAAATTGATTCTTCTAAGTTGTAATCTTGCGATGCATCCTCACTCATCTCTACGAGTTCATCTAAGACTATAGTTTCTAAATCGTATGACTCTAAAACAGTATTCTTAGGATAAACCGGTTCCTCTAAACCATCATCACAATCATATAAAGGATTATCAGAGAAAGGCTCATAAACTAAGGTTTTAATCATAGTTACCTCCTCCGATTCACTGATAGGCACATCAAATAATGGATTATCCAACATACTGCAGGCTAAAGGATCATGAACTACATCGTCTAAAACGGTGGTATCTCTAGTCAAATCCTCGTCCTTTTGAATAGGTGAATAATTTTTAAAATTATTAGGATCTGAACCAGAAATAATATAATCATTATAAGGCTCAACTGGGGTAACAAATTCCTGATCACTATTCCCACACATTTCCGATTCTTCATCGGCACTATCTTCATCATCATAATATAATTTTTTGACATTTAATAATTCTCAATCTTTGTTTCCAACTACATGGTCTATGTTTATAATATTTCTCATAGATCGTTAGAGGTGATTCCTCAATAAAAGTTGGAGTATCCATATATCGCTGCCCACGCATATATTCACCAAGAGTCATTTCCGAAGACGTCTCTTGATAACGAGAATTTCTAGACATATATTCTCGCAACGTCATCTCAGGTGGCGTCTCCTCAAAAGGATTCATAACCGAAGAAATATAAACTACAGAGGGATTCTATACAATCACAAACAAGGCCGACTCGACTCCACCAAAGCAAACCTAAATATTTCTAGCAAACAAAAAGCATGATGGCTCCACTTAGATTGTTTCTAGACCAGCTTCTATCTTTCGAAAGGGAATTCGTTGCAATTTGAGCAAACCTCTCTGGAATCAATCCGAGTCAAAGTAAGTTGAATTGAGGCGAGGGAAGCTCAGTGGAGCTTTGATACCCAAGGCCTCACCGCTATCACAAGGCGGCGCATCACGCATTCAACTCACAGAAACCATCATGAACTTTGGAGTGTGCTTAAAGAGCAACCAATATTTTTCGAACGCGTTTCCTATTAAGCTCGTTACCCTATCTGTCTCGTTCTATTCCAAATTTTAAGCTTGGGTTCGCGTTAGGTTTCGTTTTCCTAAGGCGGGCAAGAAGGGAACGGTGATGAAATCCGAACCCTTATCTCGTTTAGGCCAGGCCTTGCCCTTTACTAGGAAAATAAAGACAGTCCGGTTCGTCCTCAAACAATTATCACCTTAAGGAAGACAGTAACCCGCTTGAAGGAGATTCGCGGATGTTTCGATTGGACTTACCTCCCGTACCAGACGGGGGATGAACCGTTGTTGTCGACTCGGTCCACGACTCCTATGCCGTGTGCGAATCCGAGGGGCCGAGACGATATAGTAATCGTCGTCCTTCCCTGCACACAGTTTATATAATATTTTTTTTATTTTATTTTTAATAATACCCTTCCGTAGGGTTAAAAAAATAAATAATGTCCAATTGTTTAAATTCCAAAGTCCAAAATAAATAATAAAAAAAAATTACAGTTTTCCTCACACACTCTAAAAAAATTACAAATTAAATATTAAATCCTAAAATTGTCCTTTTTTTCTTCTCTTTTTGCTTTTCGCTTTAAGATTTTTCCTCTCCAAGTCCTTAGTTTTCACTTTGAACCTGCAAAATAAAGACAAAAAGAAACGTAAAAAGGAACAAACAATTCTAAAAAAAAAATAATAAACCTAAAAAAAATAAATCAATCTATATACAAGTCCGCGTCGGCGGCGCCATTTTGTTATAGTGTTGAAAGTGGTAGTAAAAGTTCGTTGTTCGGACTTGAATAGATTTTTAAAACATAAATATATACAAAATTGTCACAGGATCAAGAGTTACTAGGATTCAGGATTCCACCATAATTATTCATATAATTATTATATTTTTTTCCAAACAGTTACAGTTCAAATAAAAGGACTCTCATTCTTGCCAAGGTAGATTTTTAGAAGATTAACTGTAAATCAAAAGCATGGCATATCAAAAGTACTAAGACCAAGCATAAACCATCAAAAGAAATGACAATCAATTAAGAAAAATCATAAAACATTTAATAAAAGTGCAAGAAGTCATAAAAGAATTAAATATAATTTTTATATGCATAAAGTACGGCTTCCTCCATCATCCCAGTGTTGGGGTTTAGCCTCTCATATTAATCATGTTCTCAAAATACAATTTTATAGCCCAACAAGTTGATAAAATGATGAGAAAATGCTAAATAGAGATTTCGCCACATTTATAAGCGTTACAATTGCGTTGTTAACTGTTGCGCTGCATAAACTTAAGTGTAGGAAAGAACGACACATACACAGTGCTGTAAACAGCGACACAATAGAACTGTTGCGGGAACTGTTGAAGAACGACGCTTCTGTGGCGTCAATTCTTCATCTTCTTCCTCTCGCCAGCAGCAGCAGAAACTTGCATTGTGTGATTTTCTTTCGCTTCTCTTTGCTTCCTAGCCTTCCCCAAACTCTCGACCAAGCTCCTATGAGACCCTAGGATGCTATTTATACATAACAGGAGCAACGAATCACTCGCAATAACTCCACATAATTCTCATTTACTCGGGAAAATATTTTTTTATTTTCTTCACTGTCAGCCAAGATACGATGTTTTCCACCTCTTCTGCCTGCGCAAATGAGTTGTAATACTTCCATAAGCCACATACAAACTTTATAAGAGAATATATCTTCCCCTGTTTGTCCACAAACTTTCCAAATTTAGCTCACAGTGCACCCGATAATATCTTCCCCTGTTTAACTTTGATTTCCTCCCACGGCTTATTTGGCCCATTTTGCTCGATCAAATTGCTTACACTAGCCCTGTTTAGATCTATCAAGTTAATCCCAACTGATTCTGGGTATTGAATCTTCACAAAACACGTCCAAAAATTGAATAGAAAATTCATGCAGTTGTGAAGAAAAGTTCCCGCCAAATTCAAATTTTGAATTTTAAAGATGGTGTCCCCCTAACCACTGTTGGGTGTCCCTTTAGCAACTGGGGTGGAAACATCCTTTTGGGGTGTAAATAGCCATGGGGTGCCTTTAGCAATTCTTCTGGGATATTTTCCGCACTTTTTCGGGGTTCCTCCGATACACTTCTGGGGTACTTCCGGTACACTTCTGGGGCCCTTCCGGTACACCGTCAACGGAGCTCCAAACGCCGCATTTTTAGCCAATTTCGCCGCAAAACCTTATTTTTCCAAAAACACCTATAAATAAATAAAACACCATAATAAGTACAAAAACGGGCACTAACAATATATACAAATGAGATATATTAGACACATAAATGCGTCTATCACTCCTGTGACTAGAGGGATCTCAAAAAGAAATGCAGTTGAAGCAGTTAATGTATATCTTTCTGAAGGAATCTCTTCCTCAAGAGTAAAGAAAGCAAAGTCGACAATCAATAAAGAAGGTTCTTCCTCTAACTGTCTCTTGTCTGTTTGTTATGATAATGATTTTAGAGGCATGGTGAAAGATTTCATCAACAAGAGAAATGATCTAAAATCTCAAATCGCTTCCTCTTTGGAAAAGATAACTCACTATGAACAAATGTTTTCTCTAACCAAGAACATCTTGTGTGAACTAAAAAGAGAACTTAGTGAGTTAACTGATATTTCTGAAGACCTAGAGGAATTGAATGATCTCGTAATCAATAGTCTCTTCAATAATGAGAAGGAATTCTATGTAGATGCTCTGAGAAATCTCTATAATGTCTAGTAAATATTTTATTTTATTGTTTTGTTTAGAAGAATAACTAGAGTTTGGAATAGCCATTATTGTGATTACGCATATCTATGTCCAACGTTTTCATCTTCATGTTTTTAGATTTATTGGTTTAAATTCTAAAATTGTTTGGAAGATGATTTTTGCAATATCAATCTTTATGGTTTTATATATTGCAATTTATTATGGGATATGTGTGTTTGCGTCCGTGAACTGTGATTGTCCCATACCTTGTCAAAAGTTAATTTATTTATATGTTGATATGCATGTGTTGATAAAAGAAGGAATGAACTTTTGACAAATACATAAGTTAAGCCTATTATGTCAATTATTGATGGAAGATAGGTTAAAATCTTTCGTTTTCAAGGATTATGTCTATTGTATGTCATTGTGCAAATGGTGATGGAAAATAGAATGAATCCTTGCTTATTCCACGGTATTAGGTCGACCTCCGATCCACAATTTGTGTATATACTGTGTTGTTCCATAAGGTGTCTTATGTTGAGCACAATCGACTGAGTTATTCTTATCTTAGTTTTTGCTCCGTGAGGTACTTTATGTCGAGCATGTTCAACTAATTTAATCATCCTCGTTTGGTTATTTATTTGTTGCTCTGTAAGTTCTCTTATGTCGAGCATGACCAATTAAATTGATTACGTTTTGTGGTTAATTTGGTTGTGTATTCCGATTAGATTAATTAAGGGTCCTCTTGTGATTAATTTAATTGTGTATTTTTGAGTCTCCATAAGTTCACTTATGTTGAGCATTTTTGATTAAATTAATCATGGGATCTCTTGTGGTTAATTTAATTGCGTATTTTGGATTCAAATTCATACTTGTATGTGATTTGTTATGTCCAAAGAAATCCTTCTTTTCTTTTGAAATTAAGGTCGCTCTTGTTGTTCTTACGGGAATGACATATTATGGGGGAGAGTTATTAGTTGAACTTGTGCTTAATTGCCAAATATTTGTGGGGAGTGCGGTTGTGGAATATTATAGGGGTTATCTTTTATCTTTATAAACTCCATGATGGATGCATTTATCTTCGGCTATATGATTGCATCTAAATAAGATGATATGTGCTTTCTTTTGGTCATGAAATGTCTCTTTCGGAAATTTCATTAGGATCTCGTTTTCGTACCTTTGCTAATTTTATTGACAAAAAAGGGGGAGAATTAATATGTAGTTCACACTACAGATACATATGGTTTTCGGATCATTATGTAAGGGGGAGTGGTTTCCATGTGAGATGGAGTATTGACTAAGGGGGAGGGATACATATCACCATAGTATTGTAATCGAAGTTGTGATGCAATTGAACTTTGATACTATATAATGATACTATGACACTGTATAACAATGATTGAGAACTCTTGTTTTCCCGTCGTTATAGCTACGGATTTTCAACAACGATGATGCTGAACTTACAACCTTTGGGATCATTGGAGTACTTGGAAGTGACGAAGATTTCGAGTAATGTTGAAGATTAGGCACGTGGAATATGATCTACAAAAGTTAATTCATTTATTTTTGTATTCCATATGTATTGATAGTTTTGTCACTAAAATTGACAAAGGGGGAGATTGTTAAGGCATTTCTCTGTCGAACTCGCATGCGTTGCTATCTCAAATTTGTTTGTCAATATTAATGATAAAAACTATAAGTATTGATTTCTAGTCTACTATAGCTAAGTCTTGGACTAGGATAGAAAGTGTAATTGATCTCAATAACTCCATGGCAATCATCATACAAGACGGAGGACTACTCAAGGAACTGGTGGAACTTCATCGATTAAAAGGTATGTGGAGACTTGAACTTATCTATCACTCAAAAGTCCATCTACTCTATCTCCTATTTTGAGACAAAAGTCATTTTGCTATATAGACTTTGATTATACACATTTGCTATTTCGATCCGAGTTTATCTCGCCTATCTATTTCTCGAAATATGTGTTGGTAAGCTTTTTCTTTAGCCAAGTTCATCTTTACCTAGTGACGAAAGTCATGACACGTTTCAATCACTTTGAAAATTGCTTACTTTGACGAAATGTCCTCTAAGAATGTTTCAATGATTGAAATGAGAGTTCATATTATATAACCAATGATGGATATAAGCATTGTGTTGCAACACATATATATATATATATATATATATATATATATATATATATATATATATAAGTTCTTTTTCCTTGAACCGAAGTTTGCGAACTTTGTTGATCAAAAAAACCGGAACAAGAGTCGTGAACTCAGTCCGCGAACCCAGTCCGCGAACAGGCGGAAGTTCTCGACTCGAGAAAATCTGCTGGAGTTTGAGAACTCCTTCCGGGAACTTAAGTCCGCGAACTAAGTCTACGAACTTAAGCTGGTTATATCTAAAGACGATTGTTTGTGAACTTATTTATATTAACTAAGGAATGAAAAATGCAAACCGTGGCTATATAGTTCATGAACCGATTCAAGTGAATCAATTCGTTTTTGTTTCGATTGTGTCTTGTGTAGTTACATAAGATTTCCTTGCAATTGAACAATTCTCTAACTAGTTCATTTGAGTCATTTGAACTAGTTATGGTGAAGAAGAGCATGGTTGATAATAAAGTGCTCATATGGCTAACCATTTGGTTAACTATTGCTGAACCAACAAATGTTCATGTTTGGGTAAGGTTACATAAACCCAAAATAATACATTTCAGTTGTGTGTAACAAGCTAAGTTTTCGATCCAACGGTTGAAAGATATTAGCTTGAATATAATCAGGTGTTCATCTAACGGTGAATATTGAATGCTTTGTTACCAAGATAACATTGATTGCAAACCCTGATTTGAAAGACTATTTAAGGGAGAACTCTAGTAACTAGGAAACCTAATCCCCACACCTTCCGTGTGATACTATTTGTATTAGCTAGAGTCGATTCTCCTTTAACCTTAGGTTTCTTCTTGAAAACCAAGTTAACGACTTAAAGACTTCATTGGGATTGTGAAGCCAGACGATACTACTTTCTCGTAGTTGTGTGATCTGATCTTGCTGATTCTATCGTGTTGAGTACAATCGTAACGATTGGCTTGAGATTTATATATCCGGTAGGAAAGATAGAAAAGTAGTCACAAACATCTTCATCTCATCGTTTGTGATTCCACAATATCTTCTTTCGCTGCGTCGATTAAGATTATTGTGAGGTGATTGATAATACTAGGATGTTCTTCGGGAATATAAGTGTGATACGGAATATAAGGTGATTGGTTCATGTTCACCTTGATTTATCAAAATACGGAACAAAACTTGTAGGTATCTCTGTGGGAGACAGATTTATCTGTTATCGTAGACTTTTATGTGTGATACAGATTTGTTTATTAAAGTCTTCGACTTTGGGTCGTAGCAACTCTTAGTTGTGGGTGAGATCGACCAAGGGAATCAAGTGCGTAGTATCCTGCTGGTATCAGAGACGTAAGGAGTGCAACTGTACCTTGAATCAGTGTGAGATTGATTGGGGTTCAATTACAGTCCAGACCGAAGTTAGTTTGTAGTAGGCTAGTGTCTGTAGCGTCTTAATACAGTGTGGTGTTCAATCTGGACTAGGTCCCGAGGTATTTCTGCATTTGCGGTTTCCTCGTTAACAAAATTCTGGTGTCTGTGTTATTTCTATTCCGCATTCTATTTTGTTATATAATTGAAATATCACAGGTTGTGCATTTGAATCAATCAATTGGAAATCAGACCTTTGGTTGTTGATTGAAATTGATTGATCCTTGAACATTGGTCTTTGGTACCGTTCAAGTGATTTCTCTTGTATTCAATTAGACTCGCAGATTTCTATTTGCTTGAGAAAGAATTGAATCAAGAAAGAGGGATATAACTCTTTGATATACTTTTTATAGATTGAGTCTTGTTGATTCTCTTAAAAGTATATTGGAGTTTGTCCATACAGATTGCTAAGCGAAATATTGGGTGTGGTTGTTGTACCCCCGCTTTTTCACTAATGATAAACTTGAATCATGATTTTGATTCCGAACAATAAATTGTCCTTAACCGAAATTCATCAAGTATGGACAAATGTTCATTAAGCTTAGCCATTATATTTCAAGAATTTATCAAGATAAACTTGACTCAAAATTCTTGTATATGCATACTAGTCTAATTAGTTATGCGACATCGTCTCATATGATAGAAAAGTGAATATAACTTGAGATATAGGTGGTTCAGTCTTCACTTATCTTTTGTTAATGTAGTTCTCCAAAAGCTTGGGTTGATCTTCGCCTTCAAACGGTAGAACGCAATGATGACTGTCGTGATCCTCTGTTTCTGAACTGCATTTCTATCCTAGTCCGAGACTTAAATAATTGTAGACTAGAAATCAAGATATATATTTGACAACAAGCTTGAGATAACAACACTTGTGAGTTAGACCGAGCAAGGCTCTAACAATCTCCCCCTTTGTCAATTTTAGTGACCAAAATATCAACATATATCGATTAAAAAAAAGGCTTCGACAACTTCTTGAATCCAACATGTCTTGATTTCCTTGGCATCTTAAACTCCTTGAATTCTTCGTAATTCAAGATGCAGTGATTCTTAACGTGTTCAACTCAGCATCGTTGTTGTTGAAGAACAGATTCCATAGCGATAACAACTTTAGAAAATACAAATGTTCTCAATCGTCGTGATACAGAAACATAATATTATTCCTTTCTCCAAAGTTCAATTGTATCTCAACTCTGAAGTAATAATACGGTGATATGTTTCTCCCCCTTAATAAATACTTACATCTTTTGCATAATAGGTAGGACCTATAGATTATTGATTTACTCCCCCTTACATAATGATCCCTAAACCATATGTATGTAGTATGAAACTACTAAATACTTCTCCACCTTTTTGTCAATAAAATTAACAAAGGTACGGAAATCGCTAGATCCTAATGAAAACAATCAAAAGATATGTCAAGTCTTAAGGAAGTTTTGAGATTCCACAGTATAACATAGTTAAAATGCAACTCCTCGTATCAACCTTTTTAGATGATATCACATAATAATAAATACTTAGCGCTCATCTAGGAGATTAAAAAGATACAACATCCCCTTTCAAATTCCACAGCCACACTTCCCACAAAGATATTGCAATTAAGCACAAGCTCATTTAAGAACTCTCCCCCATTATATGTCATTCCAAGAGAACAACATGAGTGACCTTGCTTTACAAAAAGAAAAATTTTATTGGACATTAACAAATCACACAGATTTGTAACTGAAAATCGAATTAAAATAATCTCTACGCCAGTTACGGAAAAAAATATAATTTTTGATCGATATGACTCAACATAAGAAAAACTTACGGAGTGTGCCAAGAAGTAACAAACACAAAAGTGTGATCACAAATAGATATATACTGCGAGAAAATTCGCAAAGAGTTTGTTTTATTCCTCGTTTATGAATAAACATAATAGATTTAACTTATGAGTATATATGAAATATTAGCTGATTCACGAAAACGTAAAGGCACAAATATTTCATAAGACTTTTGCAATAATTAAACCGATAATGATTACATAGTGCAAGTTCATCTTCCAACAACTCTATAATTTAAATAAATAAATCTAAAAACATGCAAGATGAAAAATATTGGAAATAGCTATGTGTAATCACAATTTTTGTTATACCAAACCCTAGTTATCCTTCTCAAAATAAGAATAAATTTTTACAAGAAGTTTCTTAGATAAATAATAAGAGATAAAAAATATTTTTCCAGACTCTTCATTGGTTTTGAGACCCTTGAATTTGTCATCAACTGTATCCACGAGCTCTTCAGAGAAAATATCCTCATTGAGAAGTTCACGAACATGAGATTTCATGAGAACAGGTTAGCAGAAACCTTTTTCAACTTAGTCTTTAACATATCTATACCTTTGAGCGTTTTAACAAGTTCTAGTTTCGCTTCCTCAAATTGTTTAATAAAATCATAAAAAACATCAGCAGATATCGTCTATTCCCTTTCAATATATTGATGGTCATATGTGAAATATCAATTCACATCAACAGAATCAACAACTTCATCATCGACCAGAGTTCTCTTCTTTCCTCTTGTTTCAATACCATCGCAATCAAGAGCTTTCTCCATGCTTTCAAGAATTTGATACATATGAGACATGCTTGGTTGCGGAACTTGGATGAGAATTTCTCAATCACAAGTTAAGGTATATAAAGGAGTTTGTAAAAGATATTCTCTGGGATGGCGGTTCGTAACCTGATTTTAGATGTTATGGTTTTGCACGGTCAAGACGGAAAGGTACGTGTACCTTATGATGGTGCGGGACCGGTTGAACCTAATAGGTTTTGAGCATAAAAAATTTGAGAGTATAAAACAATTCTTCTTTTTTTGGTTATTGTTAATTTTTAAAGAGCACACAACCATTTTTTAATAATGCAACTATCCTTTATGATAGATATTCTTCCTTGAATATTAATACATTCTTAGCTCGACAAACATGAGTTTAGATCACAAGAGAATTAATATTTATAAAAAGATTTTAATCAGAGAATGTTAGCTAAAGAATTCATAACATTCGAAGTTGATTGAACTTATCATGGAAGGGAAAAGGATTATTGGTCAGCATATACAAGTACTATTTGAAACAAACAGTACACCTGTCATGCAGTAATCCTTGTCCAACAAGATTTTTCATGGATAAGCTTCCAAGACTTGTGTCTAGTTTGCACAAGGGTGAGTTGTACACTCACCACAAGAATTCTACTGTTGTATCCTTTTGCTATTCCTTTTGAAACGTGAAAAACGATCAAAGAAATTACTGTCATCAAAATAAGGGATATGATTAGAACACTTACCTGAAGTCCCTTGACTTGAAACAGACGGTTTATCAATAAGATCCTTATATCCTGTAATGATTAACTTCAGGTTAGCTTGTTGAGCTGTTTCAAAAGTTTCCACCCTTTTAGGAGGTAAATAGAATTCTTTCGAATCCATATTTGAGATGGTGTCATAAAGTTTTTTTTTAAATCGATTTTGCATCTTACCCTTTTGATTTGTTCGAATATTCGTGGACCATGAAGTATTGATATTTCTAGAAGCATATTTGCTAGAATGTGATTTAGCCTCAAGAGGTTTACACATTCGAATATCAGTTACACCTTTCAGAATTAAATCCAAGGTGTCTTGAAGACGCTCAAACTGATAATTTTCCAACCTCAGTCTACATTTTATTTGAACATGTCCTTTAGTGTTACAATAAAAGCACATTTTCTGAGTCTCAATAAAATTAGAATAGGTAGTTTTATCATACTCGTTTCGTAAAGAGCTTTTCCTCCTCGGAGACACAGTTTTTTCTTGGTCAGGAGATTTAAAATGATCATCTCTGTAGATGGGGCAAAACGAGTTGCTGGTTTTTAAGGAATTGGGGAGACTACCGTGCGGAGAAAACTCCTCGAACCGAGCGAACTGTCTAACCTCACACAGATACACTGCAAGAAGGGAGTGCTTTGAATTCGAGAGATCAATATGTAGGACTCCGGACTAAACCAAGACAATGGCCGTTCCAGAGTCAATTCGGTCACAAGAGAGGATGGGTCGATCTGTAAGAGGGAAGCTGAGAAATGTGTGAGATTAATAGTAATCGAAGATTGTAGGTGTATTGTGTATTCTGCGTGAAGAAATAAGATAAGTTTTTATTGATTGAATTTGCTCTGCCAAGAGTAATTGCTCAGACGTTAAGTTCTTAATCTCTTGTTGTCTGTTTGACGAAAGATTGTACTCCTTTTCAATTATGATTCAGAGACTTATTTATATTGCTAGAATTGTAAACACCTTGATCCCATGAAGTGTGACAGTTGCTGGAGTCAAAGAGTGGGGAAGTGGAAATCGTGTTAAAACCAGTTTCTCATCGTGCGGAGACTTGGTTGATTTTCCATCCACTACTTTGCTAACTCCTCCATCTGATTGCACAACTTTATCACATTCTCATCGTGTGTACGAACACACGTGCTGTAGACCGCCAGACCAAAACCCTAGTTACTATCCCCCCATGTAACACGATTGACGTCTCGTGATTGTGAGTCTGCAAGGAAGACATGTATTTAGTTAGTCAGTTGCTGACTTTATGGGACGATGAGTCCTTGTATTGTTGAGTCGAACGTGATTTGTAAATATTCTAAGACTCATGAATCGAACGTGTCTGTTGAGACAGAGGTATAATTATCGAGTAAATGTTGATAGTTAAGGTGAGCAAATATTGCTCATTCGATGGATTGTTGAATATTGATAGTTGAACCAATATTCCTTAGTCTGAGAAAATATTGCTCAACTGAGCAAATGTTGCTCGTTTGATGAATTATTGGTAACAGAACCAAATAAAATATTAATTTAGAATACTGGCAACTGAGTCGAGTATAATTAATTAAAATGTTGATCACGGGATCAACGTAAAATTATTAGCGTTTGAATCTGAAATTATGAACCTTGGATTCGAAAACCCTAATTTCGATCAATTGATGATTTATTGAAAATCAACCACGGAGTGAAGGAGGGACCGTCTACATGGGATGATGAGTCGACGCCTAGATTCTCTAGTGAGCAAAATACTGAAGTCTCTTGAAGACCAGTTGGTGAAAAGATGATCAAATGTTGGTTTAATCATTTATTGAAATAATGCTCGTCTGAACCTTAGGTGATAAAACCTAATTAATTATGAATAGATGAAGGACCGACCAAGGGGTCATGAAACCGGCCCTGGTTGGTCATGGGACCGACTGACGATCGTTTTATGAAATTCCAAATTGTTTGGAAGAGTTGAACCTAATGTGAACAAATTAGGTCAAATGATAAAAATGTGTGGGACTGTCCTCTTGCAAGCCAAAGAGCCAACCTTGGTCGGTCAAGGTAATATGCTCATGTTACCAAAGTGTTCGCGTCTCATTCCTGAGAATTTTGATATTTTCTGGCGTGCATTTGAGCAATCATTTGAGAAAATATGAAGAAATCAAGATTTTTGTTCAAACTGAAGAAACTTCATAAGATGAAGGAAATAATAATAATAAAACAGGAAATCATGAAGTGAGGGACCGACTATGGCCAAGGCACGGCCGACCGGCCAATAAGCCCGGTCCCATGGCACTTTTCCTAATTTTATATTATTTTCATGATTTTAGGGAAATATCATGAAATCAAGGAGTTTGTTGAAATAAAGGAGTTTTCCTTTAAAGTGAAGGAGTTTCCATGAGATGAAGGAAACAATAATAGTTAATAATAATAAAATAAGAAGCGTGTGGGACCGGCCATGACTAGGGCATGGTCGGCCGGCTAGGGCCCGGTCCCGCGAGTTTTCCCTAATTTATATCTTTTCCTTGATGTGAAGGAAATATCATGAAATCAAGGAATTTCATGGGATGAAGGAAATAATAATAATAAAATAATAAGGAATGCAAGGTGTGGGACCGGCCACAACTAGGGCATGACCGGCCGGCTAGTGAGCTTGGTCCCGCGACACCTTTCCTAATTATTTATTATTTCCTTGATACGGAGGAAACACCATGAAACTGAGGAGTTTCCTTAAAATGAAGGATATTTGTTCAAATGAAGGGATTTTCATGAGATCAAGGAAAAACAATAAAAAATAATAAAATAGAGAATTAGGCGTGGGACTGGCCACGACGTGATTGGCCGTCCTGTGGGCCCAGTCCCCTAGCGCCTTAGTTAATATTTATTATTATTAATTTTCTTCCTATTTTGCATAGGTTCACCGTTCCTTCGTATTTTGGAATGCTCGTTCGTGCATTCAGGTGCTCGTTAGTGCATTATTGCTGAGTACACTTGCACCATTTTGGTCGGGGTTTACTCGATAGCGGCTCAGATGCCCGTACGTTGAATATTTATTACTAAATTGAAGTAACAAAATATTATGAAGAACGTAGAATATTTCTGAATATTGAGTTAATGGATTTGAGGACTAGAGATAATTAATTGATGGCTCTATACTAGCAGGCATGTTGTCTAGAAGTATTAATTATCTGAGAATTGAGTAATATGAGCTTGTTGAAGCGTCCTATTTCCTATATATAGTCAGGGAAAACATTGTTACATCCTGAAGACGTTATTGCTCTATACTAGCAGGCAAGCTGTATAAGAGCCGTCTAATCTTTCGATTCTATATAGAAGTAACTACTGAAATTGCTCAGTATTCATGAGATATGCCGTTGCCTCAGCTGAGAGACTACACATCTACATATACTCTGAGAGACAGTATTCTCAGTCAGAGATTCTTGCAGCATGAGCTTTCATGCTTCGATGAGAGACATGAGCCTCAATACTCATCTGATTGCTAGATCAGGAGCATGTATAATTATGGTTTTACGATTTTAGCCCTTGTCGAAAATCCACCATCTACAATCTTATCAAAGTAATAGTACTTTGTTTATTAGTTTATGACTGCGATTTTGTTAGCATGTCATGAACAACTGGTGTTCTTACCTTTTGCCAACTCATCACTTTGCATAGAAACTGTATTTACGATCTCTTTGGTATCACTATCGCAACGTGGAGTGATGTTCTTACTCGATAATCACTCGATCTCCAAGGCGTTATCTCTAAGTTCAGTTTCAAGTGAAAGAATCTTCTATTTCACATTGGCATGATCTTCAAGAGCCATCCTTGTTTTGGAATCATGTTCAGAAATAATACCTACAAGAGTATTGACTTTGTGTTTTAGCCTAATGACCGTAGAAGCCTGAAATTCAATACGTTTGAAAATCTCAGAATTTTCTCTAGCTGATTTTCATTCTACTTCTGAGTCAGACTCATCAGTGAGAATATGGGAACAACACTTGTCAATATCTAACTGTTTTATGGAGTCACACCGTTCGTTTCTAAGAGAGTTTGAAAAATCAAACTCATCTATAGGATCCATAAAAACATGTTCTTTTAAACTGGTGCAACGTTTATCAGAGATTTTACTCACGTACATGTAGAGACTTCTTCAAACACAGACTTATTAGGTATTAGCGTGTTTGCCTGCTCTAATACCAATTGAAAACACAAGGGTACAAAAGTACACCACCACTTTTTTCTTAGGAAATCTGTATGGATAAACTCAATACAACTCCGAGAGTTAAACTCAATTAAGGAATAGTATCTTAGAGTTATATCTCTATCTCTTGCGATTAGAACGTTTACAGAACCGAATCTGTGAACCTAATCACAAGGAGATAACTTGGATGGTACCAAAGACAAATGTCCAAGAATCAATCAAGTCGTATCCAACAAACTAGGTCGGATGTCTCTACTATGATTGATCAACGCACAACCTGTGATATTTCAATTATAAAGATAAACAATATAATGCGGAAAAACAAATAACATAGACACCAGAAGTTTTGTTAATGAGGAAACCGCAAATGCATAAAAACTCTGGGACCTAGTCCAGATTTAACACCAAACTGTATTAAGTCGCTACAGACACTAGCTTACTACCAATTAACTCCGAACTGGAATGTAGTTGAGCCCTAAAAGTTATCCCATCGATTAAGGTACAGTCGCGCTCCTGACGCCTATTGAATCCCAGCAAGACTCCGCGCAATTGATTCCTTTAGACGACGTCACGCCAACTAAGAAATAATTTGAACACACTTGAAAATATAATTGACATGGTTAGTATATGTACGAGTACAAATACATAGTAGTTCGTGAGTCGGTTCAGTCACAGTACGCATACCGGTTTGGAAACTTTAAACTAAAACCAAGTTTCGAAGTTCACATAACTTTTTAGATTTGCGTACCAGTTTGCAAACTTTCCACCAAACCTAAGTTCCGGAGTTCACAAGACTATTAAGGTTTGTGTACCGGTTTGGAAACTTTAAAACTATCATCGGTTCCGGAGTTCACAGAACTAAATCGGTTTGCGTACTGGTTTGGAAACGCTACCGAGTTCAGGAACACATACTTGTTTAAGTTTGAGTACCGGTTTGGATACTCACCCCCGGTTTTGTAACCACGGTTCAAGAATGGTTTGCATACGAGTATGCATACCGATCCGGTTCAAGAGTCACACAAATTTTCATATGATATACATAAGAATATGTTTGCCACTAATCCGTAAATCGTTACGTATATAGCTACTCCGCTACTTGTACAAATACATGTAATATGTGTTCAGACTTATAACAATTTTCCAAGTAAAACTGATACTATTGTCTTGTATCTGAATCAATAGTAGTTTTATATTTCTTTAAATCGATTCGAAACATTCCTGAATAACATCAATGACACATATCAATGTTCCTGGCCATTTCCGAATGATAAATTTGAATCATGATTTTGATTCCGAACAATAAATTGTCCTTCACTGAAATTCATCAAGTATGAACAAATGTTCATTAAGTTTAACCATTATATTTGGAGAAATTATTAAAATGAACTTGACTCAAAATTCTTGCCTATGCATACTAGTCTAGTTAGTTATGCGACATCGTCTCAGATGATAGAAAAGTGAACATAACTTGAGATATAGGTGGTTTAGTCTTCACTTACCTTTTGTTCATGAAGATCTCCAAAAGCTTCGATTGATCTTCGTCTTTAAACGGTAGAACGCAATGATGACTTTCGTGATCCTCTGTTTTTCAACTACATTTCTATCCTAGTCCGAGACTTAACTAATTGTAAACTAGAAATCAAGATATAGTTTTGACAACAAGCTCGAGATAGCAACACTTGTGAGTTCGACCGAGCAATGTTCTAACAATAATAATTATGGTAGAGGTGCATTTCTTGGCTTAAGTTTCCGTCCAAAATAGTAAGTACGGAAACGTAGTATCCATAAATTGTTTTTTAGATCCAATATTTCAGGTTCTAACGTATAAATAGAAAAATCCCCAAAATTTAGCAAATATATTAAAAATTGAATACAAAATCTTTTTTTTTTTATCGTTAAAGTACAAAATCTAAATTTTCGTCAGCCATTTCCTAGCTATAACGAGAGACAGATGTGTTCCCCTTTTAAGCCAAGACAAAAAACCTGGCCACATTATAGTAAGCAACGGACCACAGTGGTTGGCCGGCTATAGCAAGCAAAAACTGCCATAATTATCGGCCTTACAATTCTCTAAAATGGTCTGGAGAAATAATTTTCTTATTTTGATTAATAATTCCAAGGCCAGGAAAGTAATACTCATAATTTTTAGGGTTATAAGAGTAATTAACTCTTTTTTAATGAAACTATTTTTGTCACTGTAGTCTGCAGCACATGATTTCCTACAGCACACGGCTGCCCATCTATCATGTGCAGCTCTATGTATCATCCGGACTTCCGTCTTGTTTGATCAAAAAATCAACTTCTTGAACTACAGGTCAAAATTCGACAACTCTTGAACACTTCAGGAATTAAATTATTCAAATTCAAAACTTTCAAAACTTTATTTTGTTTTACAGCTAATTTAATACACATGTCAAAATTATGACAGGGTAAAAGATAACTAAACAAAACTATCTATAGATTAAACCTTCTTCACAAAATCTACCCCCGCCAGGAGTAGCCCTCTCCTCTCTGTGGTCGCACTGGCTATAGTGCTACAGAATCAGATCTGCAATTTTACAACTTGCTCTATGCCAAAGAGCATTTTCAATTACACAACCAGTCTCCAAGGGTAGCCCTCTCTAAGGGCCGCATTTGTCACGGTGTTACAGAAACAGATCTGCAATTTTACAACTTATTGTATGTCGAAGAGCCTTTTCAGTTTCACAACCAATCTCCATTCATCAATAGACAGATCTTCCTGCATATTTTAGGATAAAGGGCAGGGTTATGTTTACTATCCTTGGATACAAAAAAGAAAGGAGAAAAATCAGAGAGCAGCAAGTATAACTTACCCGATAGTTAGCTTTCAAAATATCTATGGACTTTCTGGTTATGTGGCTAACAAGCTCATCCTCCATTTCAAAATGCCTGCCGAACATCTTCTGCTGCTCCTCAGGATTGCCGCTAGCAATCTGCACATATACGAACAAAGAATCCCTTGTTAACTGACGGCAAGAGAATTCTTGGAATGTCTATCATGTAACTTTTAGTCGAACTTGTAAATTACCTTTATGGCAACCTTCTGCCCTTTCTTGGCAGTATCAACTTGCTTGTGGTTAATTTCTATAGACGCTATCCGGCCAATATCAATAAAATCCCTTGATGGAATGCAGATAGGAGTGCCAATCTGAACACAATGTGATAAAGATGCATAAATCAGTATATCTCTCTACATATAACAAAATACCAATTAAACAATACCATACAACGGGAACATCCTGCTGATAGAAATAGCCGACTCTTATGACTTGCATCAGCAAAAGACAAGACTTGGGGTCGGTCAGTTGAAAGGAACGGTAAGAAGTGTACCTTAAGGATGCCTTCCAGAATATCCACGCCCAAAACAATTGGGTCCTTCTTGTTAAAAACACAATTCGGCATAATTTGGAGAAGACAAGGAAAAACAGCTTCTTCGGCAGCATCTTTCTTCTTTTCTTCCTTAAGATTGTCAATATAAGCCTTGAACTGATCAAACAAGTGATAAATGATATCAGCAATGAATATTTTTACACCGCTCTCTTCTGCAAGCTCACGAGCTTCGGGTGTCACTTTGACATCAAATGCCAAGATGGTGGCATATTCCTTCTTCCTCTCAAGCATGACGCTGGCCCTCATGACATCTCTCTTGTGTACCGGACCTATACTTATACCACTGACAGGTATATTGACAGCTGGACTCTTCAAAAACTCCAGCAACGCCTCCAATGATCCAAGGGTCGACGCTTGAACACAAACACCTTCCCCACTCTTGTCTATCCTGCTCATGACGGTCTTCATGTCCTGCATTGTTGCTTCTTTGATGTCTTCCACATCGTCATCAGGACCCACCACGTACAGACCAGTGCCTGCAATAGCATGCTCAAGGCCCTGAAAAGAAGTAACAAAAAATGGTTACTGACGAGAACACATTCAAAATGGAAATACAAACCATATTACCAATGTGCATCATCAGTCTACGACCAATATCATATGGAAAAGAACAAAACCTGAGCGGTGATTTTCACACCCTGCGCTGCTTTGAGTTCTTTGTGATGGACGTAAGATCCCTGAGGAATTACAAAACGAAATATTGAAATGAATTAGTCTAGAAAATTGTGAAAATCAAGAAGATAATACAATAAAAGTAAATTACTAGGATCAACTTAAATGGGGATAGTAAGGCCATAATTTGTAAATGGTAGTGTTGCTAAGTCATATGAGTTCAACATTGACGCTTTTTCATTATTCATAAACTCTCTTTTCAAGCAACTATTACCAGCATTGACTTTTTACATATGATAAACACGTGTGGGCCGTACAAAGAAAAATGCAACCAGAGTTTTCACCTTTATTCTTAACTCCTTCATTGGATGTGGTGTGAGTAATGCACGTATAGTAGTAACAATCGGTCCCTACAACATTCACAGAGAGATATAAGAAACTGTCACAGAGAAGAGTTATCTAACATTGGAGGTACATCTTGTAATGCATACCTGCATGCCACAAACCACAATTTGATCACCCTCGTGAAGCACCCCATTTACTAGTACAACATCAATAGTTGTCCCCAGACCTTCAATAACCTTAACCTCCAACACTGTGCACTGCAGAACAGCCATCGTCAAGAGATACATTAGACATGAATCCACAGTTGGTACAAGTTTATGATGTTTTCCAGGAATATAGATAATAACCTGAATTTCATTGGTAAACATAAGTTTCTCCACCATAGTTTTCTGAGTCCACTGAACCAATAATAACAGCATATCCGGAATTCCTTCACCACTGTTACATTTGCAAAAAGGAGACCCAAAAATCAGCCAGTGAACTGATATAAAAGAAGTGTTGCTATAAAGACAGCTCGTCCCAACCATATAATACAAGCTTGGTGATAGGTTCGACAAACACACCTGATTGCACTTGTTGGAACAATACTGTAGGTTTCTCCCATTTCTTTATTTTTGTAGTACAACTCGGAATTCAGACCCTGCTCCTTAAACTCCGTTATGATCTGAGAAAAGAAAACAAGAAACAAATCAGTTAATCTACATCCTACCACGTCGAACACCACAAAAGTCGGAGATTTATGTTTACCTGTGTGAGCCTCGATTGGAATTCCATCTGCACATCCTTAGATTGCATCTTCATAGCTTTGACAATCGGTGCATTCTTGCAAGTTTTCCAACCATATAATCTGTCGACCTTTTAAATTTGAAAAGGAAAAAGATATTAATTTCTAATTTTACAGTCGCGGTGTATTATTTCAGTTATCAGCAAAGTAAGCCCACCTTGTTCAGTGCAACTATGAACTCTGTGTTCCGCATTTTCAGAAGATTCAGGGATTCAATAGTCTGTGGTTCCAATCCATGCATGATGTCAACAACCAAAATTGCAATATCACACAAACCAGACCCTCGTGAACGCAAGTTCGTAAACGATTCATGTCCTGGCGTATCAATAACCAAAAGACCAGGGACCCTCAACTTCGCATCTGCTTTTAACTCCCGCGTTCTCTCTCTTATGTTCTCGGCAGGAAAATAGGTAGCCCCAATTTGCTGTGTAATTCCTCCAGCCTCGCCTTCCTGGACATTAGTTCCTCGGATGCAATCTAGTAGCTTTGTTTTACCAGTATCAACATGTCCCATAATACAGCATATTGGAGAACGTAGATTATCTTCACTCCTTTCCGAAAGTGCCTCCTTAGTCCGTGCTTCGCGTTTAGCTGCAGCATCCTTCCTCCTATTCTTGTCCACAACATCAACTGATGGACCATTGTCGTCATCACTATTAACATCTTCGGGTTTTAAGGGTTCAGGAACACCTTTACCAGAAGCAGTAGATGGTTTCGCCGTGGCACCAGAATCTGGTGATGTAGCCCGCTTGGTTTCTTTCATCACCACAGCCACGGGCTCAGTTTCATCATCAACCTCTTCATCAAATGCACTCTTGACTGGAATTTGGACATCAGCATCATCCCAGCTCTTAGCGTCCCAATCCTCTTCCACTTCCTCTTCTTCAGCTGCTTTAGCTTCATTCTCATGCTTAACTTCCACTTCTTTGGCAGTATCAGCTACAGTTGAGTCTACTTCTCCAATATCCTTCACTTCGACTGCATCAATTTCACTGACAACTTCCACCTTGTCTTCCTTCATCTCTGAGTTGTCCACACTGTTTGAAGTAGACGCCTCATTTGCTTTCGCAGGAGTTGGCTTAGACTTCTTTGTTTGGTATTTTGGCCTCTTTGTAGCAGCGCCACCTTCTGATGGAGGAAGTGCACCCTTTGCAAGAAACTGATTTCTCATTATTTCAAGTCGACGAGCTTCTTCTTTCTGCTTAGCAGTTAAAAGCTTCCCCTCTTGTTTTTTCTTCAGCATCTTCTCTTTTTCTTTTTCCTTTTTCCTTCGCTTGGCTTCTTCTGCTTGTTTCTCGAGTTCCTCTTGCCTGAGGCGCTCTTCTTCCTCCCTCCTTTCTTTCTCTTCCTCTTCCCTCCTCAGTCTCTCTTCAAGTTCTTTGCGCCTTTGCAAAGCCTCCTGCATTTCTATAACATGCTTTGGGAGCTTCTTATCAGGCTTTTTACTCTTTGTTTCCTCCTGTTTTGATTCGACTGCAGATGCAGCAGCTGCCTTCTTCTCCTTTTCCTTCTCCTTCTTCTTTTTCTTCTTCTTTGCGGCTGCAGATTCCCCAGTATCTGCCTCTGCTTCCTTCTCCTCACCTGTAGCATCAACTGAGCCAACTGGCTCAGGCTGAACTTGAACATTTTCTTCTATCGGAAGAGGAGCAGTAGGTTTTGGAATAGCGGGAGCCTCACCGAGCTCAGCAAGAATTTTGTCCAGGTCATCTTCCTCCTGGGCAGTTCTTCCACTCTTCTTTTTCTTCTTTTTACTTTTGGAGGTCTCAGAAGGGGGCACATCACTTAATTTAACACTAGCTTTGACATCAGCTTCACGTGTATCATCTTTAAGAGAATGCTGCTCCATTTCAGTATTATCTTCTCCAATGCCAGCACTGGAGCTGAGTTCATTTACTAATGACCCATTGTTCTTCTTGGACTTTGAAGACTTCTTCTTACCAGAAAAAGTAATAGCTGGGACATCTTCGTCTTCCACAATGGCATCATCACCCAAACTATTAGTGGTGTTGTCATCTTCATCGAGGAGTGCTGCTGAAAATAAGTTGCTACTCTTCTTTGATGATTTTGAAGACTTCTTCTTACCAGTGAAAGAAATCACGGGCTCATCTTCCTCGTCTAGTTTACTTTCTTCTTTAGTCTCTGCGTCCCCTTCATCTAGGATATCAAAACTAGATGAGGCAAACAAGCTACTGTTCCCCTTTTTAGAAGATTTTGAAGACTTCTTTTTGCCAGTGAAAGCAATTACAGGAGGTTCTTCATCAGCATCCTTTTTCACACTATCCTTCTCATTGTCACCATCTACAGAAGGTTCTTCATCATCATCTATATTGTCTTCGTTGAGGAGATCAAAAGCCGAGGAGCTAAAACCGCTAACAGTCTTCTTGGATTTTGACTTCTTTTTACCAGTAAAAACAATTGCAGGAACATCATCTTCATCTTGTTCAGCAACTTTGTCTTCATCTTCTTCTTTAGGCTTTGCTGCCTTGGCTTCTCCTTTTTTTCCTTTCTTCTTTCCTACAATCGCCACGGATTCTTCTTCATTTTTCTGAGGCTCCTCAGACAACTCTGTACCAATAGAATACTCGTCATCTTCTATGACATGCTTTTTTTTCTTAGATTTAGAGGCTCCACCCTGTGGTACAGAAGGGTTCTCGTCGTCACGGTTCGAAGGCTTCTTTTTCCCCATTCACGCTAACTCACCTAAATTACCAAAATTCTATTTCTGAAATACAAAGCCCTGATATAAAGCACGACAAAGGAATCAAAAACAGAACAGATAGCTGATGGCACTCTATCTTTTAAAATGAAAAGCCATAAAACTTAAGAGAATAATCCAAGTTGTAGAACAATCACATAAAATAGCTAAATACAAAGCAACGTATAAAAACACGCAAAATCAATTCAAAATTCATAGTTAAAAGTGAGATGAAGAACCAAAACGTGGTATTATTACCTTCACCACCAACTTGTATATCTCCCCAATAACTACAGTACCAGACAACCTGAATACAGAAAAAAGCAACACGTTATATGGAGATGGAAACAATGAATCTTTTCAATTATAACACTTTAGGTACAATGGGGAACCAACAATATATATTCTATTGACCTAATCAACAGTAATACCTAATCAACAAAATACTCGTCATAATCTTTTGATCTAATTTCATAGATAACCAGTTCTCAAGTTGTTCGATTTCATAGGATTAAAATCACAATCAAATACTTCATTATTACAACAATCCAATCTTAATATGATAATCTATTTCAACATTACAAAGTTAATCAAAACATAATCTATACATCGAAATCAAAAGATGAGAATACAAGATAGAAAGAAAGCAGAAGGAATGGGGAATAAACCTTATTTTACCTAATTAGATTGAAGTCGAAGAAGACAAGTGAGATCTTCTTAAGCTTGACTAGGGTTTTAGAATTGAGACGGTATCAGTGAAGGAAGGATAAATAGAAGGAGGATTGTGAGCTAGGGTTACAGTCTTGCTCTGGTTGTAAGGTGAGAATATGAGATTGCAAAAAAAAGGGTTTTGTTTCCTCGCCTTGGTTTTCTTTTATTTTCTTTACGGTTTCCTATTCTGGATCATATACAAAACTGCCATTCGTTGTCCAAGTATTTACAAAGGAAACATGCTATTTTTTGTTTGGGTTGGCGCTGGCGTTGCACCAGTAAGGGCTAAGAGCATCCACAGTGGGCGAGTATAACCAAATTTATGGGATGTGATCGTAACACAGTGGGACGGAGTAAAGATCAAATTTGGACCAAAGATCAAATTTCAGACCAAATATGGTCGCGACCAAATCCCAAATTCTATTATAGTCGGGCGTAAATTTAAAGTACGCTTGTTGCTGGGCGTAAATTTAAATTACGCCCGACGAAATTTTAATTAAATAAAAAAAAAAAGGAATGAGGCGGACTTTTAAAGTCCGCCTGTTAAAATTTGCAAAGAGAGGGGCGGACTTTTAAAGTCCGCCTGATGGAATTTTAGTGAGGCGGACTTTTAAAGTCCGCCTGTTAAAATTTATAAAGGATGGGGCGGACTTTTAAAGTCCGCCTGATGGAATTTTAATGGGGCGGACTTTTAAAGTCCGCCTGACGAAATTTTGATCATGTACTGTTGCGTCACACCACGGACTAAACCCAAATTTTGGTCTTTTTTTTGATCTTTGGTTTTGATCGCACCACTGCAGTTGCTCTAAGAGTCCTAAACACTGAACACGCGTGTGCAAGAGTTAGAGCGGTACTCTCTTTGCATCAAAGCGTTGATATGAATGAATGGCATATGCATCCAACATCTTATGCTTTTCACTCGGGTTTTTTCCTTTGAAGATTGCGAGATTACTAAGTACCAAAATCCATATAAAACAATTACCCTCCCAAATAGTTGATACCCTCATTAACAGTCATATTTAAAAAAAAAATTGAGATATTTTTACTTCAGACTTGAAAAATAAATAATTTCGGAATCTCATTCAATTCTCTTTTTTATGTTTGGCATGGCTTGAAAAGTGTTTGTTTTTGTATTCATTTAATTCTTTTCTCATGATTTTGGAGTTTTAAAAAGTTTAAACCGTGAACTGTCATTATTATCTTGTTGTAGCTTTATAAAACACTAAATTTATGGTGGGATTCTCTTTGTTGAATTCCTCCATAATCCTTCCACGCTGGTGACAATATTAGCAAATCGGTTTGCTGGACTCGATCTATTTAAGCCCGAAGTAAGTAAATGGAGTAATACATAAAATGTTTTATGTACTTCATATATACACCATGGCACATTACATCATATGAGGGAGCAAGCGGGAACAAGTTCTGTCGTTTACTTTTCTTTAAACCGTAAACCTATTCTTTTAAAAACACGCCAACAATATCTTGAACTAGAAGCCCAAATGCATCAAAGGATAAAGAGGCATGGGTTGTCATCACACACATTTTCATGCTTCGCCATCTTACTTGTTATCACACATACGTATGTTTGCTATATAAAAAATACGCTACCGCTAAATTCATGTCAAAATAAAAGGCTTCACTAAAATGATACATGCGGATATCCCTCTAATCAACGTGTATGTCAGAATGCTTGTTGTTGGCCTAATAATGAATCTCCCTTTTTTTAGATCCATAAAAAAGCTAGTTGGTGACTCTCTTTTTTGTTGGAATTCATGCCCTCTTGGTAATATCACCTAAGGCATTTCTAATGCAATAATGTCTCTATTTGAAACCAAGATGGTTGTGACGGACCGGAAAATTACGTCTGGCGCGCCTAGGCGCGTAGGCCATACTACTCCGATGCGCCATGATGATGCTACGATCCGGGCCTTAACACTAGGAAAATGCACGTTCATTTGCCTTCGCAAGCATGCTCGACGAGTATGATGCAACTAACTTAGCTTTCACACCGTTCCAACTGACCCTTGTTCTACGAAGGGTTTAAATCCTTGAAGGTTGTGGCCAATGCACCTCACATGCATCATTGGCTTCCGAGTCTTTTTCAGGCATAAGGCATGCTTGGACTTGCACATAGGCCATTAACGTCCTAATTCCATCTCCCTTAGGCTCATGCAAGCTCCGCTAACTTGCATACCGATGTAGTTTACTTTCGGGGCCATGCCCAACGCGCCATTGGTACATGCCTAAGTCGAACGCTTTGATAGGAAGTATGAGCATCCAGTAAATGGAATGCAACTTGCCTCATCAGTTTGGCCACAGTCATCTCTTGCATCACAATACCGAGCCAGATGACATGAGAAACCAATCATCTATCAATTAGATGATATGAGCGACAAAGTGCTGGAACGACAATGCTGCAACTCATTGCGGCTGCCTATGTACCATTCCCTGCTCTAAAGGGATCAAGCACAGACCATAGTTCATCCTCGAAGGGGCAGAAACTTAAGCCAACTTGTTTGCAAGGCTGTGGCCTAGCAATAATGGTAATGGGAAGTCCGTATAGGCCGTTTCGTCAAAATGCACAAAGGTTGCGCATTATCGGGTCCGCGGCATGGCATAGTGATGCCTTCACACCATATTCCCCATTGTCCAGGCTACGGAGCTATAAATGAGACTTAGGCATCATTTATACTCTTCCGGCTAAGCTATGAAGTTTACTTAGTGCATGGTCCGCATATGCACCTTCAACCAACTACCCCTCCCTATATATGTTAACTAGGTGTCAAACCGTGTCGTAACGGCACGGGCAAGGATATGTGTTTCAAATGTGTCGATCGATTCATACATGTCGTAGTTGTCTGAGAAGAATCGAACCGATCGATCCAGGTCTAAATGTTTTGAGGAGTTGGTTAATAAACATGTCCTTATCCTCGAATCTTTTAATATTGTGTATGTAAGTCATACAACCCTTTGAGACCAACATAGTTAATCTTTAGAGTAAATCCTATGGGAAGTAGAACATTACTTCGTTCAATACTTCAAAAAAATATCATCAAAGGTCATTCATCAAATTTGTAACAAAACTTGCAAAATCTGTTAGCATTAGAATTTAATTTTTCTGTTTGATATAAATTGTTGGGTTCCCAATTTACATAGATTTGTGTTTATTCATTTGTGGTAATTGAATTATTGTCCCTCCTTTTGATGGGCCTTCACAAATATCCCTAACAGAATTTATAAATGTCCCTGATGGCATAATTGAAATTTTATTTAAAAAAAGTATTTATATGATTTCCATTTTTAACCCGTATGTGTTTTATACTTCAAATTCTTCTTCACTTCTGAGAAGAACACAAACCATCAAAATAACTTTGATGTCGCCACCATTACCATCTCCGTCGCCACCAACACCAACACCACCAGTACTATCACCATAACCACCACCACCTCCTCCTTAATCACCATCTACATCTCCATCTTTCCAGATCGAAAATTACTTTCTCCTTCTCTTCTTAGAACAACCACCGCCACCGCTACCACCATCACCGTCGCTTTTCCTGTGTTTTTCGCCTCCGTTATGAAATATATGAGAGAAATATTTTCGATTTTGAGAGAGAGATGAAGTAACTATGATTATGGCGATGGTGTCTCTGGCGGCGACGACAATTTTAGGTTTTAGAGATTTTTCAAAATTGATTTTGTGTTGATATTCAGTTGGGAAAAACACAGATAATGGTGGATCTAAGATGAGTCATGAAGGAGACGCCGTTGTTGTGTGTCGATTCAACTTGATTTCATAACCTTGTGCTGAAGTTGAGAATGAAGCATAAATGGGGATTTGGTGAAATTAGGATTTTATTATGTGAGTTTGAAGAAATTGAAGCTAGGGTTTGAGCTCATGGTGGTTCAGATGGTTCAAATTGGTGTTGAAGCTTCAGAGTAGACAATGGTGGTTGTTGTGAGAAAATGGTTTTTGTGTCAAGACAGACACAAAAGCTTCAGAGAACTGGCGATGCGGGATGAACTGGAAGGCGGGTTACGGTTCCCAACTGCGCGCTAACCTAGAACCCACAAAGGGTGTTGGTCGATTAAGACAGCAGGACGGTGGTCATGGAAGTCGAAATCCGCTAAGGTGTATGTAACAACTCACCTGCCGAATCAACTAGCCCGAAAATGGATGGCGCTGAAGCGCGCGACCCACACCCGGCCGACGGGGCAATCGTTAGGCCCCGATGAGTAGGAGGGCGCGGCGGTGGCTGCGAAACCTAGGCCGTGAGGCCGGGCGGAGCCTCCGTCGGTGCAGATTTTGGTGGTAGTAGCAAATATTCAAATGATAACTTTGAAGGCCGAAGAGGGGAAAGGTTCAATGTGAACGACACTTGCACATGGGTTAGTCGATCCTAAGAGACGGGGGAAGCCCGTCAGAGAGCGTGAAACACGCGAACTTCGAAAGGGAATCGGGTTAAAATTCCTGAATCGGGACGTGGCGGCTGACGACAACGTTAGAGAGTCCGGAGACGTTGGCGGGGGTCTCAGAAAGAGTTATCTTTTCTTTTTAACGGCCTGACCACCCTGAAAATGGTTCAGCCGGAGGTAGGGTCCAGCGGCCGGAAGAGCACCGCACGTTGCATGGTGTCCGGTGCGCCCCTGGCGACCCTTGAAAATCCGTAGGACCGAGTGCCATCCACGCCCGTTCGTACTCATAACCGCATCAGGTCTCCAAGGTGAACAACCTCTGGTCGATAGAACAATGTAGGCAAGGGAAGTTGGCAAAATGGATCCGTAACCTCGGGAAAAGGATTGGCTCTGAGGGTTGGGCACGAGGTCCCAGTCCCGAACCCGTCGGTTGTCGGCGAACTGCTCGAGCTGCTCACGCGGCGAGAGCGGATCGTCGCGTGCCGTCCGAGGGACGGATTAGGAACGGCTCCTCAAGGGGCCTTCCGCATGCGTCGAACAGACAATGGTGGTTGCTGCTATGGATTATAAATGAGGGTTGATGGTTCTGTTGGTGGATCTGAAACTGCAGCTGGTGGAAGAATGAGTCTGTGTTTAGTATAATAAATTGCTGCTAATGTATGTCAGAACGAATCAATTACAATTGTTGATCCAATTTAGTGGATCAACTACCATTGTTGATCCCCTGAATTGGATCAACTTCTACTGTTGATCCCCTGAATTGGATCAACATTTTTTGGATCAACTACTGTTATTGATCCCCTAATTTTGATCAACTTCTACTATTGATCCATGTAAATTTAGGGGATCAACAACAGTAATTGGTCCCCTAAATTGGATCAACTTCTACTGTTGATCCTTTTTTTTTTGGATCAACTACTGTTGTTGATCCACTAATTTGGATCAACTTCTACTGTTGATCCTTTTTTCTTTTTGAATCAACTGTTGTTGATCCCCTAATTTGGATCAACTTCTGCTGCTGATTCTATTTTTATTTGGATCAATTACTGTTGTTGATACAAAATATTTAAAACCAATGGTGGTGGTGGTGGCGGACTGATGGCAGCGTCAGTCGCGGTGGCGGTGGATTAGTGGTGGTGGTGGCGGAGGCGGTGATGGTGATGGCGTCAGTGGTGGTGGCAGGCTGGTGGTGGTGGTGCAATAGTGGTGGTAGCGGTGGTGGACCGGAGGTGGTGGCGTTAGTGGTGGTGGTGGCGGACTGGTGGTGGTGGTGGTGCAATGGTGGTGGAGTGGTGGTGGCGGTTGGTAGGTGGTGGTCGTTGAAGGTTGGTGATGGAATGGTAGTTGAATGTTGGTGGTGAGGGTATTAATGTAATCTAATTTTAAATGGATAAGGTTATTAAAAAGTAGGGACATATTTATGGTTGTATAAGGATACATTTATTGGGTGTCAAAAATAGGGACATATAAATAATGTACCCTATTCATTTTCCTAAAATTTATAATAATATTTAATTCTTGATCCATTTCTTTTCTTGTCTCTTTACCTATTATCATGAACTATTTCTCAAGCATGCATAATTACACGAAATTGGGGAGAAATGACAAAAACAGAAATCATGACAAAAAAGGGGAATAAAGAGAGATGTGAGAAACTGAATCGATTACAATTAGTTCATGCGTAGCCTTGCATAATCCCATGAAGTAGGGGAGAAATAATGACAGAAACAGAAACCATGACAAAACAGGGGAATAAAGATAGATGTGATAGACTGAACCGATTACAATTAATTTGCGTGTAGCCTTGTGTTTGGTCAATTTTTTTATAGGTTTCATTTTTCTTCCTTCCCCCACCCGGCAAATCTTAAAATCACAACATCTTCTTTTTTGGAAAAATCTGGCCTTTAAAAATTGTTTTAATTTTAAAAAATAATAAAATAAAGTAATTTGGAAACTAAAATCAAATTAAAACAAAACAAAGAAAAATTAACCAAGGGTGACTAATAATTTACCTATCTTAGGACACCTTTTCTCACTCTACTACCACTACTTCTTCCACCACCACGTCATCGTCACCACTCCACCAGTCTCACCAATATCCACCACCACCACCACCACCCACCATCACAACCACCATTAGTGCTTAATCTACCTATCTTAGGACACCTTTCCTCACCCTACTACCACTACTTCTTCCACCACCACCTTATCGTCACCACTCCACCAGTCTCACCAATACCCACCATCATTATCCCCACCACTTCCCACCATCACAACCACCATTAATGCTTACTGATATGGTTAATATCAAATAAATTTATTATATATCAACAAAAATATATTCACTTGATTAATTAAAGAAACATTTATAATGAAATATCATTGAACGTTTATTATTAAATTTTAATTAAACGTGATCACGATCATGATCATATTTTCTTATAATTATATAGTATCCTCCTCAAAATATTTGTGTTTTGTCCTTACCAGTTGTGCTAAAAACAACAAACTACATATATCACAATAAAATGTTGTCCATTTTGTAAAGACACAAAATATTATTGTTCACTACTATTCACTAACATCTACCACCGTACATAAAAACCAGTCACGCCCACTATTTTTTCCACCACCAGTAATGTTACCACCTCCACCACTCACAAATACCCGCCACTGTTTTTACTACCACTGTTTCTTTCACTACCACCGTTAAAAATTATTAATATAATTTTTAACCGGGGTCATTGTAGTACAGTGGTAAAGTCATTGGGTGATGATACCAGTTACCTGAGTTAGAAACTCGCCAGCACCAAATTCTTTACCGATCAATATATATATATATAGTTTTGAATAAACTTATTTATTAATAAAAATATGTATTTATTAGACTCACTAAATCAATATTTATCATGAAAAATTAATTAATCATTCCATGAGCAATTAATAGGACACTAATTAGTAAAGTATTTATAATGGTTAGTTGAAAAAATCATGGTCGTAGATTTATCCCTCCTAGACAAATCTCGGCCGCTCTTTATCTAGCATAACTTAGCCAAGCTTTGTTTTGTATTCTAGACTAGACTTGCAATTTCTACAACATAGAATTAGGGAGCAAAATGACATGCTTGCTTCACTATTCATGAGAAATGATTGCGCACAATGATTGCGCGACATTCTCTCTTGCGTATTGCACAATGATTGTGCAATATTCTCTCGGCCAGACCTCTCTGGACATATGTGAAAATGCGGGGGTCTAACAACCACACCCAACAATTCGTTTTGCAATCTGATAGGACTTACTCTAATATACTTTCAAGAGAATCAACTAGACAGTCAGACTCAATCTTGAGAAAAGTATAACAAGCAGTTATATCTCTATTTCTCAGTTCAATCCGCAATCAAACAAATAGAAATTTGCGAGCCCGATTGAATATAAGACTTGGACGGTATCAAAAACCAATATCCAAGTGTCAATCAATTTAATCAACAACCAAAGGTCGGATTCCCAATTGATTGAACTTACGCACAACCTGTGACATTTCAATTATAAAGATAAACAATATAATGTGGAAAAGAAATAACATAGACACCAGAAATTTTGTTAACGAGGAAACTGCAAATGCAGAAAACCCCTGGGACCTAGTTCAGAATAAACACGCACTGATTATAAGCTGTTACACCAATTTCCTACTACCTATTCGGACTAGATGTAATCACTCCTTCAACACAAATAAAACTTCTAGCACAAAACCAATTATCTTTAGAAATTCTTCTCGTAAATCTTTTAGCAGAACCCAAGGCTCTCTTTAGAAGATACAACAACACGATTGATACGATTCAATATTTTGTTTGCACAAAACACCGGTTTGATTTCCCTTTAGATGTGAATCAAGGTTTTGGAAATCTTGTGTTTGTTTTGAACAACTACCAAATAAAAAGTAGTGAAATCAAAACAAACTTGTAAAATAGGGTTTTAACTTACAATCAGTATACGTACACACAAGGAGTCCGTGAACCTGATTTTCGTAAGTAAACTGGGGCGATTCCAAAGATCAATTTCCAAGTTAAGAAAACCCTAACAATTCTACAACAAGAACTACTAGAATAAATCTAGAGATTTCTTGTTTAAAACTTCTTAAAGATTTTTATGAGATACCTTAATCGAAGTTTTCTTTCTAGCTTCCGATTTCGACTAACAAGTGTTGGTATACGATCGGAAACTGAAATCTATCAAAACCTAGGATTTATGATCAACAACTCTTGAATGGTTTTATACAGAAGAGAAAACCTTAGAATAGACAAGAGGTAAAAAACCTAGATTACAAGTTGTATAATCAGTCACGAAGATTAATCCAACTCGGCTTTGTGATCCCCAATACAAAGACTTTTATATCACTCTTGTTGACGAAGAACAGAAGACATGGAAAACAACCTTATGAGCTTACACCAATTTTCCAAAGGGGATGAAAAACGTGTAGCACTCACGAACCCTTATTTATAGTGAAACATAACTTGAAAACTAAGCAAAGCTATTTTCCTTTTTCAAGACTCTCCTAATTTTGGGAGTCTTTCCTAAGTTACAACTCTTGCCAAAATAATTAAATAAATAATTAATTAGCAAATATTGTATTTATGTGAATAAATCATATTTTAACTTAGGCAGGAATTTAAAGTTATCACAAACACTTTAATATGGTAATCAAATATGTTTGGATTAATAGCCATCTTGCCTAGATAAGGAAACATCACCAACTTGACCAAAAATGCCTTTTAGTCACGTAATTGGGCCCAAGTCCGTGAACCGTTACAAGCAGTCCATGGATTGTTTCCTACTAACGAACTGTAACAGTTACAGCAACACTTATAACTGTTACTTTAATAAATCACTCATAACTTCATCGTTATAACTCGGAATCGAGTGATTCTTGGATGGTTGAATTCGTAATCTCATTAACTATAAAAGTCGTGGCTCAAATAACCTCAAGTATATATACAAAAATGTACATTAACCGTCATAGGAATTGTTCCATAGAGTGAGCATTTGTTTCGATAGATTAGAAAGGTAGAATTGAACAAGAATCCAAATGAAATCAATTACCACATACCTTTTTTAATGAAGTCCTTATTGATTTCTTCTTGCAATCTTCAGTCTTCATCCTTCAAGAATAGCTCTTTTTAGACCTAATATAGTCCAAAACTATCTTTAGTATACTAAATCAAGAATGTGTTTTGGAAACTAAATTTGACAACTATCTTGACATACCAACGCTAGTGGGTTCAACCAAGCAATGATCTAACAAGATGCACAATGATTGTGCAATATTGGTTCTAAGCCAATAGCCTGCATAATGCGCAAAGGATGTGTTGCAATGCTCTAGGCCATCTACTTAACTGGCCTAATGCATCATTCAATGTGAGATTTTGCTCTTGGTCAAATGCCAAACATAATGCGCCATTTTGGCGCGATATTGTCCTTAAGCCAATCTACCTCTTACCAACCAACAGAAGCTTTGGATGAAGCTTCATCTCGGGCCATGGCGAATCTTTTAGCATGCGCCATGTTAAAAACACGGGGTGTTACAATGGTGCTTGTAGGAATTATGTGTTCCACTCAAGGGCCCTCTCGTGTCCTGCAGCAGGTAGGACAAAGCTTCTATTAGCCTGGAAAAGCTTTAATAAAACATTCTATGTCCACAATGCCTAAATAGTTTGAAAACTACGAGTACAAGTTGATTCCACGTAGAGTGGTGAACATATAATGACAAGTATTCTTAATTCACTAGCCAAATATGATATGAATTTTAATAAATTAAGTTAAAAAAAACAGACTAAATGCATTGAAAACTAGGTATACCAGAAGTTTTGGTTCCGACAAGTACTCCGATTTGTAACTAAATGGATGTTATAATTCTGGGATAATTGTCTGTTATATTAATATACGAGGAAGGATCCCTTTACACTAATATTTTCAAACTATCTCACACTTTGGACTATATTTTTTTAGCAGAAACCATAAGATAATGTAATTGAAACTAATATTTTGGGGATATGTTCGTGTTAAAAAGGTCTACATATCCACACAAAAATGCACACATTCCGAAACGTATAACTCCACCATATACTACTTTGAAAATTAATCGTTGTAAATCATCAAAAGTTCAACCGTTAATATTAAGATTGGTAGATGGTGAGGTTTGGTATTTCGGAACGCAGACTCACTTTTAATGGGTATCTAGAGCTTTGTAAGAAGAGCATATTCCCAAAATATTAGCTTCCGATACGTTAACATTTAAATTTTATCAAGAAAAATGCCACCCAAAGTGTGAGATAGTGTGAATTTAAGAGTGTGAGGGGATCCTTCCTCTTGATGTATTAGCATCACATGTTATCAATATAACAAAATATAATGAGAGATAATTTTATAACAAAGCTTCCATCTCCTGAGTATAACACATTAAAGTCTCCTAATTAGAATGGACTATGAAAGAAATGATAGGGATTATAACTAAAGCTTAGAAAAGTCAGCAGAGTCTTGTCTGAAGGGGATGCTTCTACTCCTAATTTTTTTCTAAAGGTCCTAGTTTGGGTTAATATTGAAAAGTTCTGCTATTTTAATCTCCCATCTAAGTTCTGCTATCATTGTCTTTGTTTTGGTCACAAAGAAAATAGTTGTGCCATTTTTTTAAAGTCGTGTCTTAGAGGATATTTATGATATCTCTACTGATTCTCCTTTTCCAGCGGATAACCTACGTTTTCTTAGTGACATTCAAGTCCAAATTTGTAGCCCAAAGGATAACGTGGATTACAGAGGAAAATCAGAGCCTGCAGAATCTTTTCTTGCCATCTCTGTAGTTAGAGAGACCTACAAAACATTCTTCGAAACTAACTCCAACTTTGAGTCCTCTGATCCGGATGAGATTAATTTTGGGAAAAAGAACTTTTCCCTCAAGTATCCTTAAGAACCCTAATAACCATCATCTTCTAATGAAGCTGCTAGCTTTATACTTATGAGTCAACCCGAGTCAATGAGTCGACAAGGGTTAGTGATTTAGAACCGGTTTTAGGAAACGGTCTTTTATAAGATATATCAAACCTAGAACTATCTAGAAATCGTCCAATATCTCCTTTAGTATAAAGAAGATTATCCCTCTCTCTTATGAGAATGCTAGGGATCGATTTGACTCACCAATTTCCATCTCCTCTTCGTCTTCTAATCTCATTCAATTGGAATCTCCTATAACTCCCCTTAGCCCAATCAATCAATTATCTCTGGCTATTTATCCGATTACTACATCTGCACCAGCTTTTCATATTTCAATTTCTTATTTTCTGAACTCGCGGGAGTCTGGCAACTCGATATCATCTGATAAAGGAAAACATCTCAGCATAGATCAATATGGCTCTAACATGAAAGAAAACCATCAAAAACTGAATCTTATCTCCCTCTATTTTTCACGTTGTCTCCCCCATCACTGCGACAGGATAAACTACATGTTTTTCTTCCTTATCTCTATCCTTTTTTTTTACTACATTTTAAATCCAATCTAGCTTTTCGTTTATTGAGTAAATTTTTTTTTGTTCTTTAATATTATTGTTGTCTTTTATTCTTAATTTGTTGCATACCTAGGTAATCTTATTATGACTTCTTTTTACACTAGAGATATTCTGTTATCAGGGTTGATATTTTGATATTTAGTCTAGCTTTAACCTTCTTAATCCTTAATTTTAGTCTAGACATAATGAAACTAATAGCTCCGAATTTTCAGGGATGTGGAAACCCTTTCACTCAAAATCAATTAAAGCAGCTAATCAGCAAGAAAAAACCTGAAATTATTTTTCTTTTTGAGACTAAATCTCAGAGACACTTAGCCAAATTTCTAGTATCATCCTTTCCTAATAACCATATAGTTGACCCTATAGGTCAAGCAGGAGGTTCGGTTGTTGCTTGGATAAATGGATTCCATTTTGAAATGGTTCTATGGAATACAAACATGATCAGTATAATTGTAAACACTTTTTTTGAGAGTAATCAATGGGATTTTACCTGATTTTATGGCGGTCCTTACCCTGCAAATAGAAACATAGCATGAGACTTCCTATAAGAGATAAGTATTTAAATAAACACTAGGAATATGCCTTTGATTGTGATAGGGGATTTTGATATGATTTTTGATCAATCATAAAAATTAGGAGGTTTTCCTTTTAAAATATCTAATAGTGAATATTATCATAGAATTTTAGAAAGAGTTGTTCTTTATGATCTAGGATTATCTGTTACGAATATACTTGGAAAAACTATGAAAAAGGTAACAAAAACATCCAAGAGAGACTAGATAGGGTTGTCCTTAATGCTACATGCGATTTGCAATTTCATAATTCCTCTCTTACTCATTTAGTAGCCATTGGTTTTGATCATTTCCTTATTCACCTTACTCTTGATAATAAAAACTCTAAGCTAGATTGGGTGTTTAAATTTTATGATACCTGGTTAAAAGAAGCTTCTTGTATACAAATAAAAAAAGAAGCTTGGCATAACTCAATTAATGAAGATCCTTCTACAGATCTGATATCAAAATTGAAATCTCTAGGAGTAAATCTGCTGAATTTGAAAAAAATATTTTTGGCCAGCCTGCTAAGAAAATGACTGAGCTTTTTAAATATATTGAAAGGTTAAAGGCTAATAGACCTACAAAATATCAACAAAAAAGACTAAATGAGAAACTCATGGAACTAAAATCCCTCTACGACAATCAATAAACAATAGATAAGGAGCAACCTAGAGATAATATAATTGAGTTAAGAAAGAGAAATAATAAATTTTCCATACGATTACACTAAGAAGATGTAAATGGAACAAGATAAAAATCGCGACCAGTTAAATCTAACCAGTCTTTATTGAAAATCCAGAAGAAACCCCCTCTAATGATTTCACTTTTAATGATATTTCACCTGTTATCTCTTGTTTAGACAACTCTAGTATCTTGGTACCTTCAACTAAATATGAAATCCTCTTAGTCCTTAAAAATATCAAGCTCAATAAGTTTCCAGGTCATGATGGTTTCCCATTAGCAATTTTTCTTGCACAACTGGGAGACAGTTGGCTCTCAAGTTAGTCTAACTGTTCAGAACTTCTTTTCTAATAAGCTAACGAACCATGAATTAAATAAAATACATTCTTTTATTCTTAAATTAAAACAACCAAAAATCCCTAATCAATTTCGACCAATATGGATTTATAACAAAGTTTACAAGGTGATTGCGAAAATTTTAGCAAATAGAATTAAACCCCTTATGGGAAAAAATAATCTCTCCATTTCAGTCCTCTTTTCTCTCCTCTAGACAGATTTCAGATAATATTATAGTGGCCCATGAAATCATTCACTCTTTTAAAAAGAAAAAAGCGAGAACTGGAGGCCTAGGGATAAAAATTGATATGTCGAAAACTCTCGATAGAGTCAACTTGAATTTTCTTCTCTCCGCTTTGAAAACTTTTGGGTTTAATGAGGTTGTCTGCTTGATAGAACAATGCATTTCCGCAACCTCTATTTCAGTCCTTTTAAATGGATCTCCAGGGAAAGTTTTTAAACCATCCAGAGGTTTACGCCAAGGCGACCCTCTTTCTCCATACTTATATAATATGTATGGAAATTTTCTCAAGACTTCTTCCATCTCAAGAAAACAATACGGTGTTACAACAACCCCCACAAGAAAAAAAAAAAACTTCTCCATGGTGTTACAATAACCCCCAAAAATAATCCAATTTCTCACCTTTTTTTCTCGTAGATGGCTGCCTGCTTTTTATGAAAGCTGGTTTAGTGGTATGTAGGAATTTATTAAAAACAATAGACATCTTTAGTTAGGCTTTAGGTCAACTTATCAACTTCGATAAGTCTAAAGTTTTCTTTAGTAAGAAAGTGGATCACAAACATAAGAGAATGATGTCCAAATTGCTAAAAATTAAACACATCAATCTTAGAGACCTATATTTAGGAGATCCTCTTTCCATGGATAAATCCAAGATAAAAACTTTTGACCCATTTTGGAAAGAATGGAAGCTAAATCTTGGTTGGAAAGGTATTGTTCTTTTCGCAACCTAGTAGACCAATTCTGAACAGGGTTGTTCTGTCCAGCACAAACTGTCAATGGGTTGTTTTGTTCTCCCAAAACAAATAACAAATAAAATTAATGCAATATACAAAGAGACTTCTGGTGGGGAAAAGACTATGGTGCAAAGGGTTTCTATCCAAAAGCTTGGCCAAATCTATGTAAACCAATTTAGAAAGGGGGCATAGGTTTTAGAGATGCACATAAATTCAACCTTGCAATGCTAGCAAAAGTAGCTTGGATACTAATTAAGGAACCAAATGCCTTATGGGACAAAACAATGGGTCGGGTCTAAATACTTTAGCTCTAAATATCCCGTTATAGAGAAACCTCCAGCCAATTGCTCTTGGATTTGAAAATATATCAGTCAAGGTTTAGAACTAATTCATAAATACAATATACGGAAAGTTGGTAATGGACAGAGTATGAATATCCGGAATGATAATTGGATACCTGGTCTATATGAAAATTTAGCTACCTTCTGTAATTCAACTAATCTAACCCTGGTAGCAGACTTAATTGACCCTGCTTCTTATACATGGAATCACTCACTTATTATCTCTGTTTTATATGAGGATATTGCATCTAAAATTAGCAACATTTACCTTTTTTTTTATGGATAACTTTCAAACATAAAGACAAGACCAACTTAGATGGACCCTAACCAAATCAGGTGAATACACAGTTAAATCTTTGTATAATAAATTGAATGAAACATGAACTGATATTTTCTGCTTATCTTTGCCCGAGTCTTTTTGGAAATCTCTATGCGAATTAGATGTCTCTCAAAGAACTAAACTGTTTTTATGAAATGTTTACAGGATGCGCTTTCTACAAACTCTAAGCTATTTGGAAAATTAAAGGACATAGATCCATCTTGTACTATGTGTGGAATACAAATTGAAACTACTGAATATCTCTTGTTCCATTGCTTTTATGTTAAGGAAGTCTGGAACTCAGGAACTCAGCACCTAACCCTATATCACTGAATATATATACTACTCGTAAGATTCTTGACCTATGTAAAAATTGGTTTAACAATGCTAGACAAGAAATTTCTACATAATTAATTCTTACTAAGATGTGGTTTTGAAAAGAAAGGTGCAATAGAGTTTTTGAAGATAAATTGAAACCCCCTCTAGTCTGGCCTTAGAAATCCACATGCACATTTTTTTTGGTCTAATAAGAAATGCAAAATCAGTAAGAATAAGAAGACTACTAAGAAGATACCTAACCCTACTTGGTTGGCACCCCAAAAAAGTTCTTTAAAAATAAATGTGGATGCAACATGGGTCTCAGAACTTCTACCATCCATTTTTGCTTTAACTATGAGAAATGATACATGGACATTCGAAGGAGGAAGAGCTGGATCATTAACTAGTCCAGACCCTCAAGAAGCAGAAGTTATAGGAGTCTTGCAGGCAGTAACTTGGGCTAAGGAAAAGGAGCTCAAGGATTTTCGCATTGAAGGAGATTGTGTAAGCCTTTTCAATTATCTTAATGGAAAGAACTCATACGTTTCTTGGCGCAGTAGAGCTATATTAGATGAAGCAAATAGGATAATAAGACAATGCACCAACTTTTTGGGATTTCATTTTGTTCCTAGATTAGGAAATATGGTTGTTGATACCCCGGCTAAACTTGCACAGACTTTAATTCAGTTTAAGATTGGGAGATTACTCCTCCAACTTGTATTCGACACCATCTCTCAGTAGATAAATCTAATATCAGGAGAGTTAATCAAACCTCCATATTAGATGGCTCTATTACTGTTGTAAACCAGACTCCTTTAGAGTCTTAAGTTTTTATTTATTTATTTTGAACAAAGAGTCTTAAGTTTTTAATGAAATATTTTATTCACAATAAAATAAAATAAAAATAATAAAGGATTGACCATAGAGAAATTATAGGATTACAAGAAAACAAATGAGAGAAGTAAATTTTAAACCTTTTACGCTTCAAACGGGGGGGGGGGGGGGGGGGGGGGGGGGGGGGAGACTCAAATCAGAGGCCGAACATGATTCTACTAACTCTCATTTAATTAGAGTTATGTAATTTATTCTAATAGTAATCCTCCAGAAGATTTTTAGCAGCCTTTTATTGTTACTCACAAAGTGGTAGCTAGGATGCGTAAGAAAATATTAAAGATCAAAGATGGCATATAAAGGTGCGACAGAGTAGTTTCTTATTCGCACCCAAAATGAAATCCGCACACGGCTGATATCATCAATTGTACGGCCTGATTGATGTACTGTTTTACCACAGGGTCCTTCATAAACATGCAAATGCATGATTGACTTTTTTCTATCCCTCCACAACAGTCGGCAACTCCTGCGAGGCTTGGATTCCTAGCTAATTCCATGCAGGGTAAAAAAGGCACGATACTGCAACCACCCACAGGTGTGCAAGAAGATTTAGGTGATGAAACAACAACCATGGAGGTACCGTGGACTTTGTTCAGCATCAAAACAAGAGATATAAACATTGCTAAGCAATAACAAGTCGAGCCGTTCTTCATTTTTGACTTCTGTTGGTTAATCAATCAAGCTTACAATAAACTGTGATGCACAGAACTCATGAGGATATGAACCTTCAGGCAGTGAGTTCTTCAAGCCAATTTATAGTAGAGGGAGAGGGGTGATGTCAAGAGAAAGCTTAAACGTATAAGCCTTCCAGAAAAGCGTGCATTACTAGTGCGCTGCAATAGGAGTCGGTTGTGCCGTGCACTACTCTGAATTTGAGAGAGAATATAATACCACGTCCGTGAATTGGAAGCTTCTGCCATATCATACTGGAAGGCTCAAGATTGTAGCCTTTAAATTCAGTAATTATCTTATTTCCAGTTTTAATAGGAGTCTATGGCTCAATTCTTATACGCCATATTGCCAGCTGGTTCTCAGTATGTTACTCTCATAATCTCATGTCATATATTTTACCGCTGGAATACGCAATAATTCTTCAGTCACCCTAACCAAACATTTTTCTTGGTTATCCTAGCTATTACGAATTCTTATGAGGATTTGTCCCCCAACTGCATTTGTTATATGACATGACAAGTATTTTAGGTTTACATAACAGACAAACAACTAACGTTTACGCTTCAAGAGTTCTCCTTTGTTGAATCCCTCCAAAAAATACTTCACCACAGGCAACTTTTTATCTATTTATCTACTTCTTTAACCCAATTTTGGATTTGACTTCAAGTTTATCCAACTAAAATCCTCCGTAACCTACTCTCAACTGTGCTGCCTTACTTGTGTGTACATATCTCATCATCAAACACGTGTATATAGGAAGATACGTGGAAAGCATGCAAGCCAACACATCAAAACATGATGTACCGCGGAACACCAAATAACTCCCGAAGAGTTACTTTATCCCATCCCCAAAAGGAGCTAAGATCAACGGTGAAGAGAAAGTTAGCTGACACGGATGTGACAGGGGCAGAAGACACTTGTCTGACACGAGCAGGCGCCTCAACTACCCGCATTAAACACTCTGAGCAGTATACGTGTCGATCAACCCGTGGAACGAACGAGGATGATTCTGCGTGATCAAGTGATGAACGAAGACCTCCGCGGGACGGACACGAAACACAAGAAGATAAGGTTTCAACGGTCCTCAGAGATGGGTCCCAGACTCTAACCCTATAAATACCTCCTCTCCACCAAGAGTAAAGGGGATCGGAAAAATCAAGGAGAGAAGGGGAGAGAAGGAGAGAGAATAATTGTGAGTGTAAGTCTTTTACAATAAGATAGACATATGTAAACTCCAAGTCATTCGATTATCCTTGTATCTCTCAAATACATAGTGAAACAACAAACCCCGTGGACGTAGGTCTTTGTGCTGAACCACGTAAACCCCAGTCTCATTTACATTTCAGCACTTTACGTTCGTCTAAAATTCCATGAATCTCTATTTCTATGTTTGGTCTTCTTTATTTTTACTCAGGTCCCGTGCTCAAACGCCTCGCACGTTGTTATTAGATGAGGCTGTGATAAACCCGAGGGTTTTGAGCCAAGGAATCGGTACAAATGTATCATCAGTATGAGTCTGTCTAGATTACGAACTTTAGTTGTGAACACGTAGATGCCTTCGTGATTTAAGTGTTTACATTACTGCACTTGAAATGATGTTGCCAGAGGCTAGTATCCTGAACAGCCCAACTAGTGAAGAGATTTCTCTGAAACAGAGCTCATGCGTGTATCTAGCAGTCCCCGGTCGTGGTCCTTACTCCAACTAGGTCAGTGCATCATGCAACACCACGATTTGTTATCATAAACAGCAGGGACACTTCCAATCCAATTAAAAAATACAAAAATAAAAAATGCAATGCAATGAAATGACTACCTTGCCAAGCTCCAGTCAAATCGTAACCTATTTAGTTATTCATCTTTTAGCATTGTTCATTGCAGTTATGATACGAAAGATAGGTCGTTTTGTTTTCTGACAATTTTTTTTTTTTTTTGAATTCATCAGTGGAGAATGTGCTCTAAAATCAAATGATATCTACTAAATGAAACACCTGTTAGATTCCATGAGGATTGAAGAAGAATTTCTTTACAATTTTAGTCGTAATATTCTGCATATGCTTAGCCTGTGTCAGAACTCAAAAGCCATCACATGCAGTCTCGAAAATAGATTTTTATTTGCATGAAAGACATTTTAAGAGCACAGAACAAAAGGATTGTAACGATTCAATTAAATTAATTTATTGAATCATAGATATTATTATTGTTATACAAATCCCATAGAAGATCTTTAACAGACATTTATTGTTACTGCGTACATATGCATACACATATTGGTAGCTAGATAAATGCATAATAAAGTATTACGGATCGGCAATGGCATGGACAGATCTACTGGATCAGTTTCTATATACTTTCTTCCTAGCACTCAAACGTAAAGCCACACATGCCATGCATCATCATTTGTACGTAAGGAGTAATGTACTGTTTTACAGTAGGGTCCTTCATATAGGGGCATATCAGGGACGGATCCAAGAAGTTTTAATTTTTTCTCAGCCAGGGCTAATAGCCTTGGTCCAGTATAGCATTTCAATTTTTAGGTTGTTGGGCTGTGACGACTACCTGGGCTAAAGCCCGGGTTAGCCCAGCTGTAGGTCCGTCAGTGGGCATATGCATTCTTGATTATCCCTAATGCATTTGCAGCAGGCTATAATTCCCTGAGGGGTTGGATTAATATCTAGGAAAATACACGGATTGAAGTTTGCCATATTCTTGCAATCTTTTTTTTGGCCCTTCTTGAAATCACGAGTTGATGTAGAGGAGGGCTTAGCTGCTGCAAAATCATCCCTGGAGGTAGCATGGACTTCGTTTAGCACCAAAACAAGAGAGAAAAAAATTGCTAAAAAGATGCAACCTGAGCTAGTCTTCATTTTCATTTTTTGATCGCTCACATTTACAAAAGCATGATATTTAGGAACTTGAGAGGCTGTGAGTTTGAAGGCAAATAGGTTCTTCACCATTTATAATAGCCCACAGGTGGTGATGTCAAGAGAAAACCAAACTATATTACCCCTGTACTTAGATAAACTTGCAAAAATTACTAGTACATGTGGCAATGGATGTTCACCCATAACCATACACTTCTTTTGGTTTATTCTCGCAGTTGGTAACACTTAACAGATATGTCTTCAAACTACACTTCGTTATCTGTTAGTTGTCACAATTGCTAGTGTGGCACTAGTCCTGTACTTTGCCCATCTGTATTACCAACTACAACTGGCATCTTTTATTTACGTAATCATCGGTGAATTGGGACATTTAGCATGGTCCTTTATGGAATGGAAAACGTGCAAATAGGAAAAGTAATTTGTTTCCAGAAATGGAGGGAGTATTAAATACATGTCAGTGTTTGTATGTCAGAAATTTGTGTAATGTGCTTTCTGTACTCATATTTTTCGAAGTTCTATATTACTCGAGCATTTGGAATAGTCGAATAGATGTGGACCATATATGGTAGAGGAAATCTAGTTGTTGAGGGTCGCAAAGAGTTCCAAATCGTCAATTCTATTGACACGGGGCGTCAGAAGACTTGATGCTCCAGCAAAACCACATAATCAATAGTCAGAAATAGATCTCAAGTTGCTAAACACTCTAAAATAGGGGTGTAAATAATACCCCAAAATACTCGGCCTGCCTGTATCCGTCCGAGCCCGCCTGTACCCGAAGTAACCCAAAGCCTGTTATGGATCGTCATGGATCACCCGGCCTAGATTAAATTATTGGGCGGTCTCGGGCTTTGCGATTAATTATGATGCCCGGTCTGATACCCGGCCTGGTGCCCGGCCCGGAAGCTTTCTATGTGTCATTAATCTTAATATCCTCTTAAAAAGACTTAAAAGTTACAATTTTATAATTTTCAATTTTATGTCAAGAAAAATAAAATATATAATATTTCTACTTATAATTAACCTTTTCAAAACATTAATGGTAATATATTTTCTTATTAGAAAGTTTATTGTACTCTAATTAATTATTTATTATAGGCTAAAATTAAAAATTTGTCAGTATAATTTAAATATAAAATAATACTATCACTTACGATATGCGATGTTGGAAAGGAAAGGATATTGTATTTAATACCGTTCATTTGAAAATTTAAACTTAAAAAAAAAATAAGAAAAAATAGTGGCTTGTCCGGCCCGATCTGGCCTGCCCGTATAAAAAGCGGACTTTGGGCGGTCTTTGGATAGCAAATTATCTACTTGTGCCCGGCCTGTCCGGCCTGAATTTGTTTACGGGCTCACAAATATTAAGCCTGGCCTGCCCGACCTGTCTTAGTTTTTGGGTCGGGCGGCCCGGCCTGCCCGATTTTACACCCCTACTCTAAAATTGTCAGATCGAGTGTCAAGAGACTTGACGCCTTAGGTTGGATTTTAAGCTATAATTCACGTAACCTTGGAAGATAGCCTGGAAAAAGCTTGTCCAGCTTCGAACCGTCATTTGATCTTCCACGTTTTTCATAACTTGGATTTGATTCCACCATAACCATTTTTGTTAAATTCATCAGTGGAGAAAGTGCCTCCAAAATCAAATGATATCTACAAAATGAAACACCTGTTTCACATTCTATAAGGATTTTTGTAACTCATCAAAGAAGAATTTCTTAATAATTTGAGTCGTAAAATTCTGCATATGCTTAGCCCGTGTCAGTCAGAATAACATGGTATTGAGAGTGGATCAGGTCATTTTTATCGAAGCGAATCAGATTGTTATTTGTATGAAAGACATTTTAAAAGAACAGAACAAAAGGATTGTAACTTCAATTAAACTGGTCATAGTTAATTTATTGAACCATAGATATCATTATTGTTATACAAATCTCATAATAGATCTTTAACAGACATTTATTGTTACTACTACACCTGCATACACATAGCAGTAGCTAGCTAAAGGCGTAAGAAAGTGTTACAGATTTGTAATGGCATGGCGGGATCGACTGGAGCAGTTTCTTCCTAGCACTCAAACTTAAAGCCACATGCGCCTTGTATCATCATTTGTATGTAAGGAGTAATGTACTGTTTTACATTAGCGTCCTGCATATAGGGGCAAATGCATGATTGGTTATCCTTAATGCATTTGCAGCAGGCTGTAAGTCCCTGAGGGGTTGGATTCAAATTTAGGAAAATACACGGATTGAAGGCTGCGATATTCTTGCAATCACCATCTGACCTAGAGGAAGGCTTAGCTGCTGCAAAATCATCCCTGGAGGTAGCATGGACTTCGTTCAGCGCCAAAACAAGAGACAGAAACATTGCTAAAAAGATGCAAGCTGAGCTAGTCTTCATTTTCGATTTCGACTGTCTGATCGCTCACACTTACAAAAACTATGATGTTAGGAACTTGAGAGGCTGTGAGTTTGAGGCAAAGAGGTTCTTCACCATTTATATAGCCCACGGGGTTGGTGTCAAGAGAAAGCCAAATTATACATATACAAACGTGCAAAAATTACTAGTTTATGTGCAATGGATGTTGACCCATAACCATACACTTATTTTAGTTATTCTCACAGTTTCTAACACTTGAGAGGATGTCTTCAAACTGCAACTTGTTATCTTGCTACGGTGGAACTGTACTTGCCCCTCGTAGAGCAAGTCTTAAGGTGGAAGAGTTCCATCTTCCATCTTCACGCCACCTCAGCATTTGGAATTGTGGATGGAAGTGCAAGTGTAGTGGTGGAATAGTGAAAACGCTATTCTTAATAGCACAAAAAAAAAACGCTATTAACAATAGCACAAAAAAACGCTATTAAGAATAGCGTTTTTTTCTCAGCCGTTAGATTTCAACAACTCATTTTAAATCTACGGATAGAAAAAAAAACGCTATTCTTAATAGCGTTTCTTGTCTTCTACTGCGCTATTCTGATTAGCGTTTTCATGGATTCCACGGACCCTTCCATCAATTCATGGAACCCTGCTTGGATTTTCTGTGAAAGACCCCAACTTGGAAGCCACTAGACTTGACATTACATGGTTTTTCCACACTTGGAATAGGTTGGATTCCACCATAAAACTTGCTCTTATAACCAACTGCAACAGACATCTTTTTTTACTTTCTTTTCGGCTAAGTCCCAACTATTTTCACTAATAGCTTGAATGAAAACAATTTTTTCTTTTTTTTCTTTCTTTTAAAAAAAAAAAAGAAAAGGACCTAAAAAGACCCCTCTAAACAAGTTACTTTTTTTTTTTTTTGAAAGTTAACAATTCATAAAAAACAAACTAACTTAGGGAGTTGGTAACCCTTACAACGGAAAAAGTAGAGTCATCTAGTGCTGGGCCTTTGTCAAGGATCCTGGCATTAGATTTATCTACTTCTAGATCATTGAGAATACAAGAAGGAGGATTGTTGCTCCATTCAAAATCAGTTCTAAAGTTCTTAGTCTCTTTGGCTAGAGTATCAGCTACCCTAAACAAGTTACTTAAAGGAGATTTTTGCCGCAAAGGGATTTAAAGTAGGCCCCAGTTCGGTGAAATTCTCCATAGTCCTGGTTAATTTGAAAACCAACTCGTATGACCATAAGGCTAAAATATGACAACTGTAATACCGAGCGTGCCCTACAATAGTTTACACGAGTTCAAGAGAACTCAAACCGAGAGAGAAAGAAAAGATATTTACAAAGCCATAACATCTTCCCAGTTATGCAAAATTTGATTGGTTGTAAATCCTCTGAAGATGTCCGTGTTCGAACTCCATAGACTAATGCCCAAAATGACAGCGTAAATCAGTTCATCTTTAGACTTTGCTCTACCCCCATGGACTCTTCTATTACGCTCCAACCATAACTCCCAGCACACAGCAAACGGCACTATCCGCCACACAAAATTCCTTCTTCTTGACGTACTCTGTAATCTCCAGCTCAATAGAAAAGAGCTAAAACAACCAGGCATTACCCACCTAACCTGTATAGAGGAGAGAAAATAGTTCCAGAGATGACGAGCCCAGCTGCACTCCAAAAATAGATGGTCCAATATCTCTACGTCGTTGCAATACAAGCAATCAACAGAAGATATATCCACACCCCTATGCTGCAGCATATCTCTAGTAGGAACCGAGTTATGCATTGCTGCCCAAAGTATGAAACAGACCTTAGGAGGTGCGAACTTAGTTTCTAAAGCAGTGAAACCCTCCCAATCATCACCAACCGACGATAGCTTTCTCAAAACTGCTTTTGATGTTGCTTCACCTTGTATTTCATCCTCTCCATCCGGTGATAAAACCAGATTTCTTAATTCAAACTTAAGCTCCAAGAGGTCTATTCTCTCGGACGGGTCTACTTCCCTGGTAAACAACAGATTCCAGTTTGTATTAAACACCTCAGCTATAACTGATTTCTTATGTATACTAATTCTATATATTCTAGGATATTTCTCTTTAAAAGAGTAATTCCCCATCCACCGGTCCAACCAGAATCTGACTCTTCTACCGTTATTTATCTTCACGGTAATCAGCTCATGAAAATCATCGCGTGCCCTTCGATTTAGCCACGACACAGTACGTTAATAAGTCTAAAAACCGCTGGCATGGCAGTGCATTTACACAACCATATCATCACCGAATAACAGGGGCAAATCATCTAAATATAAAGGAAAATGATTTGTTTGGTGTTCCAAAAGTTTTTAATCAACAATGAAAAGATTAAGTTGATCCTCATGATTTTTATCACTGTAGTTACCTAAAATTTGAGAGAGGTTAGAAGTGGGATTCTAGGGTTTCTGAAAGTGAGTTACGAGAGGTTGAGCACAAACAGTCTTCGCCTAAACCACGCAGCGTGGCCGTTCAAAGGCTGCTTCAGTCACAAGAGAGGTTAGGGCAGGTCTTAGGGAGGGAAGCAGATGAAGAGAGAGATCCAGAGAATTCTAGGGTTTGAAGAAGAATTACTCTGAGAGGTTATGAGAAAAGATCCCCCTAGCTTGGAGAAATATATGACCTATTTATAGCTGAATTCTCTAATCTCAGGTCGGTGAAGATAAGGATTGCTTGTCGTGCCGTGCGGAGCAATTCTCCCGTCTCTTCAGGAATAGATAAAGATAAACTAGATTGAGTTTATCTCATTATTCCACCGCCTTTACTCTCTTCTACGATGAGAAATAAGCCGGGTATTTCTCACACGTGTCGTAAACCACCAGACCAAAACCCTAATTGTTATCCCCCCATTTGTGTGAAGCTGAGTCAGCCTTTATGATCATATGTTGAGAGAGAGAAATGTCCTCTTTAGCCGAGTTGGTCAAGATAGAGAGATATTCTCCGATCTGTAAGAATGACTGGGATGAGTCACGTGAAAAGGCATGAGATGCCTCAGAATTCATGTGGAGAGTCTGGAAATGACACTCGATTCCTACATGAGGCTCGTGCCTATCATGGGAAATATTCAGCCTTGTCTGAGATTTCCCGAGATATTTGAATCTCTCTGAGAGTTTGTGGAGAGAAGTGAATCTCTCTGGGATTTCGAGAAGAGATTTGAATCTCCCCGAGATTTTGCTGAGAGATTTGAATCTCTCCGAGATTTTGCAAAGAGATTTGAATGTCTCCGAGATTTTGCAGAGAGATTTGAATGTCTCCGAGATTTTGCAGAGAGATGTGAATCTCTCCGATAATTTGCTAAGAGATTTGAATCTCTCCGAGATTTTGCAGAGAGATGTGAATCTCTCTAAGATTTTAAGGACGGATCAAAATCTCTACGAAGATTTTCTTTAACGGATCTGAATCTCTTTGTGGTCAGCTGGGACTCGTCCTGAAGAGTGAGAAAATGTTTCTGCGAAACTTTGGATCACTTCTCTTTGACCAATGCATCTTGCAGAGATGTGCTAGGAATCAACTATGTGTCCATATGATGGGGCAAACAAGACCAGTGTATCTCGAAAGGATGTTCTAGGATTCTGTCGAAATGCCCGGAGGCAGAATAACCAGCGTATCTCGCGGGGATGTCCTAGTAATTATTCGAAAACCTCAATAAGTCGAGTCAAAGCCTAGAGCAGACATGACCAGTGTATCTCGCGATTATATACTAGGAATCAGTCCTTGATATCAAATAGGATGAGTCGTGCTTACAGGAGATATGCATATCTCTGCTCTGGGTCATAAGTCCATTGGGGACGTTTTTACACATCTACAGAGCCTACATGACCAGCAATATCTCGTCGAGGATGTATACTAGGAATTATGGCATCACAATCAGCTGCGTCTCGCGAAGACATGCTGGAATTGTAGTTGTTCTGGTTCATAAGTCTACTGGGGACGTTTTACGCTCTACGGAACCTATGTGACCAGCACTATCTCGTCGAGGATGTGCGCTAGGAGCCACGACATCACGACCATCAGTGTCTCGCGGGTACGTGTACTAGAAATCGTGGAAAAGAGTGGCTTGAGGGCCAAGGGCTTAATCTCTCCCATGAGAGTTGAGTTTTGTCTATGGTCTTGAAATGACACTTTTGACCCTTATCCAAATTTCACCAACTACATTAAGTCCCCTACTCAGAGTAGAACCTTGATTGTTCTATGATGAGTATATAGAATCGTTCAGGTGCGAAATTGCAATCCACTTGCGGAGTCCCCGAATTGATGCTTAGTCTTTCCTTGCTCTGATTCTAGATTTCGAATCAACTCTGGATTTGGGAGCTTTCTGAGATTTTGTGTTCAGAGACGTTACTAGCGTGACAATTGAGCCTTGACGAAGTAGATTTTCCGTTTTGAGAGACTAGACTTGTGAATTAGGGTTTCTTTGATCAAAACCCTAACTTCTTCATTCTGCGTCGTCGGAATGGGAACAGAGTCTTATAGAGATGAAATTTCCATTTTGGTCGAATGGGATTTGCAAATTAGTGTTTACTTGGACAAAACCCTAATTTTCCCTCTTTGTGCATCCTTGAGCTTCCGAGTTTGTGCAAGTGAGTATTTGGGGAAGAGAGGGATTTGAGCGGCTTCCTGGCTGTCTGTGAGGTCGGAAAAATCCTATGAGAATAAATTGGCACTTACTATCCCATGTAAATTCTGAATTCAGGCTTGTACTGCGCCTAAACCCTAATTTATCTTTTGTCCGCATCTGACTCCTTCAGACACTTTGGAGATGCTTGAAGAGGCTTGGTAGGCATGAGTACGTCTTGAAGGATTAACACCTTGTATGACGAGAGCTCATTGAATCCATTATACTAATCAGACACCCCTTTTCCGAGAGAAAATGCCTATCTTTGAAACCAAGAGTATTTTCGTCAAAACCCAATATGAGCCTGATTTTTTCTGACACGAAAGAATTCGTGAGATTCCTTAGGCATGGTCACAGTTTGAGAGAGGGATAGAGGCGCATGTATGGTCTTGGTTTTGAAAATTATGAACTCAAACTTCCCTGTTTGAGCTAAATTCCCTTTATTTTCTCTGAAATTCTGCTTTTCTGGATTCCGTACATTTTAATCCTGATATTCTTAGAACACTTAGAAAACTCAATATTCACGTGTATGAGGCCTTTGGAATGATTATATGAGAGCTTGGTCGGTCTCTGACTGTATTAGGGCTTTATTCTTTGAAAATACTCAGAATTGCGAAATAAAGGTATTTTGGTCAAAATCCCTTATGAACTCGTTTTTGTTGAAGAGTAGTGAGTTGAAAGGGATTGATAGAGATGTACAGAACCGTACAAGAGAATGGGGAGAGGCTCGGTCCTTTATATTTTAGAATAAATCCCTTTTTCGTAAAATTCTTGAAATTAGGGCTATTTTTCATCAAAATCCTAATTCCCTTCGACTTTGATCCCTCTGAAAAATCCCGAGAGAATAATTGACGTCCCACTGGATTAAGCATGCATGGGAATAGCTTTTCCACGGCTTGGAGGGATTTTAGAAGAAAGAAAACCCTCAGTTTCCTTATTTGATCCAAATTCCTCTAATTTCCTCTTTTAGCTCCAATTCCTTTTTCCTTTTTCTTGATGGCTTCCCTTTTGATCTAGGCTTGAAAATAAAACTCTTTTCCACCTCTTTTGGGAGTGACCTAGTTATGGAGGTCGTTCCATCCTTCTTTCACACGTTATGTTTGTATTAGGACTCTTCGTTTAGGTGTTAGTTAGAAAACTTCAGTTTTGAGAGGCTTGCATAGAATGGCTGTAAAATCTTCATTCAGACTCCGATTTTGAGTCAGTTTTCAAGTCTCCGCGCTGCAATGTACATCAATCTGAATTACTGAAGGAATCCTTGTTTCAGTTGGACTCTTAAAGCATTCTCTTGCTTCAAGCCCAACCCCTTGGAGTATTATGACTTTACTACCCTTCCTTAGCTTGGTTTAGGTCGAGAATTTTGTATCCTTAGGTCAGAGACATGCCCATCATTTGATTTTATGTTTATACCCTTTGTCGTGAAGAAAATGTATTCCCCTTGATCCTTTGTTAAAGTGTGGACCCAAACAAATCCACGAGTATCTATTGAGATGTGATATGGATTTCTTGATAAGTATATGACTCTAGGAATGAGGGTATGCTTGAAGGGATGAGGATAAGACAAGGCTTGAAAGGATTAGGATAGGACAAGGCTTTAGGGGAAAAGACCGGTCTCATGTAAATCAAACCATAGTCATGTGTTGTTGCTCCCTTGATTTTAACTTATGTAGTTTGAACTTTGCATCCTGATCTTCTCTTTGTTTGTAGAGTACGCTTCATGGTGAGAACGAGTTCGACCTTGGTAGAATTCGGATGAGGCGGGCGATGGATTATATCGTGAGAATGATAACTCCGAACAGTCTTGCTTCTGATGATCTTGTAAACCTGGGAAACTCGGTGATAACCCGTGAGAATCTTTGCTTTCAATATGAGGTGGTTGCGAGAGTGACTCGATTCTGTCAGGGTTCGTTTGGGTGAATTGAGTTCATAGAGGTTCTTAATCTGAGTTGTGTATGGTAGATGAAGAGCTAGAACATGCTAAGCAGGAGGATCGAGATGCAGAGGCCGAAGTGATGTAGTTTTTAAGTGGTAGTAAAGTTCGTTCAGCTCGGATTGTGTAAAGGTTTGATTTAAGAACTAAGAATAAAAATACTAAAAATATATTCACAAGGTTTTCACGAATATCGAGAGGTACTGAGACTTAGGATTTCACCGCTAATCACATTTAGTTGGTTCATATGATGACTCATAACAATTCTAGCTCTTTTGTTGACTCTTTTCTTTGCCAAAAGTAGATTTTATAAAGCATTAGATGTAAATCACAAGCATGACGCATCAAAAGTTCCTAAAACCCAGCATGCGACATCAAACAAAATCACAACTAATCAAGAAAAATCATAAATCGATTAAAACAAGTGCAAAAGTCATAAAGAATCAATTATAGTTACCAAGTTATTGTGAAATAGGGCTTCCTCCATCATCCCAGTGTTGGGGTTTAGCTCCTCATGTCAAAAACACGCTCAAAATATTTAATCATGGCTCAAATAGGTGTTTTTATTGAAGAAGTGAATCTGTAACAGATATAATTGTTACAGAATCCACTGTTACGGAAGCTGCCCTTACAAATAAATTCTAACAGGAATAGTTGTTGCAAAGCTGTTACAAAGGTATTGGATTTGAAAGATTAGGTAACGGTTTCTTGCTAAGTTGCGAAGTGTTCTACGACGTTGTTCTTCAGCAGCAGAAACGTCTTCTCTGCAACTCTTGATTTTCACCTCTGCAGCTTCACCAAGCCCTCAGCTCGGTCCCCCAAAGTCTCGACTCCCTTCTATGAACTCCCAGCAACTTATATAGCCAACAGAGCGATTTAATCTCCCCAAAACTTCTCGAAATCTCTTCTTTTCTTTTCTTGGCAGTTACGGCAATAATCCTTCCCAAATTGTTCACGCGTTTCTGAGCTTTCCAACTTATCTCAAACTCTTCCTTACATAGATATGTATCTTTGGAAAGATTTTAGGTCTTTAGTCTCTCTAGAACTTCTAAAAATAATCTCAATAGGGTCCGTGTAAAAACACTTTCCCTGTTTAGCTCCAACTCGGTTTCTAGCCCAATTCGATCCAAACAACGACTATACCAGGCTTGTTTAGTTGAATCACGTCCAGCCCAATCAATTCTGGCGATTGAATCTCACTAAAACACCTTCGAAATCAATCCCCAACTCTGCCAGTTGCATGCACAAAATTTCCCGCCAATTTCAGTTTTTAAAACGATGAAGATGACCTCCCCCTATCCTGTGCTGGTCTCCCTTTAGCAGTTGCCTGGAAATGGATGCCCCTTAGTAATTAGTCACCCCTTATCCATTTGAGGGGTCCGAATAGCAAGTGTCCTCCGGGGGTGCCCCACGCAACTTTTCGAGCCGATTTTTCCAAAAATGCTTATTGGCCAAAAATACCTACACACATAAAACACCATAATAAGTACAAAATGAGCACTATCAATATATAGAATCGAGACAAATTAGACAAAAAATGTGTCTATCAAATACCCCCAAACTTATTATTTGCTCGTCCTCGAGTAAATTAAATAAAATAAAAATCCTAACTCACTGACGCAGGCATCGTCGATTGCATTTAGCGTATGCAATAAGCCTTTAAACCCCTAGGTGGCCCTAGTGGCCGAGTTATAGTCTCGGAGGGCTTACAAGAGATATACCCACAAAACCTGTACTCCAGACCTTAGCTATCTACACAAACCTTGGAAGGCACTAAAGAATCTCCTTGGTTGGCATACTTATTGACTACAGGAGGAAGTACCCTGATGCGAAATTCCAATTGTTGTACACGAGTTTGCACTCAAGCATACTAAAATTCATATAAAGTGACAGAGCTCTACTCAGATAGTCGCACTATGGACATCAATATCCGGAGTCAAAACTAATCACATGGATAGATCAAGAAGATGGATATAGAAAAACATAGATGGTTTTGATGTTTACTAAGTGAACGGCGTTTCCCATATCTGTCTGAAGGCCTCCGCCAAAATGAACCTATCCTAATGGATTGAGATACTAGTCTGACTAATATCAACACACTGGCATATACAAGGGAACCAGTGGTCGACTAATTCAGATTCAGACGTTCTTTCTTTTTCACTTTTTCATTTCTTTTTCATTTTTTTTTGATCCGTTTGGTCTAATTGGTCTGGTCTTTTTTTTTTTTTTTTTTCATGGTATCTCAATCACTCTAATTCACCCTAGCATTGGTAACAACTTGAATCGTGGCCCCACCATCACTTAGAAACATATTTAAAAAAAATAAAAGAAGTGAAAAGGACTCAACGAGATATGGTGAAACTACATGTTATTTCTAACACCTGAGCTCTGTGCTTTTATGAATAGACTCTTTAGATGTTGCCATCTAATCAGATTGGTTCCTCAACTCCTACATCAAAATGCTTCCATCCACTTAGATTAGTTAGTGCAATCCTAATAGGCATAAATTTCTAGCTCTGGAGTTTATTTATTCATATGCAACTAAAAAGTTTCTCCCATACCCCCAAACTTAAATCTAACATTGTCCTCAATGTTCTAAAGATAAATTAAAAGCATGAACAAGGAAAACTGTTACCATTTGAAGCAAAAGAGATAAGGAAAGATATTACCGTGTCGCATGAATATTGGGTTACCTCCCAAGAAGTGCTAAGTTTAACGTCTTCAGCCAGACTAAGAAGGATTAGTCACCTCATGAATCATAAAGTAATAGCCGAAATTTCTGTGGGTCATCAAAACCAAATAGAGCTATCACAAATAAAAGGAATCTGCAACCTGTCAAGAAAATAAACAAATAAAGCACACCTTGTCTAGTTTCCTGTTTAAGACAACTACATCTAGCTGTGGTTCAGGTTCAGGTTCTATAACTGGGTCCAAATAAAATATTTCATGGGTTGGAATTCCTCAAAGCTAAGATCCGGTTCAGGTATTAGAGTCTGGAAAAACTCAAGTAAAAATTAGAAGCACATAATAATAACCTGAATAATTGAGGATCCTTAAAGTCAATCAGTTTTGACTCACACAATCGACCACGATGAAACTGGTGGTCAATCTTAAGCAAATGTATCACCCTAATCTCTTAAAGTAATTAGGTTTAGTCTCAAAACTAAATAATTGACACATCTGAAATTTATACGTTCCCACAATTGGTTGAAATATATTTGGTGGGAAAACAAAGTTGATCTTGGAATCATAGCCTGGTCTAACCTCATCAACCAGAGGATGGGTTTCTAACAACTGAACTTCCTTATGGACATCACTAGGTTCAGGAAAACGTGTATGAAGATAATCTTGCAAAATGGTTGAGGCACATATGTCAAGTCCTAAGTGAGGGACCTTTCTAAGAGTTAAGGCACATGGAGAATGATAATCACCCCCAAACTTAGAGTTTTGGGTATCTCTAGATAGACTAGCTACAATTTCCTTAATTTCTAGATCATTGGAATCCTGAAAATAGTCAATTGCTTCTTCTAGGTTATACTCAAGTGACACATCCTCACTCATATTTAATAGCTATACGAGTTCATTTTCTTCGTCTAAGACCATTGTTTCTAAATCGCTAGACTCTAAAACGGTATTCTCAGAATAAACTCGTTCCTCTAAACCATTATCGACTTCGTAATCAAAAGGAAATACTACATCATCTAAAGAAGTGGTATCTCTAATCAAATCCTCGTCCTTTTAAATAGGTGAATAATCATTAAAATTATCGGGATCTGAACCAGAAATAACACTATCATCATAAAGTTCATTTGGAGTAACAAATTCCTGATCACTATGCCTACATATTTCAAATTCTTCATCAACACTATCTACATCATAATCATCATAATAACATGAAAATGGTTGAACCTCATCTAAACAAGTAGTGTTACCAATTTTATCCTCGTCATCTTGATTATGCAAATAACTATCCTCATTTTCAAGGGTACTATTGGAATCACTGTATCTGAAATTAAGATTATTTCGAGCAATTCTTTCGTTCGTCTCAGCTATCAACTTGAAGGATACCTCTATAGAAAGTTCTCTTTCGTCATAAACTAAGTTATTCATCTCAGTTAACTTACGTGTCGACTCCTCTAATTTCCTGAGGGACTCTTCTAAAGGATAAATATAAGAATTTTGCTCGTATGACCGGTGCGTGTGTGGATAGTAATTGGGATCATCAAGGTATGAGCCATAAACTTGAAAAGGCTGATGTTCCCAACCACTATTCACATTATGGTCAAAGTAGTAACGTCCATTTTTAAACTCAGTCGGATATTCGTTGTATTGGCTCTTGTAATACCATTTCGACATTATATTGCAGGGGTGTGAGTTGTCACACAAAATAAAACCCACTGACAGAGGATTCATGGGTGGATAGAGTCTTACCTCCCTTACCAGACGGGCGATGAACCGTTGAAGTCGACTCAGGCCACCGACTCCGATGTCAGTGTACGAGCCCGAGGGGCCGAGACAGTATCGTAACTTTCGTCCTTCCCTGCAAACAATTTAATTTAATCTTAACCCTTCCGTAGGGTTTTAAAAAATAATGTCCAGTCCAAAAATAAAGTCCAAAAATAAAAAGAAAAATTACAAAAACTAAAACCCTATTTACAGTTTCTAAAAATAAAACAAAATAACTATATACAAAATATTCTTCTTCACTCCTTTTAGATTCCTCTCTTCTTTCCTTCTTTGGCGATGCTTTCCTTTTATAGCATTTTTTGTTTCCTTGTAGCTTCGCTCGAAATCTGAAAAGAATCAAAAAATACCAAAGGCGTAAAAGAGAACAAAAATTCTAAAAGAGATAAAATAAATCAAAAACCTAAAACCGAATACAAATCCGCGTCGGCGGCGCCAAAAATTGATGTAGTTTTTAAGTGGTAGTAAAGTTCGTTCAACTCGGATTGTGTAAAGGTTTGATTTAAGAACTAAGAATAAAAATACTAAAAATATATTCACAAGGTTGTCACGAATATCGAGAGGTACTGAGACTTAGGATTTCACCACTAATCACATTCAACTGGTTCATATGATGACTCATAACAATTCTAGCTCTTTTGTTGACTCTTTTCTTTGCCAAAAGTATATTTTATAAAGCATTAGATGTAAATCACAAGCATGACGCATCAAAAGTTCCTAAAACCCAGCATGCGACATCAAACAAAATCACAACTAATCAAGAAAAATCATAAATCGATTAAAACAAGTGCAAAAGTCATAAAGAATCAATTATAGTTACCAAGTGATTGTGAAATAGGGCTTCCTCCATCATCCCAGTGTTGGGGTTTAGCTCCTCATGTCAAAAACACGCTCAAAATATTTAATCATGGCTCAAATAGGTGTTTTTATTGAAGAAGTAAATCTGTAACAGATATAATTGTTACAGAACCCACTGTTACGGAAGCTGCCCTTACAAATAAATTCTAACAGGAATAGTTGTTGCAAAGCTGTTACAAAGGTATTGGATTTGAAATATTAGGTAACGGTTTCTTGCTAAGTTGCGAAGTGTTGTACGACGTTGTTCTTCAGCAGCAGAAACGTCTTCTCTGCAACTCTTGATTTTCACCTCTGCAGCTTCACCAAGCCCTCAGCTCGGTCCCCCAAAGTCTCGACTCCCTTCTATGAACTCCCAGCAACTTATATATAGCCAACAGAGCGATTCAATCTCCCCAAAACTTCTCGAAATCTCTTCTTTTCTTTTCTTGGAAGTTACGGCAATAATCTCTTCCCAAAATTGCTTCACGCGTTTCTGAGCTTTCCAACTTATCTCAAACTCTTCCTTACATAGATATGTATCTTTGGAAAGATTTTTAGGTCTTTAGTCTCTCTAGAACTTCTAAAAATAATCTCAATAGGGTCTGTGTAAAAACACCTTCCCTGTTTAGCTCCAACTCGGTTTCTAGCCCAATTCGATCCAAACAAACGACTATACCAGGCTTGTTTAGTTGAATCACGTCCAGCCCAATCAATTCTGGCGATTGAATCTCACTAAAACACCTTCGAAATCAATCCCCAACTCTGCCAGTTGCATGCACAAAATTTCCCGCCAATTTCAGTTTTTAAAACGATGAAGATGACCTCCCCCTATCCTGTGCTGGTCTCCCTTTAGCAGTTTCCTGGAAATGGATGCCCCTTAGTAATTAGTCACCCCTTATCCATTTGAGGGGTCCGAATAGCAAGTGTCCTCCGGCGGTGCCCCACACAACTTTTCGAGCCGATTTTTCCAAAAATGTTTATTGGCCAAAAATACCTACACACATAAAACACCATAATAAGTACAAAAATGAGCACTATCAATATATAGAATCGAGACAAATTAGACACAAAAATGTGTCTATCACGAAGTTAAGCATCTGAACATGAAGAAAGATATTTTCTCTAGGGGCGCCTTTGCTGGACGATTTTCTTCAGGGTTGATATTTTCTCTCTCTGAACCTTTCCCGTATGCATCTGTTAAAGGAAGGGGACCTTCATGAGTTCGAACTTGATGCAAACCCTAGATTGCTTCGTCGGGTATGCGAGTAGGTGAAAACCCTAAGTTAAATTCGTAATAGGTGTTCCTCCTTTGCGCGACCTTCACTCCAGAAGCTGTAGAAACTTCGTTTGACATCTGATTTCAGTGGTTGACCCCAACTATCGAACATAAAAGACCTGACTTTCATTTATTAGAGTAAAATTAGGATTTGGAGATTGTTTTTCTGGTGATAACCCCACGTGAAGTTAACCCCGAGAATTCAAATATTTAGCAGCAATTCTTTTAAGTGTTTTGATGACATCTCTTGGACCGTATTTTAAAACATCGTTCCCATTTAACACGTGGTAGGAGAGACATGGACGGATATTTTTATCAATAACACGTTGTCGAATTCTCTACCCATTTTTCCCAGTTCGTCGAGTTATGTGACTAAAGTATGAGCCGCGTCCGAGTAGACTAGAAACTGTATACTCCTATTCAAACCGATTGCGAACCCTAGTTTGTCTCATGCATGCGTTCATTGTTGAAGAATAATTTGAATGCTTCTTTTACTTGATATAGTCATATTGCACGCATATAAAACTCTAAAACATCTTATAGGGACGAAACTATCCAGATTTGAACCGTCACATCTTCAGTCAGGATCCGGGACATAGTTGTAATTGCTGAATATAGAGAAGATGCTGACGAAGGAGAATTCGACGATACTGAAGAGAGATGCGAGATTTATCGATTCACATATGATTCTTTTTTGGAGGTCGAACTCTAATCTCATAGTCCCCAAGTAATAACACGTTGTGATGTGGGTTTGAAGAGTTGAATGGTCTCGATGTGTCCAAATCTTTAGAGACTCTTGCGTTGATTGTTTCTAAAACTTTATCTGGAAACTGGATTTCAGGCTCACCTCTTGTTGGTCAAGCAAAGGTGTGTATCACGGTTTTCCGTTAGTCCCTATTTTGATATATGACTAGGGATTCTTATCGACTCGACACGCATGGAAAAATGAAGTAAAACCCCTTGTAACGTAAGAGATTGAGTCTTAAAGGCGAGAAAGAGATACTCTGTGGGTTGGAGACATCTGTGGAGAGTCGTGTAGAGTGTTTGGCCGCATGTGTCTTTTGGATAAGATGAAGTTGTTGTGCCGCCTCTACTAGGTGTCTTGACAGGGATTCATTTGAACTTGTTTATCCAAATCATATATCAAGATCTATCTTTCATCTGGGAGATGTGAAAAAGTGGGGGTCTAACAACACCACCCAATATTTCTCTTAGCAATCTGTGTGGACTAACTCCGAAATACTTTGCTAAAGAATCAACTAGACAGTCAGACTCAATCTAGATAAAAAGTATCTCAAAGAGTTATTATCTCAATCTCTCGATTTGATTTCTACTCAAGCCTAAAATCAATAGCGAGTCTTTATCAAAGAGAGATAACTTGGAAGGTACCAAAGACCAATATCCAAGGATCAATCAACTACAATCAACTACCAAAAGTTGGATTAGAGAAGTTGATGATCACGAACGCACAACCTGTATTATTTCTATTATATAAAATATAATGGGAAAAAAAATAACACAGACACCAGAAGTTTTGTTAACGAGGAAACCGCAAATGCAGAAAAACCCCGGGACCTAGTCCAGATTGAATACACACTATATTAAGTCGCTACATACACTAGCCTACTCCAAGCTAACTTCGGACTGATCTGTAGTTGAACCCCTACCAATCTCCCACTGGTACAAGGTACAGTTGTACTCCCACGCCTCTGATCCCAGCAGGACACTGCATACTTGATTCCCTTTGTTGATCTCTCCCACAACAAAGAGTTGCAGCAACCCAAAATCACAGACTTGATAATAAACGAATCTGTCTCACACAGAAAAGTATATCAAAAGGATAAATCTGTCTCCTACATATAAACCCTAGGTTTTGTTCCGTCTTTAGATATAAAATCAAGGTAACATGAACCAATTGATAATCCAGACTTATATTCCCGAAGAACAGCCTAGATTAATCAATCACCTCTCTACAATCCTTCCTGACTACACAAGCGGATTGTCGAGGAATCACAAACAATGAGACGAAGATGTTTGTGACTTCTTTATCTTGCCTATCGATGAAATCTCACGATCTCAAGCCAATCAATCGATTGTACTCGTAAGATAGAAGATGCAAGATCAGATCACACAACTATGATAAAAGTAGTATCGGTCTGGCTTCACAATCCCAATGAAGTCTTTAAGTCGTTAACTCGAGTTTAGAGAAGAAACTCAAGAGTTAATGGAGATCGACTATAGCGAGAGCACTAGTAGCACACAGACGTGTGAGGATTAGGTTTGCTCGATGCTAGATGTCTCCTTTATATAGCCTCCAAATCAGGGTTTTTCCTTAGGTACAAAGAAAACTATATTCACCGTTAGATGAAACCTGATTTAGATTCAAGCCAATATCTCTCAACCGTTGGATCGAAAGTCATAGCTTGTCACACACACTTGGATACACGTTTGCTGGGTTTGAGAAAAACCATGCCCAAACGAGTACACATATGTTGGTTCAACATGATAACCCAAAAGGTCAATCATATGAGCATCTCATATTAATCATGTTCTTCTTCACCATAACTAGTTCAATTGACTCAAATGAACTAGTTAAGAGTTGTTCAATTGCTCTGAGATCTTATGTAACTACACAAGACACAATTGAAACAAATATGATTCGATTCGATTAGAATCGGCTCATGAACATTATAGCCACGGAGCATTCCTTAATAACTAATGTTTCATGTTCAGAGCACATCTTTAGATCATAACCTCTTAAGCTCACAAAAAAGTTCGCGGACTTAATTTAATCGGTTGAGTTTTCCAAACTCAGCAGAAATTCTCGGGTCGAGAACTTCCGCCAGTTCGCGGACTTAGCACACAAACGAGTTTTGGAAATCCTAGCAGAAATTCTCGGTCGAGAACTTCCATCAGTTGGCGGACTGATTCTGCGGACTGGGTTCGCGGACTTGGCAAGCCAATTCCACAATCCTACTGATTCCTCTTGATCAACAAAGTTCGAAAACTTCGGTTCAAGGAATACATGGTTATATAATCTAAACTCTCATTTCAATCATTGAAACATTCTCAGAGGGCGATATTCAGTCTTGAAGAACAACAGACCTTTCTCGTCAGAGCAATTTCCAAAGTGATTGAAACTTTCATGACTTTCGTCACTAGGTGAAGATAAACCTGATCAAAGCGAAACGCTTTACCAACACATGATTTCGAGTAAAAGATACGCAATGAATAATCAGCTCGAAATATCAAGTGTATATGATCTAGTCTATATAGCATACGACTTTTGTCTCATAAGAAGTAGGAGAAGAATAGATAGACTTTCGAGTGATAAATAAGTTCAAGTCTTCACATACCTTTTTGTTGATGAAGTTCTACGGTTCCTTGGTGTAGATCTTCGTCGTTGTCGTTGAATCACCATGAAGTCCTCGATCTCAACTACACTTTTCCTATCCTAGTCCGAGACTTAGCTAATAGGCTAGAAATCAAGACTTTATAGTTTTGATCACTAACATTGGCAAACATGCTTGATATAGCAACGCATGCGAGGTTGATTTAGCTATGATCTAACAAGATGGTAAACCAAAATTAAGAGAAGTAGACACTTCATAGAAGCTGTACAACAATGAACACATTATAGAGCTAGTAATGCAAGAGACGTGCTTTAAGGATAATAGAAATCTGGTTTGCGTTAAGGTTGCTGATAATGGAGTTCTTCGAAAGTCCCCACGGTACATCCCAATTTGAGGAAGTGGTTTTATGATTTGGAGAGCCATAAGTGGTCGTCACATCTTGTTCTTTGGTCGTCACGTACGACTCTGACATATGGGCTATCTTATCGAGATGGTCTTTCGAAGAGAAGAGGCTTTGACTGTGGGAACTTCTAGAAAACATCTGGATGAGTATCCCGAATAGTTAACCTCACGAGTATTACTAAACATCTCTTTTTTCTTGATAGATTTGACTGCAAAGATATTATGCTTCTCCATCTTGGGTGAACTGAGGTCCCATTAAAAAATAATACTGGATAATCGTTGGTGTAGCTGAGATGGAGGTTCATCGATACTTGTTCGTACAATTCTAGGACTCACATTCTTTATGAAGGTATGGGTATTGAGATGGCATATCGACCGAGAACTTTACATCTTTGGAAAAGTATGAGCTTTGGCCGAGCGTCGTGTAGGAATCTAGTCTCGTCTTATATTTTGTCACATTCTGGTCATGATCCTCTGAAGCAGGAAGAACGACATTGAAAAAGTGGGGGTACAACAACCACACCCAACAATTCGATTAGCAATCTGTATGGACAAACTCCAATACACTTTCTAGAGAATCAACTATACAGTCAGACTCAATCTAGAGAAAAGTATATTAAAGAGTTTATATCTTAATCTCTCGATTTGATCTTTACTCAAGCAAATAGAAATCTGTGAGTCTTTGTCAAATACAGATAACTTGGATGGTACCAAAGACCAATATCCAAGTGTCAATCAATTTAAATCAACAACCAAAAGGTCGGATATTCTAATTGATTGAACAACGCACAACCTGTGATATTTCAATTATATAAACAAATATAATGCGGAATAGAAATAACACAGACACCAGAATTTTGTTAACGAGGAAACCGCAAATGCAGAAAAACCCCGGGACCTAGTCCGGATTGAACACACACTGTATTAAGCCGCTACAGACACTATCCTACTCCAAACTAACTTCGGTCTGGACTGTAGTTGAACCCCAATCAATCTCACACTGATCCAAGGTACAATTATGCTCCTACGCCTCTGGTCCCAGCAGGATACTGCGCACTTGATTTCCTTAGCTGATCTCACCCACAACTAAGAGTTTCTACGACCCAAAGTCGAAGACTTTAATAAACAAATTTGTATCACACAGAAAAGTCTACGGTAATAGATAAATCCGTCTCCCACGAATATACCTACGAGTTTTGTTCCGTCTTTTGATAAATCAAGGTGAGCAGGAACCAATCAATAATACCATACTTATATTCTCGAAGAACATCTTAGCATTATCAATCACCCCACAATAATCTTAATCGATGCAGCGAAAAAGATATTGCGGAATCACAAACGATGAGACGAAGTTTGTTTGTGATTACTTTTTATCTTGCCTACCGGAGATATAAAATCTCAAGCCAATTATTTCAATTGTACTCATACGATAGAAGATGCAAGATCAGATCACACAACTACAAGAAAAGTAGTATCGGCCTGGCTTCACAATCCCAATGAAGTCTTTAAGTCGTTAACCTGGTTTAAAAGAAGAAACCAAAGGTTAAAGGAGAATCGAATCTAGATTAGCACAACTAGTATCACACAGAATTTGTGGGGATTAGGTTTCCCAGTTGCTAGAGTTCTCCCTTATATACACTTTCAAATCAGGGTTTGCAATCAATGTTAGCTTAGTAACAAAGCATTCAATATTCACCGTTAGATGAAGATTCAAGCTAATATTTCTCAACCGTTAGATCAAAAACTTAGCTTGTCACGCACAAATGAAATGCCCAATTTTGGGTTTATGAACCGTACCCAAACATCAACATTTGTTGGTTCAGCAATTCAACCAAATGGTTATCCATATGATTACTCTCATATCAACCTTATTCTTCTTCACCATAACTAGTTCAAATGACTCAAATGAACTAGTTAGAGAGTTGTTCAATTGCAAGGAAATCCTATGTAAATATACAAGACACAATTGAAGCAAAATCGATTTGATTCACTCGAATCGGTTCATGAAATTTATAGCCACGGTTTGAAAAAGCATTCCTTAGTTTATTTAAACATTAGTTCAAGAATAAACGACTTTAGATATAACCTGTTGAAGTTCGCGGACTGGGTTCGCGGAGTTAAGCTCATGGAAGGAGTACACAAACTCCAACAGAAAATCTCGGGCCGAGAAGTTCTGCAAGTTGGCGGACTGAGCTCGCGGACTTGGCTCACACCACTTCCATTTCTCTTGATCAACAAAGTTCGCAAACTTTGGCTCAAGGAATAAGGACTTATACACATATGTGTTTCCACAACAATGCTTATATCCTACCAATGGTTATGTAATATAAACTCTCATTTCAATCATTGAAACATTCTCAGAGGACGGATATAGCCGTTATTCACAGACCATTTTTCGTCAGAGAAATTTTCAATTATGACTTTCGTCACTAGGTAAAGATGAATTCGGCTAAAGCGAAAGCTTACCAACACATATTTCGAGAAATAGATAGGCGAGATAAACTCGGTTCGAAATAGCAAATGTGCATAATGAAAGTATATATATCAAAACGACTTTTGTCTCAAGAGTAGGAGATAGAATAGATAGACTTTTGAGTGACAGATAAGTTCAAGTCTCCACATACCTTTTATTCGATGAAGATCCACCAGTTCCTTGAGTAGTCCTTCATCTTGTATGATGATTTCCATTGAGTTCTTGAGATCAACTACACTTTCTATCCTAATCCGATACCTTTAGCTATGTAGGCTAGAAATCAAGACTTATAGTTTTGATCACTAACATTGACAAACATGCTTGAGATAGCAACGCATGCGAGTTCGACCGAGCAATGCTCTAACAATCTCCCCCTTTGTGAATTTTAGTGGCAAACTATTAATACATATGGAATAAAAAAAAAAAAAAAATAAACTTTTGTAGCTTCTATTCCACATGCCTAATCTTCAACATTACTCGAAATCTTCGTCACTTCCGAGTACTCCAATGATCCCAAAGGTTGTAAGTTTAGCATCATCGTTGTTGAAAATCCGTAGCTATAACAACAAGAAAACAATAGTTCTTAATCATTGTTATATAGTGTCATAGTATCATTACACAACGTCAAAGTCCAATTGTATCACAACTTCAACAACAATACTATGGTGATATGTATCACTCCCCCTTAGTCAATACTCCATCTCACATGGAAACCACTCCCCCTTACATAATGATCTGAAAACCATATGTATTTGTAGTATGAACTACATATTAATTCTCCCCATTTTTGTCAATAAAATTGGTAAAGGCACAAGAACGGAATCCTAATGAAATTTCCGAAAGAGACATTTCTTGACCAAAAGAAAGCAAAAATATCAACTTGTTCTTTAGATGCAATCATAAAGCCGAAGCTAAATGCATTCATCAAGGAGTTTATAAAGATACAAGATAACCCCTATAATATTCCACAACCGCACTCCCCACAAAGATTTGGCGATTAAGCGCAAGTTCAAAAGAACTCTCCCCCATTAAATGTCATTCCCGAAAGAACAACAAGAGCGACCTTAATTTCAAAAGAAAAGAAGGATTTCTTTGGACATAACAAATCACATACAAGTATGAATTTGAATCCAAAATATTAAATTAACCACAAGAAGTTCATGATTAATTTAACCAAAAATGCTCAACACAAGTAAACTTATGGAGACTTAAGAGAACTCAATTAGATTAATCACAAGTAAACCCATAATTAATCTAATCGAAATACACAACCAAATTAACCACAAAAGTAATCAATTTAATTGGTCTTACTCGACATAAGAAAACTTACGGAGCAACAATTAAATAATCAAACAAGATGATTAACTTAGTTGAAAATGCTCAACATAAAGTACCTTACGGAACAACAACAAGGCTAATCATAAAAATAATCAACTTGGTTGTTTTGTGCTCAACATAAGACACATTACGGAGCCATATAATAATACATAAAATATGGATCGGGGAAGATCAATTACTGGGGAATACACAAGAATTCATTCTATTTTCCGTCACTATTCGCACAATGACATACAATAGACATAATCCTTGCAAACAAAAGAATTTAACCTATCTTCCATCAATAATTGACATTATAGGCTTTTAGATGGTGGATTTTCGATAAGGGCTAAAATCGTAAACTCATAATTATACGAAGCTCTGATCCAGCAATCAGACGTGAGTATCGAGACACGGGTCTCTCATCGAATTCTCAACGGAGAGTACTTTCTCTCAGAGTACATGTAGAAATGTAGTCTCACGACTGGACAACGACATATCTCATGAATACTGAATACTTTCAGTGATTATTTCTATATAGTATCACGATATGGACAGCTCCTAGACAGCTTGCTCTGCTAGTATAGAGCGATAACGTCTTCAGGAACAAACAACGAGTTTACCCTGACTATATAAAGGATACGACTTACCGACAAGCTCATATCGGGATAATTAATGCTCCTAGACAGCTTGCTCTGCTAGTATAGAGCCACAAAGTTAATTATTCCTAATTAAAATTGTTCATATTCCATGGTCGAATCCACGACTGGTCCCATGGAATGGCAATAACAATTGCTCCTATTCCATGGTCGAATCCACGACTGGTCCCATGGAATGGCAATAAAAATTGCTCCTATTCCATGATCGAATCCACGACTGGTCCCATGGAATGGCAATAACAATTGCTCCTATTCCATGGTCGAATCTGCGACTGGTCCCACGGAATGGAAATAAACAATTGTTCTGATTCTATGATCGAATCCACGACTTGATCTCATAGAATAACAATAACTATATTATCTCATTACTCCGATTTCATGATCGAATCCACAACTGGTCTCATAAATGGTAATAGATAAATCTTAATTACTCTGATTCTATGGTCGAATCTACGATCCCATGGAATGGTAATGCTAACTTTATTATTCTGAATTCGTAGTCGAATCCTCAGCTGATCATATGAATTAATAATAAACATCTTATTACTCAGTTTTGTGAATAATTCTCCACTGAATTCCACAATTAGTAATAAATAATCAACAACCGGGCGTCTAAGCTACCTCTAAGTAAGCCCAAATTCAAATGGTGAAAGTGTATTCAACGACGATACACTAACAGTCATCGCACGAACGAGTATTTTAAAAATACAACGAAACGATGAACCTATGTAAAATAGGGAAGAAAATAATAAATAATTAAAAATATTGACCAGGGTGCTGGGAGCACGGACACACGACCGACCGACCGTGTCGTGGTCAGTTCCACTCAAATTTTTATATTTTTAATACATTTTTATTATTTTCCATGATTTGATGAAAATTCTCTCGTATGATCAAATCTCCTTCGTCTCGAGGAAACTCCTCGGTTTCATGGTATTTTCATAAACCCGTAAAAAAATAATATAAAATTAAGAAAAGGAGTGTGGGGCGTGACCATTGGCCAACCGGCCATGCCTTGGTCCCAGCCGGCCCCACACCTCACGGTTTTTTATTATTTTATTATTATTATTATTTCTCTAATTTCATGAAAAAACTCCTTGATTTCATGGTATTTTTGCACAAAACATCAAATAATAAAATAAAATTATGAAAACTTGTGGGACCGGGCCCCTAGCCGGCCGGCCATGCCCTAGACGGTCCCACACGCCCCTTTGTTTTATTATTTTATTATTAGTTTTCCTTGAATTCATCAAATTCCTTGATTTCATGGTATTTCTCTCAAATTAGGAAAAATTCCCTCAATTCATCAAAAATACATAAAAATAAAAAATTAGAAACTCGTGGGACCGGCCCAAGCCGGCCGACCATGCCTTCCATGGTCCCACACACCCTTTTTTTATTATTTTAATATTTTTGCTTCCTTAACTCATGAAAACTCCTTCAATTCATGGAAACTCCCTAAATTCATCAAATTTCTCAAAATTCATGAATTTTTCATAAAATCATCAAAATATTATAAAATTAAGGAAAAGGCACCACGGGACCGTGGTCACGACCGGCCGAATGCCTTGACCAGGCGGTCCCACGCCTCCTCATTCCTTATTTTATAATTATTTTTCATCATCTCATGGTTTTTCCTCAGTTTCGTCGAAACCCTAATTTTGGCATATTTTCTCGAATGGATGCTCAATTGCACGCCAGAAAATATCAAAATTCTCAGGACTGAGACGCGGACGCCTTGGGGACACGAGCACGCTATCTTGACCGACCAAGATTGGCTCTTTGGCTCACGGAAGCCGGTCCCATCAATTTTCACAGTTTTGACCTAATTTGCACAATTGCTCGTATTAGGTCCAAAACTCTTCCAAACACTTTGGATTTTCATGAAGTGATCGTCAGGCGGTCACGTGACAACCCAGGGCCGGTTTCATGACCCATGGTCGGTCCCCTCGTCATAATTAATTAGGTTTTCTCACCTAAGGCTCAGACGAGCATTTTCGAATAAATGATTAAACCAGCATTTAATCATTCTTTCACCAACAAATCGTCAACTCTTCAGGAGTTCTTCGTATTTGCTCACGTGAGCATATGGACACTACATGGTTGATCCACGGTCCCATGTAGTCGCTCCCTCCTTCGTCCCATGGTTAAACTTCTGACGAACCATGAATTGATCATCAATTGATCAAATTAGGGTTTCTGAATCCAAGGATCATCATTCCAGATTCCAACCTTAATAATTTTACGACGACCTCATGGTCATTAATTTATTAATTATGCTCGGTTCAACGACCAGTATTCTAATTAATATTTTTGGTACGCTGCCAATAATCCATCAGATGAGCAACACATGCTCAGACGATCAAATATTCAACAATTCATCACATGAGCAACACTTGCTCAGATGATAAATATTTGCTCAAACCAAGGAATATTGGTTCAACAATCAATATTCAACGATCCATCGAATGAGCAATACTTGCTCACTTCATCGTAAGAATATACCTCTGTCTCATGACATGTTCAATTCATGAGTTTCAGAACATCATGTTCAACTCAGCAACTACATGGACTCATCGTCCCATCAAACCACGAAGTCATCAATTGACTAACAAACCACGAGACGTCAATCGTGTCACTTTGGGGGATATCACTTAGGGTTTTGGTCTGGCGGTCTACGGCACGTGTGTTCAAACACACGATGGAATGTGAGCAAGTCGTGCAATCAGTTGAAGGAATTCACGAGGTAGTGGGTGGAAAATCGACCAAGTCTCCACACGTTGAGCAACTGGTTTCAAACACGATCTCCACTTCCCCACTCCTTGATTCCATCAACTGTCACACTTCATGGGATCATGGTGTCTACAATTCCAACATATAAATAAGTCTCTGAATCATGATTGAAGGACACACGAACAGATAATCATCAATCTCATGTCTCATCGACAACACGAGATCATCAACTCATCAATTGAGAAACTACTCTCAATTGAGCAATTTCAATCATTCAGAGCTTATCATATTCAGAATTCACACACCCACAATCTTTGATTACCATTGATTCCACACATTTCTCAGCTTCCCTCCTACAGATCAACCCATCCTCTCTTGTGACCGAATTTACTCTGGAACAGTCATTGTCTTGATTTAGGCCGGAGTACTACAGATTGATCTCTCGAATCTAAAGCACCCCCTTTGCAGCGGTGCATCTGTGTGAGGTTTAACATTTCGCTCGGTTCGAGGAGTCTCCTCCGTACGGTCGTCTCCTCAATTCCTTAAAAACCAGCAAATCGTTTTTCACCATCTATAGATTGGCGACCACAGTGGGAGATCATTCTCTCCTTTGCAATCTCAATTCGGCAGGATGGTCGGTCTTAGGTATGGTTCAGTTACCAATCCGGGTTCAACACCCAACTCTAACATTGCAAGTACTAGTGGTACTCCCAGCAAGTACTACTCCTATTAACGTTGCAGTCTCTAGTGGTAGCGCTAACACCACTCCTCCGGCCAGTAATATCACGTCACATGTTACTATCACTCTTCCAAGCACTGGTGCTCCAGAGATCGCCCCTGCAAGTGACGACACTGTCGCCATCAACAATCCACTCTTCGGTTGGTCTCCTGAAGAAACCAGAGGAAATCAGCTTGATCTCATGAAGGTTCAGACTGACGTGGCTGCAACACAGAAAGAGTTGTATGCTTATCTCAAAACTCTCACAAACAAGTTTGCGTCTGAACGAACTCAGCCTCAGCGCGAAAAAGGAGAAGCTAAAGAAACATCTTCAACTGTTGATTCTGAAATCTCTCTAATCCATGTTGTACAAGATGAAGAATTCCGCAAAGCTGCAGATGACTCTCCAGCAAAGGAACTTGCAGGCTTCATCGCTCGTGAGGACCTGGAACGCTTTATGGAGGATCGAGGAAAAGACAAAGCATCATCTGTTCATCGTTATCAACCTTCATACCCTGTTGCTACGCAAATAATTTCTTTCCCGAAGGGCTACACTTCCCCAACGTTCGCACTATATAACGGAACATGGAGCGCTCGAGAACACGTCTCTCGATCCCTGGAGGCACTAGGAGAGCATGAACAAAACGAAATGATCCCAATCTACAGAGCCTTTCTCTGCGACTCCATACTCTCTCGGAACTTCATGAAGCAGCCAAACGATCAGCGACTACTACACCTGCTTTGCTGAGCAAAGTCTACAAGGTCGAGGAACCTCGGAGCAGCCAACGCCTGATCAACAAAAAATACAATGTCCAACCTTCCATGAGCGTTATTGTTCAAGCAAAAGGAAAGCTCCCGCTCAAACATGAGACATCCAATACCTCATCCTACAAAAGCATCAAGAAAGGATAACCAATCTTACACAAACCTCGATCCGGCATTAACGAACGGGGAGATGATCGAACATGATCAAACTTATCATGAAGCAGTGATCGAGTTACTAGAAGTCTGGGTTCAAGATGGTGCAATCAAATCGCTGCTCATCATAGAGAGCCAACTGAATTAAAAGGAAGAAACCCAGGTACTGTCACCTTCATATATTCATCAAATCATCCAACAAGTAACTGTAATATTTTGAAGCAAATTTTCAAAGAGAAGGTTGATCCACAATAGCTTCAACGAGGGACTGAAGGAGTACACAAGAGTCCTCTCCCAATCAGAAGCTTTACACTCCCTCTGAACAACCTATCAAAGAGGCAGTTCAATCCTGGTCGAACGTGAATTGGTCTATCTGTCGAAGGCACGAAGGAGAGACATGTTCACAGCACTGAACACATCATGTCAAGAAGTCCATTCCGAAAATACTTCTTGAGCCTCCATCCACGGACCAAGAGGTGTACAACTTGGGACTGCTTACCACAGTCAATCTCAGAAGAAACGAATTGGGAAGAACGTTGATCGATGCTGACACCGCCATCAACAACATTTCACTGAAAACCATCGGATCCACATGCATCACTCGAAAATAATATACTCATGCTCCATCTCAATCAGAGACCTTGAAGGAGTGCTCGGAAATACTTATGGCTACATCATTCTCAAAGTGAACATAAGTTCAACCTGGACAGAAACCAAGTTTCACATAATCAGGAAGATCCAGGATATGACACGTCCTTCAGAAGAGCGTGGATCCACGCTGAAAAGATGGGTACTTACAAAGCGCCTTTAGTTACATATCTCTCCAACAAAGAAACTTCTGATCCAGAAGATTTGACGGACATTCCATCATCAGAGCACTTGGAGGAATTTCGAACTTTGACGAGATTGAAGCAAGAACATGCAAAAGATGCATAGACATTAATCAAGAGGTTCCACACTCAGGAAAGTCTCATTCCTCCCATGTCTACGTCATTTATTTCCTCACATGCTATGTAACATGGGGACTTAATTCTGATAGCAGCTCTGCAATACGTTATGAATGGTAACTTCACTGCATTAGTATTTTACCAAGTGGTTGAATCTGACATTTCTCTGAATCGATCACTGAGACGTTCATTGTTGAGATGATGTACAAACATGGCAAAGAACACTTTGGGAGTTTCTACATAGCCTTGCAGGAGCGTCCATGTGTTCCACAAAATTAGAAAGCTCTGACTTCTGCACAAGTGTTGAATCCCACTACTGCAACAAAAGGAATGCTGAATCAACAGAAGAAAGTTGGGGCCCAGACGATCAAACCTAAGACATGCTCAAGGGGTATGACGCTTCAACGCTCAATCATCTAAGAAGCCTTCAAAATTGTACTCCCAATCAAAGAGTACACCTTCGATAATGGCGCCTCTGGATTCAACACAAATATATCGGCACTGATTCAACACCAGCACGACACTACATTCGATAAGTCTTCATTATCTCATTATAAGACTTCTGAAGCAGATGCAACATCATTTACACATGAATGTTACCAACTCCTTCAACATACACTGGGAAACCTGAGGTTATTTTGTGAAGCTTCATCGACGGGACTTCTCTACATCACAAAACCCTACATGACTGAGGAACTTGTTCCCTTCACCGATCTAGAACGGAGATTTCTGCTGCTATCTTCCACAACAACGTGGATTCACTTACAAAGCCGCTTCACGATACAATCATGCTTTCAAGAACACTCAGGTTGAACTCCCAGTATACCGGATTCTCAACTCACTAACTAGTTCGTGAACGTAAAAGGCTCACTGGATGAAGGAACAAAGATTATATCTATAATCATGGTTCTAGCCTTTTTCGGTCTTTGGAGCAATTCCAACTATGGCATCAGCATCAAATAATCTCTAAATGAACACCATCCATGATCTCATCATCGACAAGGATCTCTGGAGCGTAATCATTCATGGTCTCAGCACCAACAACAGTCTCAGAAGCAACATCCTCAGGGCTTCATCAACTAATCATTCTCTTAAGTGTTACACATGAAGCAGACTTCTCCAAGAACTAATGATTCATATCAAGATATGTAGACCTGATAACATGCTCACATGAAAGTCTTCCCAAAGCTGGCACGATTGGTGGGAATAATCCAAAGTCTCCTCCAAGATGTTCTCATCGCCTCTACAAATGAGATACGACATGCTCCGGGCCATGGGTTTACAGAAACGTACCAATGGGTGAGGAATGGGACAATACTTTCTCAACGAAAGATGTTCGTCTATGTTTCTTCTACAACATACCAAAAGGGCGCATCAATCGTACATACGATCTGAAAGATATGGCCTTTACCGTCAGGTCTACGGAATCTGAAAAATTTGTACGGGATTACAAATTGCAAATGCGCACGCTTCGTTGGATGACCTCTACAACTCCAAATTGAGTGATTCTTTTCTCATGTGATAACTCAGCCTCTTAAATTCGAAAGTTGGGGTCAAGAATCGAATTCCGACCTTGTATGAGGTCCCTACAGCTTCTAGAGCGCACAACATGCAAGAAACAATTCTTAGACGGGATTCATGACTTCCACAATCGATCGGTGTCCACCAGGTCTATTCGCTAAGTCCTTCATCAAGGTACCTCCAACTTCGACCACCTAGGTCTTTACATCAATTTTTCTACCTGGGTCCTCTATCTAGGTCTCACCAGAAGAAGGGAAAACGAAAGGGAGAGACTTAACAAAATACTGGAGACTGACGGTCCACTTGTCAAGACGATCGATTTCACAATCCAAAACCGATCAAGAAATCAAGACCAGAATAAAACCTCACATCTCTCAGAAGTCCAAGGTTCAAGATATCATGGAAAGAAAACTAAAGAAAGTCAGCAAAATAAGATTTCTGCTTTTCTTCATCCATCTTCTTCAACACGGCATCACTGGTGGTGAAAGAAGTGTCACCTTCCACCGCTTTCCTTATAGCATCAATCTTTTGACGAAGCCACTTCAAATTGAAGCCAAGTTCTTCGGCTTTCTTCAAGTTGTACTCCCAATCAAAGAGTACATCCCGGGTGACAGTATTTCCAGTTGTGATGCGGATATCATTTATAACACGCAATATGGCTTCTACTTGCCTCGTCAAGAAATAACTATGCTCCGGATCCTTGGTAACAACGATGTGCCCATACATCTTCCACGTTTCTCGTACAAGCCTGCATATCCAATGGGAACGCTGAATCCGCCAACTAGTTCATGATACGGGAGTGAAGCATCGAACGGAGGATCAAAAGCAACTCCTTCACTTGGATATTCATGCACCACTACACGGTTCTCAATTACTGGAGCAGCCTCCAGGGCAAAAGTTTCTTCAGTATTCTCTACTGGTGTTTCGGTTTCTTCTATCACTGAAGCAGCAACAATCTGAGTTTCCAAGACCTCAATGACAACCTTCTCATGGCCTTGAAGTGCAGAGATGGTTGCCTCTTCATCAATAACTCCAGGGCAGTTTGAGTTATCCTCATTGGTTTCAATATCCTCAACTTCGGTATTTGGCACATATTACGAAGATTACATGAGGTTAGAGTCATTTAAGATTGAAACCAAATGATATCATAAAATATATCATACAAGCAATCCAATATTATCAAGATTAATCATGATACACTCAAGGCACGAGCAAATAGCATGAAAGTCATGAAAATACGTTTTACGGTAACCTCATCTAAAGAAACTGTACTCTTCCCTGTACTAAAATACGAACTGGGAGCAATCTACGAGGAATATGGGTTATATACCATTCTCTTCGTATTGGTTTCCTCTACAACATCTCAAAATTTCATGACAATCCGATGAACGAGCAAAGAGATGTGTCTAAAACATGGAGCAACATGCCATCTAAAAAAGTTCTGAAGGTCTCCTGGAAGTTCACTATTTCGCCTTTTTCAGGCCCTAAACATGCTCAAACTTCAACGCTTCTTTGCTAAAGCTTGGAAATTTCCTGGGCTTGAAGATACATATGCAAACCGCTAAAATCCGACTTCGTACGAAGATTCGACAACGTTTCTAGTAAAATCTGAAGTCTGAAATTTTCCGGTGACGTATTTCGGAAAAGTTATCCATAAATTCACATGGATTTTCATTAATTCATTCACGAATCAGCGATATCATAGTTCTTTGAAGAAATTACAGGAGATGTACTTACTAAGGGAGTCTCTAAATCATTTGAAGGCTCGACGATGCCAGAATCTCCGTTGACAACACTGCTATCTCCATTCGGTTCGGGATTTCGGGAATTCTCCATATTCCCATCTCCAACACCGTTATCTACAATGATTTCTTCCTGGATTCATCAACAAAAATTATTATTATTTCATTCAAGGAGATGCCGCGATCACCTGCACGAAAGAGATATTTACATCGAATTCTTCATCAGTCCTGGATTCCTGAATTGTTCGTCTGGGAACAAGTTGAAGACCGTCAATCGATGGAGAAAAGGTCTGAAAAGAAATGACAAAACCTTGGTCTCGTGATCCTAATTGCACGGGAAGGAAAAAGTCATGACACAAGGAGCGCTAACAAATCACCAAAGAAACGGCTGGGGACTGCACGTCATTTGCTAACATCCTGTAGTCCTTACTTCTGGGTGCTCCGCCCCGAAGACTTTCTTCCATTTCCAAGGAGTCTACATTGATCTGAAACCTCACTACATGATCATCATGTGGTATAGTTGATGAAATAACCATGAGTACAACTAAGTATGAAGGATATCTCACCATCACTCAGAGGTCCCAGAAGTACCATTTCTTGAAGTTACACCCGCGGAGATGTCATCCCTGGAAACATCGTATTTGAAAGTTTGATCATGGGAGTTAGTCATTCTTGCAAAGTGGCTGTGACAGATGCATAACATTCAGCGCATCATTTATACAAAGCGCAGGATTCAGCAAAACAACGAATCATGGAATAAAGATGCTCAAATCAGCGTCTGCAAAAATGGTAACTTTCAACTCTTACCTGTTTACGATTCCACTAACAGTACATGAGTTAATACTTCAAATCTTGCTCGTTCCTTCAAACCTGCTAAGACGAACAAAATTCTGACATGATTTTCACAAAACCGTGAACAACCCACGTAAATTTTACAATGTGAACATTCACTGGTTTCTCAAAATCTGGACAGACGTCCATTCTACGATTGTGAAAACTCACATATAGACATTCTTTCACCATGTATGGTTGTCTACTTTCAACAATTGTTCAAAATCAAAACATTGATTTTACAAAATATATTTTAACGTGAAACTCACGTGAATTTGAAAAATATATATATTTTGCTCCTTCACGCGAGCATCCACCTTTGAAACGAGAGTTTATTCCACTTTGTGAGATCTCACATATTTTAAAAATAAAATTTTGTTTTTCGTCAAAGATCATAGACAAATTTTTTATCATTAGACTCAGGTCTATTTTGTTGTTTCTTAAACTAACGAACGAACGAGCGTCTGCGCTAAAAGGATTTCCTTATTGGGTCCGGCCGCGAATCCTAACCGACCATGGACTCGTCGTCCAAACCAGTGGATCAACACCAATTTATGCTCATCAAACGATGCTCCAATCATGACATTGAAGCCTTCATCAAGTCGTGGTTTGCTCATGCTCTCTAAATCCGGTAACGTCTCAACTTACGACTAAGTTCAATTACTTGTATTATTATTTATGGCCGGAAAATCACCATTTAATGCTGACTGAGGAACACAACTTTCCTCAGTAAGAAGAGGACTTAATGTAGATGGTGGATTTTCGACAAGGGCTAAAATCGTAAACTCATAATTATACGATGCTCTGATCCAGCAATCAGACGTGAGTATCGAGACACGTGTCTCTCATCGAATTCTCAACGGAGAGTACTTTCTCTCAGAGTACATGTAGATATGTAGTCTCACGACTGGACAACGACATATCTCATGAATACTGAATACTTTAAGTGATTATTTCTATATAGTATCACGAGATGGACGGCTCCTAGACAACTTGCTCTGCTAGTATAGAGCGATAACGTCTTCAGGAACAAACAACGAGTTTACCCTGACTATATAAAGGATATGACTTACCGACAAGCTCATATAGGGATAATTAATGCTCCTAGACATCTTGCTCTGCTAGTATAGAGCCACAAAGTTAATTATTCCTAATTACAATTGCTCTTGTTCCATGGTCGAATCCATGACTGTTCCCATGGAATGGCAATAACAATTGCTCCTATTCCATGGTCGAATCCACGACTGGTCCCATGGAATGGCAATAACAATTGCTCCTATTCCATGGTCGAATCTGCGATTGGTCCCACAGAATGGCAATAAACAATTGTTCTGATTCTATGATCGAATCCACGGCTTGATCTCATAGAATAGCAATAACTATATTATCTCATTACTCCGATTTCATGATCGAATCCACAAGTGGTCTCATAAATGGTAATAGATAAATCTTAATTACTCTGATTCTATGGTCGAATCTACAATCCCATGGAATGGTAATGCTCACTTTATTATTATGAATCCGTAGTCGAATCCTCAGCTGATCCTATGAATTAATAATAAACATCTTATTACTCAGTTTTGCGAATTATTCTCCACTGAATTCCACATTAGTATTAAATAATCAACAACCGGGTGTCTGATCTACCTCTAAGTAAGCCCCGATTCAAATGGTGAAAGTGTATTCAACGATGATACACTAACAGTCACCGCACGAATGAGTATTTAAAAATACAACGAAACGATGAACCTATGTAAAATAGGGAAGAAAATAATAAATAATTAAAAATATTGACCAGGGTGCTGGGAGCACGGACACACGACCGACCAACCGTGTCGTGGTCAGTTCCCCGCCAATTTTTATATTTTTAATACATTTTTATTATTTTCCATGATTTGATGAAAATTCTCTCTTGATCAAATCTCCTTCGTCTCGAGGAAACTCCTCGGTTTCATGGTACTTCATAAATCCTAAAAAATAATATAAAATTAAGGAAAGGAGTGTGGGCGTGACCATTGGCCAACCGGCCATGCCTTGGTCCCAGCCGGCCCCACACCACGGTTCCTTATTATTTTATTATTATTATTATTTCTCTAATTTCATGAAAAAACTCCTTGATTTCATGGTATTTTTGCACAAATCATAATAAAAATAAAATTATGAAAACTTGTGGGACCGGGCCATAGCCGGCCGGCCATGCCCTAGCCGGTCCCACACCCCTTTGTTTTATTATTATTATTATTTCCTTGAATTCATCAAATTCCTTGATTTCATGGTATTTCTCTCAAATTAGGAAAAATTCCCTCAAATCATCAAAAATACTAAAAAAATAAAATTATGAAACTCGTGGGACCGGGCCAAGCCGGCCGGCCATGCCTCCACGGTCCCACAGCCCTTTTTATTATTTTAATATTTTGCTTCCTTGAACTCATGAAAACTCCTTCAATTCATGGAAACTCCCTAAATTCATCAAATTTCTCAAAATTCATGAATTTTCATAAAATCATCAAAATATTATAAAATTAAGGAAAAGGCACCACGGACCGTGGTCACGACCGGCCGACCATGCCTTGACCACGGCGGTCCCACGCCTTCCTTATTTTATAATTATTTTCATCATCTCATGTTTTCCTCAGTTTCGTCGAAACCCTAATTTTGGCATATTTTCTCGAATGGATGCTCAATTGCACGCCAGAAAATATCAAAATTCTCAGGACTGAGACGCGACGCCTTGGGGACGAGCACGCTATCTTGACCGACCAAGATTGGCTCTTTGGCTCACGGAAGCCGGTCCCATCAATTTTCACAGTTTTGACCTAATTTGCACAATTGCTCGTATTAGGTCCAAAACTCTTCCAAACACTTTGGATTTTCATGAAGTGATCATCAGGCGGTCACGTGACTACCCAGGGCCGGTTTCATGACCCATGGTCGGTCCCTCACTCGTCATAATTAATTAGGTTTTCTCACCTAAGGCTCAGACGAGCATTTTCGAATAAATGATTAAACCAGCATTTAATCATTCTTTCACCAACAAATCGTCAACTCTTCAGGAGTTTTATATTTGCTCACGTGAGCATATGGACACTACATGGTTGATCCACGGTCCCATGTAGTCGCTCCCTCCTTCGTCCCATGGTTAAACTTCTGACGAACCATGAATTGATCATCAATTGATCAAATTAGGGTTTCTGAATCCAAGGATCATCATTCCAGATTCCAACCTTAATAATTTTACGACGACCTCATGGTCATTAATTTTATTAATTATGCTCGGTTCAACGACCAGTATTTAATTAATATTTTTGGTACGCTGCCAATAATCCATCAGATGAGCAACACATGCTCAGACGATCAAATATTCAACAATTCATCACATGAGCAACACTTGCTCAGATGATAAATATATTCTCAAACCAAGGAATATTGGTTCGACAATCAATATTCAACGATCCATCGAATGAGCAATACTTGCTCACTTCATCGTAAGAATTATACCTCTGTCCCATGACATGTTCAATTCATGAGTTTCAGAACATCATGTTCAACTCAGCAACTACATGTACTCATCGTCCCATCAAACCACGAAGTCATCAATTGACTAACAAACCACGAGACGTCAATCGTGTCACTTTGGGGGGATATCACTTAGGGTTTTGGCCTGGCGTTCTACGGCACGTGTGTTCAAACACACAATGGAATGTGAGAAAGTCGTGCAATCAAGTTGAAGGAATTCACGAGGTAGTGGGTGGAGAATCGACCAAGTCTCCACACGTTGAGCAACTGGTTTCAAACACGATCTCCACTTACCCACTCCTTGATTCCATTAACTGTCACACTTCATGGGATCATGGTGTCTACAATTCCAGCAATATAAAAAAGTCTCTGAATCATGATTGAAGGATACAGGAACAAAACATCATCAATCTCATGTCTCATCGACAATACGAGATCATCAACTCATCAATTGAGCAACTACTCTCAATTGAGCAATTTCAATCATTCAGAGCTTATCATATTCAGAATTCACACACCCACAATATTTGATTACCATTGATTCCACACATTTCTCAGCTTCCCTCCTACAGATCAACCCATCCTCTCTTGTGACCGAATTTACTCTGGAACGATCATTGTCTTGATTTAGGCCGGAGTACTACAGATTGATCTCTCGAATCTAAAGCACCCCCTTTGCAGCGGTGCATCTGTGTGAGGTTTAACATTTCGCTCGGTTCGAGGAGTCTCCTCCGTACGGTCGTCTCCTCAATTCCTTAAAAACCAGCAAATTGTTTTTCCCCATCTACAAGGATTAACTTTTGTTTTTGTCAAAAGTCCATTCATTCTTTCATCAATACATGCATATCAATTCATGAACAACTTTACTTTTGACAAGATATGGGACAATCAAGTTCACGGACGCAAACACACATATGTTATAACAATATTGCAATATATAAAACCATAAAGATTAATACTGCAAAAATCATCTTCCAAACAATTTAGAATTTAAACCAATAAATCTAAAAACATGAAGATGAAAACGTTAGACATAGCTATGTGTAATCACAATAATGGCTATTCCAAACTCTAGTTATTCTTCTAATAGAAACAATAAAATAGAATTCTCATCCGAAGACTTACTAGTCGTTGTAGATCTTTCTCAGAGCCTCTACTGAGAATTCCTTCTCATTATTGAAAAACCCATTGATTATGGGATCGTTCAATTCCTCCAAATCTTCAGAAATATCAACTCACTAAGTTCTCTTTTTATCTCACACAAGGTGTTCTTGGTTAGAGACAACATTTGTTCATAGTGAGCTATCTCTTCTAAAGATGAAACAATTTGAGATTTTAAATTGTTTCTTTTGTTGATGAAATCTTTCACCAAACCCCTGAAGTTATCATTATGATGATAAAAAGACAAGAGGTAGTTAGAGGAAGAACCTTCTCCACAGTTTGTAGTCTTCACTTTCTTTACCCTAGAGGAAGAGATTCCTTTACAAAGATACACGTTGATTGCTTCGACTGCATCTCTGCTCGTGAAGCCTCTAGTTACAGGAGACATGAAACTGTATATTTTTAAGAAAAGAAAGGAGTCTACAAATGACATAAATAGACTTGTGAACGTCTAAACCCTAGAAGAAAAAGTCTTCTATTGTTTAAAGATTCAATATCTATATTGTTAGGAGAATATATATATAACAAAAAAATACTTGAGCCACAACGATGCAAAGCCTCATTTTCTCAAGTTAATGATGAGGATGCGAACGTCTCTGGGACTAGACAGAGATATTGTGATCTAAACGCTCCTCTTGGTTATCACATAGTGATTTACCAAAGTTTGTTGTATAAACAGGTTTCCTACCTCTTCTGATTATGGAAGCATTGGTTTTATGAGACCTATGTTGATTATCCATATTCATCTTTTGCATGTTCTTTTGCAGACTGGACATTCTTTTGTTGATCCTCTTGAACCTCTAACACGTGCTTTGAACATGATTCACACTTCCACAAAACGAACAAATCGAGGATCCTTTATCTTGTTGAAGTGCCTTCTGTTTATCACAACTGTCAACCTTTAATTTCCCATGACATTTCGAAACAGGGTTGACAATACTTGTAGTCTTTCTTTTAAATCCTAAACCATTTGTGTTTCCAAAGGATTTCTGACCAAATAATATTGCTGAGATTTTGTCAGAACTTCCAGACAATCGTTGTAGATCATCTTTGAGAGTATTAATCTCTTTTTCTTTTAGAACAATGGTTCTGGTGAGTTTATCATTGAGACAGTCTATCTCAAGATCTTTCACCTGGATTAATGATTCTAATTTCTTCAACGAAGCTTTTAATTGAAGATTTTCTTGAAGAACCTCTTTTTGGAGAGGGTGTTGAGGTTATTTCCTCCATCGATGACTGGTGGTACATATATTGAGATAACACCTATGTCCATAGAGTCAGATCGCTACAAACACAGACTTGTAAGGTCTTAAACGTGTTTGCCTGCTCTGATACCAATTGAAAAAGTGGGGGTACAACAACCACACGCAACAATTCGATTAACAATCTGTATGGAAAAACTTCAATACACTTTCTAGAGAATCAACTAGACAGTCAGACTCAATCTATAGAAAAGTATATCAAAGAGTTTATATCTCAATATCTCGATTTGATCTTTACTCAAGCAAATAGAAATCTGCGAGTCTTGATCAAAGAGAGATAACTTGGATGGTACCAAAGACCAATATCCAAGTGTCAATCAATTTAAATCAACAACCAAAAGGTCGGATATTCTAATTGATTGAACAACGCACAACCTGTGATATTTCAATTATATAAACAAATATAATGCGGAATAGAAATAACACAGACACCAGAATTTTGTTAACGAGGAAACCGCAAATGCAGAAAAACTACGGGACCTAGTCCAGATTGAACACACACTGTATTAAGCCGCTACAGACACTAGCCTACTTCAAACTAACTTCGGTATGGACTGTAGTTGAACCCCAATAAATCTCACACTGATCCAAGGTACAGTTATGCACCCACGCCCCTGATCCCAACAGGATACTGCGCACTTGATTCCCTTAGCTGATCTCACCCACAACTAAGAGTTGCTACGACCCAAAGTCGAAGACTTTAATAAACAAATCTGTATCACACAGAAAAGTCTACGGTAATAGATAAATCCGTCTCCCACGAATATACCTACGAGTTTTGTTCCGTCTTTTGATAAATCAAGGTGAACATGAACCAATCAATAATAACAGACTTATACTCCTAGAGAACAGCTTAGTATTATAAACCACCTCACAATAATCTTAATCGACGGAGCGAAAAAAGATATTGTGGAATCACAAACGATGAGACGAAGTTTGTTTGTGATTAATTTTTATCTTGCCTATCGGAGATATAAAATCTTAAGCCAACTATTTCAATTGTACTCGTACGATAGAAGATGCAAGATCAGATCACACAACTACAAGAAAAGTAGTATCGGCCTGGCTTCACAATCCCAATGAAGTCTTTAAGTCGTTAACCTGGTTTAGAAGAAGAAACCAAAGGTTAAAGGAGAATCGACTCTAGCTTAGCACAACTAGTATCACATAAAATGTGTGGGGATTAGGTTTCCCAGTTGCTAGAGTTCTCCCTTATATACACTTTCAAATCAGGGTTTGAAATCAATGTTAGCTTATTAACAAAGCATTCTCCTTTAACCTTTGGTTTGAAAGTGGACGTTGCAGATTTGGACGAGTTTGATCGTTACAATTGGTATTCGCAGGTGATTATAGTGAGATATCATGATACTCAAGGGCCAATTTTTGAAGTTTGAATGCTGATTATTTGAAAGAGGAGTGGACCAAGTTGATACCTTCAGTTCCGATGAAGGATTTCAGTTCTCATGGGCCTTGGTATTAAATTTTATTAAATTTGCATCTCCTACTGAATTCGAGTTATCACCGTGTTGATGGTGGATTTTAATTTAAGGTTAAAATTGTAAAAGCCAAAAAATTATGCGCTGACATCCTGCAAAGAATAAAGCCACTGATAAGTGATGAATACTTCTTCACTTTACTAATTCACCTAGAATAGAGCATGTGGCAACAATCCCAGTATTCTGTAAATTGAATACACAAAATTCATCTAGGTTGGAGCATATGGCAACTATCCCATATACCTTGTGAATTTATAGCATTATTAATTAATGCATGATTAGCCTTGTATTTCCTGTGCCGTTCCCGCTGAACTCTCATTATTGGTGCGGCATGACGACTGAGTGTTTCTCTCAGCTGAGTAACACGAATCTCCAAGTGTCAATAATGAGGCATGCACGAAATACCCGTACATGCTACAACTCTCGGTGTGTTATACTAGCCCGATCGAGTATCTGGACTGTCCATGTCAGTCTCAGAAATAATCACGACCACGCAAATTAGCCGCATGATTTAACCAGCCTAGGCGATCCTCAGCAGGAGCAGGCTACCACCTTAATAACCACCAGCGGGCCCTTTTATGCTCTGGTTGGTCGAACGCATGTCATGCCTCCAAAACAGTCACCAAACACCAGCCTGGAAAAGGATGATCGAACTGGTGAAACCGTTTGGAGAAGGTTCGCACGAACAAAGGCCGCCAATATCGGTCTCAAAATAGTCACGACCGTCCAACTTCACCGGAATGTTTGGACGGCGTGGATCATCCCATGACCGGTTGGACAAGCGTTGTCCTGCATACCGGCGGGCCCCCTTCACGCCTGCATAATCGACCACCTCACGACCTATCCAGGGAGGAGCAAACGCTCGCCCAAAGTTCGGTCGGCGTGATGCTTTAAGGGTCGCAGGAAATTCCACTAAAGGTCTTAAATTGATCACGACCATCCAACTTCACCAGCATGTTTGGATGACTTAGATCAGACCCATAGCTGTCAGGCAGGTATTGGCATGTTCACCACCAGCCCAATGTGGGCCCCACATGGTCGGCCTCCCCAAAAGAGGAGCGTAGCTTACTAATTCGTCCATCCAAAGTAGCGTGGACATGAAACCCTAATTAGGGTTTGCGGCATATCACATGTGTCGCAAATCAGTCGCGACCATCCATCTTCGCAGGCATAGATGGAGGGTGTAGATGTAGATTCAAAGGGTCCCAAGCATGTCAACACAATCACCGTGGGCCAGTATACATGCGTGACCAATCGGCCAAGGCCGACCATGGCTAGATTTATCGATTCGTGCGCCCAAACTAGGCATGGTCGCGCGGTTCCAATTGCAAACCGATCTCGACCACTCCACTTTGACGGAAAAATCGAGTGGCTTAGATCACATCTCCATGGGACAGTGAGGTACGGACGTGTACACCGGCAAGCCTTCTACACGCATGCCCGGTCGGTCTTTCCAAAAACATCTCCCATGCATGGATTCGACCAAGATGAGAGTAGGTACTTGCGCACCTCCTAAACCCTAATCTGATGGTCGCAGATGTGGGTCGCAAGTCATCTCGTTCGTCCAACTTCGCCAGCTTGGACGGACAACCTAAGACAGGAGTTAGGCGACCAGTGAGGCATCACCACGATCACCGTCCACCACTCTTCCACATGGGGTGATCGGCCAAAACAAGGCTTGCATGTATAGCCTCCAAACGATCACTCAAAGATGGCTGGACGTGATGCTATTTTAAGACGCTTAAATTCGTGACTTACTCCGTTAAGCCTTAAAACAGTGATGCTTCATACATGCTGAATATATTCGATGCATTACCTGCATAGAATACACACGATATTTCATAAATATCTACTTTCTAAATAACTTAGTCATTTAATCTAGCATCACATGCTACCTTATGTGGGTCCCACGATCCACACATTCGAGGCATCAAACATGTCACAAACTGGGTGATACATACTGGGGTATTGTTCTGGCGGTTTACAGCGTGCAGCATGCAACACGCCATCACAAGAACGTGTCAGGAAGACATGGACGGTTAGTGATGATGAGAGAAGTGGGTTATACCTGATCGTGTGACAACCGCTAACACGACTCCACTACTCCATCACTCCACTTTCTCCACTTCCCACGAGAGACAGGGTTAGGCGCAATGACTTGTATAAATAGGTTCTCCTCCCTATTTCTAAACAAGACAAACGAGACAGAAGCCAACTGTTGATACAATCGTATTCCAACACCAGAACTAATAGCTTTCATTCTGCAAGCCAGTTCAGCTTTCTGATACAAGTCATACACAGCCAACTCCTTCACAATCTCAACATCTTCTTCGCTTCCCTCCCTAAGATCAACCCCATCTCCTTCACTTTGTGACCGAAGCAAGTTTGGAACGGCCATTTCTTGGTTTAGTCCAGAATTGTACAGATTGATTTCTCGAATAAAAAGCACTCCCGTGCAGTGCATTTGTTTAGGGTTTAGATTCATTTCTCATCCACACACCCCAAATTACCAAAACCGGCAGAAATAGTTTTCACCCATAAACAATTGGCGACCACAGTGAGAGATTAATCTCTCGGTTGCAAAATTGAATTCTCATATCTTCGGAAACCATAAATGATTCAGATATCATGGGAAATGTGGCTAGAATGTTGGAGGATGTCCTGGTGAATCAAGATGGTATCGCTAGAAGGCAAAGCGAAACATTCCGCCTTTTGAATGATATAACAGCTCAATTACAAGAAGGATCGGCAGGCATTTACCCAGACAATGCAAGAAATGCTGAATCCTTATCCAGAAGTCATGCCTTTACCAGTGGATATGCAGAGAGAGCGCGTAGCCACATGGGACTCAAGAGAGACGAACAACATGGTCCAGATAGAGACAGAGAATCGAGACAACTCCGTAGAAGAAAAGACTTGTTCGGGATGCCACATCTGCCGGATAAAGAAAGGGAGCCTGCAGCTTACGGAGCCTTGCTAGAAGATTTGTACCTCAAGACTCTTGCCGAAGCTCAGAAGACTGCCCAATCCACAACGACCTTTCAGCTAGGTGAAGAAATGCTCGAGGAGGGAGAGATCAATCAAAGAACACGTGAGTACAAAGGATGGGAGCGTTCAATTCATTCACCCAGCAGTGATATTACGACGCCTTACGCATTCCGTCACCCAGTCAAGTGATCCGCAGATATGATGATACACACTGGTCTTCCAACTTCGTCTCCGAAGCGTGCTTCATATCAAAGCCACATAGAGACGTCACGACGTCCACTAGCGCAAGAAAATCTAGACTCAAGGTATTTACATTTCCCGTTCCCAATGAAAAAGATTTTGGAGATGCTGGAGGCGTGGGTACGAAGCGGAGAGGTGGAGCTACCTCCTGTATGGCGTTCACCGACCGATCAAGAAATAATGGATCCGAGATATTGTCATTATCACCGATTCCTTCACCACCCCACCAGTGAATGAAACGACCTCAAGCGCATTGTTCAGAAGAAGCTTAATTCAGAAGAGTAGCTTTCCCTCTCTGAAAATTAGTGCGGACGATTTCCTTGGAGAGGTTGCTCGGGAAGATTCAGTTTCGTGCAAATGAGGCTCCAAAGAGCAAGTAAGTTCTATCAAACAATTTTACGAGAAAGATAGTTTTATAATTTACTGGGGACTTGACATCCCACACACATAGAAAGAGATTCATTGATCAAACATCATGTTTGTTTCCTTTTCACACGATATTTACAATTTCATGTGACATGTATAATCATTCGTAACCAAGACGCAAATTCTATTTAGAATAATCTCTTTCAGAAAATCAATTGTTCACAAAACTATCTCAAAAATAAACCAGTTCAAAATTTAACCACCTATTAGTTCAAAACCTGAAATCAAATTGTGAAAGGAAATCCTCATAATCACTCAAAAGCATCTAAAGAAAGAACACAAGTAGGCGGCACGAATCCTTCAAGGAAAGTCCTTCAGCAGCAACTCATCCTTCTAAGCAAGAGCATCTTTCATCCTTTGGAGTGCGGCCTGTTTCAGCTTCAACTCCTTAGACAACTTTTCAACCTCTTCTTCCTGGCGAACAATACAGTCTGCAGAAGGAACTTCGTCTTGCAATTTCTGAAGCTCCTGTATTTCAGAGAACCCTTTGAAGAACCAAGGAGCGTTGAAGTCGTACTGCACAAACACGTCCCTATGGCACTTCCAGTCTTCAATCATCTCCTCAGAAACGGTTCGCCCAGTCGTGACGCTCATCCCATGGATAGAGAATAAAACTTCCTGGACGCGGTTGACCAATGCAAGGCGACTTTTGAGCTTCGTAGTGGTAGCAATGTGGCTGTGCTTCTTCCATATCACAGTGTATAACTCCTCGAACTGATACGGCACACTGAATCCCCCAACCAATACATGACCTGCATGAGGGGTATCAAAGGGAGGATTGAAGATAGCCCCAGGAATAACAGGTTGCCTTGCCAATACTTCATCAGGAACCTTGTCAGCTGCAAGAGGCCTTTCAGAAGAAGTCACCATGAATGCCTTATCAATGGGAACCTACTCAGGAAGATATTTAAGGGGAGCGCCTCAGCATTAGCAGATGTCGCCTCTCCTGCATTCCTTCGGATGTCCACTTCACTCTAAATGCTGATTTCCGTCACGGCCTCGTCTACAAGCTCAGTAAGGTTGCCACTTGGGGAGACACTCCGTTCAGTCGAGCTTGCGCCATCTTTGTCATTATCTTGAAGAGGATCAGTATCACCATACCTCTCCTTAAAAGGATCGCCATACTTCTCATGAAGACCAGCATTTCCAGACTCCTCGTTATGAATACGTACCAATCTTGTGAAAATGTTTCCTTTCGGGATCCCCTGATTTCAAACAAGAATCACCTTTAGAAGAAATTGTTCTGGAAAGATGGAGGAGTCAGTAGAAAGAAATTTAAGAAATACCTGCATATTTGAAGAGTTGAAATCCACAGAGCCACACGCCTGCTTCTTAGATCTCACTCCTGCTTGGGGACTGCAGTCGTCGGCTCTGGTTCGTTTACCTGGGAGCGCGCTCAACCGAAAATGATTTCAAAAGATGGTTCACCATGGGAAGTTGTTATAACCTCCTCCGAGAACTTCCTGTCGGTTACCACTGGGTTTTTTCTGATAGGACAGAAAGGAAGACTCTGCACTAACGAAAATGTATCAGCATTAAGAATGTCCGGGAAAAGTTCTTTTGGAGCCTCCAATGGACAAAGAAATGGAACACCCTGGTCAAATCCCATTTGACGGGAAGCCCTGTAAATATTATACGGAGTCACGGTAAATGCTTCGTCAAATAAAGATGGGATATATCCCGGAATGTAGCTTCGCAAGTAAATAAGTTCCCCAAGACTCGCGGTTTCGGCATCAGTACGCAACACAGCATCAGGAACAGTAGAAAAAGTCTTTGGTTGAACAATGTAAGGGTGGATCGGTCTCCATGGACGTAAATCTATGGATTGCACATTGTCGAAGACATCCACAAGCTTCACACCGGCCCTGGGACGTCTTTTCTGCCAACGAAGTATTCTCGAACCACCATACAAATTGTTGAGTGAAGTTGCAGCAACAGGAGCATAGATTTTGAAATTCTCCCACAAACACGCCTGAAGAAAAGCGATGTGGATATGCGACTCCACCTTCTTATACCCGTTGGAAACATGCATGTCCGCTGCTAAGGCGTCCAAATGAGAATACAGTGATCCAAGGAACAAGGCACCTAGAGGAAGGACCTCACCTTTTTCCAGCCGGATAGCAAACCTAACAAGATCACCTCTTATGGTCTTCCTTCCAGAGCCGTCATCAAATATGTCCCTGGATAGCCATAAAGACAGGAATGCAATTAGGCTGAGCTCATCTTCCAACTCCTGATCTAGTTTCGGGTCTGCAGGAGACCACTCCGACACCCACCAGGTGTAAAAGCATTTTGTATCCTTCTTCTCCAGGTCATCGAATTCTGCCTCCTTTCGAAGTATAGCGTCATAATCGCGACATTCTGCATCAGAGAACTTGTAAAAGAAGCTTCCAGCGACAGGTAGGTTCATCAATGCAGCCACGCTTTCCAGAGTAATGGTCATCTCTCCCCATCTACATATGGATGTATGAGTAGAAGGACGCCACCGAGAAATGAAAGTAATCAAGCCTGCAACGTCTTTCTTAATTTGAAGAGTGGCGGATGCCATGACCGCATCGAGGATTTGCGCTTTAATCAAATTGGCTTTAATGATCTTATTATTCAGCATGCGTCTCACCCATCCTTCATAAGGGCCCAGCGAGTATGACAAATCTTGAATTCAATAGGGGAAGGTGGATATTCATTTCTCTGAAGACAGAATCTCATCACAAGTGTTGAAGAAGATGATGGATCAGCTTCCATATTTTCTGAACCAGAGAGCAGGACTATCTTTTGAGAATGATGTTTTTTAATGTTAGGAAAAAGCACGGTGAACAACTCATCGTCTATGTTTGGCATATCTTTGAAGCTATCAACACTCCCTGACTTGGCATCAGCATTATCCCCAGAAGACATCTTAACAAGATCCCTTTTGTTCATTCTACAATAAAAGGCAGGGGAGTCAGTACTTGTATGAAAATGCATAACCACGGCCGAGCAAGATACACATTCACGTTAAAGTACACTAGGTTGGGCAAAGCAAGCAAGGCCGGTATTGGGTCATGTGCAAACAAGGCTGGTATTGGGCCACATCACCAAACGAGGCAGGTGTTGGTTAATTCCGCGAAGCCTGTGTTGGTCGAGATTTCAAGGCTAATATTCTATCACGCAAGCAAGACTATTGCGTCACGCAAGTAGGCGGGTATTGGGTCACATCAGGCCGGTATTGGTCAAGGCCGATCAAGGTCACAACTGGTATTGGGCCACGTCAGTACCCAAGGTTGGTATTAGGCCACGTCAGCAAACAAGGCTGGTATTGGTCGATGTCACGAAGCTTGGTCGAGGTCAGAAAGCTGGTATAGAGTCGATGTTCAATCAGGCATACATGGTGGGACTCACGTTCAACCGAGCATGTATGGTGGGGCCCGCATTCGTTTGCACGTATCATGACACGGTTTCCTTTATTCATGGGAGTCGTGTCTACGAAATTCAAACTAGGGATTTTCTCCAAGTTATAACCTAAAAGCTAGGTTTTGCATGCAAGAAGCAAAAACAACATATTCATGGATTCACGGCTTATTTTACTAAACAATCCTAGCAATATCGGCGGTTTTGCTATCAATTTCATCGAAATTAATCATATGAAGAAGTTTCGTCTACGATGAGATGTTTTTATCAAGAGTGGAAGAGGTTTACCTAAGAACTAGGGTTTTACCTTTCAAAAAAAAAAAAAAAAAATGGGACGCTTACCTTGCTGACGGACGGCGACGGCGTGATCGGCGGCGGTGGTGACAGAAGCTGCGGGCAGAGAAAGAGCTGATCGAACAAAAAAAAATATGTGAGAAAAGAAAAAGGGGTCGGTCCCTTTTATAAGTAAATAATTGGAAGAATCCCAATAGAAAAAGGATTCCTCTTTTGATTTAAACGCCCAAGGAAGGAAACCGGTCCCACCCAGAAATTCCATGCTTGCACGACGCGTTCCCATGGACAATTGCTAGCGGTCGGTCAAAGTTCTTCCGGGTAAACTTCCTTTATCTCATCTCTCTCACATATGTATGTCACCATCTCATGCCTACCCCACAATAGTGTAACCATTATGTGCTAGTCAAGGGACTTAATGTTGATGGTGGATTTTCATTTAAGGTTAAAATGGTAAAAGCCAAAAAATTATGCGCTGACATCCTGCAAAGAATAAAGTCATTGATAAGTGATGAATACTTCTTCACTTTACTAATTCACCTAGAATGGAGCATGTGGCAACAATCCCAGTATTCTGTGAATTAAATACACAAAATTCATCCAGGTTTGAGCATGTAGCAACAATCCCATATACCCTGTGAATTTGTAGCATTATTAATTAATGCATGATTAGCCTTGTATTTCATGTGTCGTTCCCGCTGAACTCTCATTATTGGTGCGGCATGACGACTGAGCGTTTCTCTCAGCAGAGTAACACGAATCTCCAAGTGTCAATAATGAGGCATGCACGAAATTCCTGTACAGGCTACAACTCTCGGTGTGTTATACTAGCCCGATCGAGTATCTGGACTGTCTATGTCAGTCTCAGAAATAATCACGATCACGCAAGTTGGCCGCATGATTTAAGCAGCCTAGAAGATCCTCAGCAGGAGAAGGCTACCACCTTAATAACCACCAGCGGGCCCGTTTATGCTCTGGTCTGTCGAACGCATGTCATGCCTCCAAAACATTCACCAAACACTAACCTGCAAAAGGATGGTCGAACTGGTGAAACCGTTTGGAGAAGATTCGCACGAACAAAGGCCGCCAATATCGGTCTCAAAATAGTTACGACCGTCCAATTTCACCGACATATTTGGACGGCGTGGATCATCCCATGACCGGTTGGACAAGCGTTGTCCTGCACACCGGCGGGCCCCCTTCACGCCCGCATAATCAACCACCTCACAACCTATCCAGGGAGGAGCAAACGCTCGCCCAAAGTTCGGTCGGCGTGATGCTTTAAGGGTCGCAGGAAATTCCACTAAAGGTCTTAAATTGATCACGACCATCCAACTTCACCAGCATGTTTGGATGGCTTAGATCAGACCCATAGTTGTCAGGCAGGTATTGGCATGTTCACCACCAGCCCAATGTGGGCCCCACATGGTCGGCCTCCCCAAAAGAGGAGCGTAGCTTGCCAATTCGTCCAACCAAAGTAGCGTGGACATGAAACCCTAATTAGGGTTTGCGGCATATCACATGTGTCGCAAATCAGTCGCGACCATCCATCTTCGCAGGCATAGATGGAGGGTGTAGATGTAGATTCAAAGGGTCCCAAGCATGTCAACACAATCACCGTGGGCCCGTCTACATGCGTGACAATTCGGCTAAGGACGACCATGGCTAGATGTCTCGATTCGAGCGCTCAAACAAGGCATGGTCGCGCGGTTCCAATTGCAAACCGATCTCGACCACTCCACTTTGCCGTAAAAATCGAGTGGCTTAGATCACATCTCCATGGGACAGCGAGGTACGGACGTGTACACCGAGAAGCCTTCTACACGCATGCCCGGTCGGTCTTTCCAAAAACATCTCCCATGCATGGATTCGACCAAGATGAGAGTAGGTACTTGCGCACCTCCTAAACCTTAATCTGACGGTCGCAGATGTGGGTCGCAAGTCATCTCGTCCGTCCAACTTCGCCAGCTTGGACGGATAACCTAAGGCAGGAGTTAGGCGACCAGTGAGGCATCACCACGATCACCGTCCACCACTCTTCCACATGGGGTGATCGGCCAAAACAAGGCTTGCATGTATAGCCTCCAAACGATCACTCGAAGATGGCTGGACGTGATGCTATTTTAAGACGCTTAAATTCGTGACTTACTCCGTTAAGCCTTAAAACAGCGATGCTTCATACATGCTGAATATATTCGATGCATTACCTGCATAGAATACACACAATATTTCATAAATATCTACTTCCTAAATAACTTAGTCATTTAATCTAGCATCACATGCTACCTTATTTGGGTCCCACGATCCACACATTCGAGACATCAAACATGTCACAAACTGGGGGATACATACTGGGGTATTGGTCTGGCGGTTTACAGCGTGCAGCGTGCAACACGCCATCACAAGAACGTGTCAGGAAGACATGGACGGTTAGTGATGATGGGAGAAGTGGACTTATACCTTATCGTGTGACAACCACTAACACGACTCCACTACTCCATCACTCCACTTTCTCCACTTCCCACGAGATACAGGGTTAGGCGCAATGACTTGTATAAATAGGTTCTCCTCCCTATTTCTAAACAAGACAAACGAGACAGAAGCCAGCTGTTGATACAATCGTATTCCAACACCAGAACTGATAGCTTTCATTCTGCAAGCCAGTTCAGCTTTCTGATACAAGTCATACACAACCAACACCTTCACAATCTCAACACCTTCTTCGCTTCCCTCCCTAAGATCAACCCCATCTCCTTCACTTTGTGACCGAAGCAAGTCTGGAACGACCATTTCTTGGTTTAGGCCAGAATTGTACAGATTGATTTCTCGAATCAAAAGCACTCCCGTGCAGTGCATTTGCTTAGGGTTTAGATTCATTTCTCATCCACACACCCCAAGTTACCAAAACCGACAGAAATAGTTTTCACCCATAAACACACCGCTTGTTTATCATAGCTGTGTGCTTCACCGATTAAGCTCATTTTACATCCTTGAGGACAAGGATGATTCGGAGGAGTGGGATTTGTCATAAACCGAGCTTCATGACAATTAGACTCTGCGGGTTATTTTAGTAGTTTCCTTATTAGTTGAGGGGTAGCCTAGGCATTTCTATTTGTGAGTTGATTTACAACAATATAAGCTGTGTTGTTGTAAGAAAATGGTATGAAGGAATTAATCAAATTAAATGTTCTTCTCTCCCGTAATATCGTCTGCCTCTCTTTCCTTCCCCTAATTCGTCTGATTCTTCTTCTAACCCTCTGATTCCTCTCCCCCTTCTTCAATTATCTCTATCCTTAGAGATTTATCCTGTTCTGAGCTAACTTGTAACGTAGATCGTTACAATTGGTATTCAGAGATGTTTCGATTCTGCGGGTTATTCAATGGAGGTTGCAGATGTGGACGAGTTTGATCCCACAGAATTTACAGAACTTGAATTATTATCTCAGAAGATTTATAGTTTGGGAAGATTTCAAGCTGCAGTATCAGAGAAGCTGGGGGTGAACTTATTCGACCTCCTAAGTAGGTAGAAGGATGGATAAGCTTGTTTTCAGCAGAAATAAAGGATATCCTTGCGATGGAGCGTAGGCTGTGTGTTGAGAATTCGGTTGAAAGTGTTGGATTACTTCAATCGGTGGTTAAACAATTGAAGGTGATGAAAACCTATATCGCTGCCAACACAGAATCAACCCCTATTGATGCAGATAATTTCACTCAGAATTCTTCAATTCCATCAGAAGAAGAGGAAGATGATGGTTGTCTCGATTTCGATTTGCTTATTCCCTCGTTTTTCTTTTATGAAGAGGAAGATTTGTCCGATGAGGTGAGTTTTCACCCTAATGAAGTTAGGGGTACTTACAGTAGCTGTGAGAAACATCAAAGCTTGAAGGAGCTGGTCATTCATCACAGCGGGCTATTGAGTAAGGATTGTTCACCCATTCTTTCTGATTATTCTCGTAGCATATTTGATCGTGGTAAGTATGCAGTCATACCACCCAATTGTTTTAGAAAATGGATTCTTCCATTGATTCTTAGCCCTGGGTTTAAATCAGATTTGGGTTTACATATTCGATAATTCCCTTGTTTGTTAATTTTACAGAAGTTCATGTGGATGGGAAGTTGTTTGTTGAACTGCCTGAGAGTATAGCTTGTCATTTGGGCAGTGACAAGGATGATTTTCTTGTGCTACATAAAACAAGTAAGATGAGTTACAAGTTACTAATAGATGAATGTCTCTTCATGGATATGAATTTTGCTCGGTGGATATATGATCGTGGCAAAGTGTTCGATGTTCTTAAAGAGTATTTTTCTTTTGCTGTCACTTATAGGATTGGTATTGATACAATGACATCTTGTGAGGTGGCTCCTGTTGGGTCAATTCTATTGGGTAATTACAAAGAGGAACTCGTTAATGAGCTTATTTTGAAACATGGTTCCCAAGTAGTATTGTTGGTGGATACCTGGATTGTATCTGTGCTCATGATTGTTTCAAATGGTATGAATAATAAGATGATTGCTGCATTGCCAGAGAGAAATAAATTTTTGTTGCTTATGTCGGCTAGAGTGGCGAGCATTAAGAAGGTACATAAAGGGTCCGTTCAAATGCTGGTAAGGAACGGAGCATATTTTTTTTCTTACAGCTAACATGCGACTCGTTTGAGGCAATTGCAATTTACTTTTTGTGCTTACAGAGTGTCATCGAGAGTGAGGAAGATTACATAACAACAACTGAGTTATATTGGAAACTGCTTAGAGCAGTGAATTCATCTAGTGATCATAAATATTCTTGTTTTATTCCACCCTGGAGTTTGAATATAAGGGAAGAAGATATGTCTACGTCTGCAAAGTTTTTTCGGGTGGACTTATTCAGGGTTATCATTGATAGACAAGAAGGTGATGTACACCATATTCTTTTGCGTGAGTCTCAAAAACTTTCAGTGCTTATATTCTCAGCTTACACAATTGCTAGAACTCGTTTATATCTTTTAAGAATCTATACTTATCCACTTTCTCCTGAGGTGTATGGAAGATATATGATTCAAGAGAAAGTTGTGTTGAAAGTGTTGCAGTCCAACTGTAGTTTTTTATATACATTTAAATTTACCCTGTATCTTCTTTTACGTTGCAACCAACTGGCATAGACGACTTATAACTCGACCATTTCTTTGCAAGGATAGTGGAAACTCAGTTTGCGCTCCTAGAAAATCAAATGATACATGGGAGGCTGGTGGAGTTCTTGAGGTGGAAGTTCAAATTAGTTCCAACTGGGTGGTGGAGCGGTTATGTAGGTTCAGATTTCTTACTTTTGCAATTCACAGACGGGTTACCTACGGATGTAAAACGTGTCCGTGTTCGATCAATGAAGATTCGTCTTAACACAAGCGAGAAATAATATGTATTGAGAATTCTTGTGAAGAGTTTAAATATATTTCTTTCAATCATTACTGAAGCTATAGTCGATCATGGAGTCTGTAAAGTGCAACTTCGAGTTTCTTCTTATCATGTGCTGCTGCCTTTGGATACTTGCATTTCTCCCAATTCTGCTTGTTGTCGAATTTTGTTTGATCGAGGTAAAATGGGTGCAACCATACGGAGGAGTTCTCATTCGACAACGTGGTATTCGCAGGTGATTATAGTGTATAAACTAGAAGATGGTGTGCCTTGGATCCATGTATGTCCTGTTATGGTGTTTTTCTTAGTTGCTGGCATTTATTTTAAGCTGTTGGAAGTACTCAGTGGCATAGTGGTTGGTGTTTGTACTCAGCTGGTAGTTGCAGTTCTGAGGTGTGCCTTCACGATAGTTAAGGTAATTATAAACTATGCTCTAGTAGGTATTCTCACATGGGTTGATGCGCGGCAATGCAAACTTGCCCACAATCAGTTATTAGGTTTGCTAATTCGAGAAAAAGGAGTGGAAAGCAAATGGTACGCGTTGCTCAGTCAAATATGTATGGGAGCTAATGGTGGTGAGAGCATAGTGAAAGAAGTATTTGAAGAAACAAGTAATGAACTGGTGGGTGTTTTTACACAGCTAAGAGATGCAGTTATGCGAATGGGAATGAATAAAAGATTCAAAGAAGTTGTTTGGATTGTTGATGATGCTCGGCTAGGTGTAGGCAGATTACAACAGATTACAACATATGCTTGTGCAAGAGCCACTAGTTCAGCGGAATATCACATCACCAGGGTATTTTCAGCTCTCAAGCAACTCTTACATCTTCATGCCAGGGATACAAGGCATTTTTGGGAAGGAATGTCACAAGATTTCAGTATATTCACAAGCTTTGAATCATCTTTTGGCTACCGCGCTGAGGATATTGTGCACAGGTGCTAAGGTCAACCATAAAGAAGTTATCTTCCCTGGAAAAGATGGGATGGTGCAGATTTTTGTGCTAGGAGTGAGAATTTTTAATTAAATTAGAACTGCATGTTCAGGCTTCTACTGGTGGTGGGCATTTACCAAGCAGTGAGATATCATGATACTCAAGGGCCAAGTTTTGAAGTTTGAATGCTGATTATTTGAAAGAGGAGTGGACCAAGTTGATACCTTCAGTTCGGATGAAGGATTTCAGTTCTCAGGGGCCTTGGTATTAAAGTTTATTAAATTTGCATCTCCTACTGAATTCGAGTTATCACCGCTTGTTTATCATAGATGTGTGCTTCACCGATTAAGCTCATTTTACATCCTTGAGGACAAGGATGATTGGGAGGAGTGGGATTTGTCATAAACCGAGCTTCATGACAATTAGACTCTGCAGGTTATTTTAGTAGTTTCCTTATTAGTTGAGGGGTAGCCTAGGCATTTCTATTTGTGAGTTGATTTACAACAATATAAGCTGTGTTGTTGTAAGAAAAGGGGATGAAGGAATTAATCAAATGAAATGTTCTTCTCTCCCACAATATCGTCTGCCTCTCTTTCCTTCCCCTAATTCGTCTGATTCTTCTTCTAACCCCCTGATTCTTCTCCTCCTTCTTCAATTATCTCTATCCTTAGAGATTTATCCTGTTCTGAGCTAACTTGTAACGTACATCGTTACAAATATTCACTGTTAGATGAAAACCTGATTAGATTCAAGCTAATATTTCTGAACCGTTAGATCGAAAACTTAGCTTGTCACACACAAATGAAATGTCCAATTTTGGATTTATGAACCGTACCCAAACATTAACATTTGTTGGTTCAACAAGTCAACCAAATGGTTAGCCATATGATTACTCTCATATCAACCTTATTCTTCTTCACCAACTAGTTCAAATGACTCAAATGAACTAGTTAGAGAGTTGTTCAATTACAAGGAAATCTTATGTAACTACAAAAGACACAATTGAAGCAAAATCGGTTTGATTCACTCGAATCGGTTCATGAACTTTATAGCCACGGTTAGCAAAAGCATTCCTTAGTTTATTTAAAACATTAGTTTAAGAACAACCGACTTTAGATATAACCTGCTCAAGTTCGCGGACTGGGTTCGCGGACTTAAGCTCATGGAAGGAGTACACAAACTCCAGCAGAAAATCTCGGGCCGAGAAGTTCCGCAAGTTCGCGGACTGAGTTCGCGGACTTGGCTCACGCCACTTCCATTTCTCTTGATCAACAAAGTTCGCAAATTTTGGTTCAAGGAATAAGGAATTATACATATATATGTGTTTCCACAACAATGTTTATATCCTACCAATGGTTATGTAATCTAAACTCTCATTTCAATCATTGAAACATTCTCAGAGGACGGATATAGTCGTTATTCACAGACCATTTTTCGCCAGAGAAATTTTCAAAGTGATTGAAATATAACATGACTTTCGTCACTAGGTAAAGATGAATTCGGCTAAAGCGAAAGCTTACCAACACATATTTCGAGAAATAGATAGGCGAGATAAACTCGGATCGAAATAGAAAATGTGCATAATGAAAGTCTATATATCAAAACGACTTTTGTCTCAAGAGTAGGAGATAGAATAGCTAGACTTTTGAGTGACAGATAAGTTCAAGTCTCCACATACCTTTTAGTCGATGAAGATCCACCAGTTCCTTGAGTAGTCCTTAATCTTGTATGATGATTGCCATGGAGTTCTTGAGCTCAACTACACTTTCTATCCTAGCCCGAGACCTTTAGATATGTAGGATACAAATCAATACTTATACTTTTGATCACTAAAATTGGCAAACATGCTTGAGATAGCAACGCATGCGAGTTCGACCGAGCAATGCTCTAACAGACAAGATTTATCTTGGCTGGTGATATATGACCCTATATGGCTCTGCAACGCTTTTTACTAGGTCTCGAATTTTTTTGATCCTTTCCAAGTTTTCACTAAGTGCATCATGTAGACGACGAAAAGTAAAATCCGACGGAAAAAGAACTAGGTCAATTGGATACAGAATGAAAGAGTTATACGTAAAATATTAAAGTGAGGTAAACTTCCCGAGTCCCCTGTAATCAGATTGAGGGTCCTTGCCTAAACGAATTTTGGAGCAAATATTCGTCAGAATATATACTTTTAGAGCATCATCTGGTCTTTGAAGTACTTGAGAGTGATAAGTTCGACTGGATGGTTTCTCCTTTGATCTGTCACGTTCATAACGAGCTTCATCTTCTCCGGTGAGGTCGATTGCAGACAGACTGGATCCCGACCGTGCTATTCTCATTAGTTTTAGTACTCCTTCTTTAGGAAACGTGTACTTGATCTTATTTTGTTGGATCTATCCATACTGGTAACTCTAAAGGCGTTTTCAGATAAGTCTGGATGTCGATATGAGGTTTTGCAAGATTTGGTTGAGTCCTCAGAAGCTCGCCTTGGTCCTTACCCAACGTTTTCAAGGATTAGAAGTAGATTTTTGTGGAAATAAGTTACTGGGACTTTTTTTCCATAGAGGGAAGGTTTTGGGTGATCCGGGACGTCATTAACTTATTCACTAAGGTCAAACACTCGTTTGTGAGAGAAAATTATTGGTAGAGATGACTCTCCCGGCTAAATATATAATGGATTTACAGAGACTGAAATAATGGAAAGTTTTTTGTGTTTGGATTGGTAGAATCGTCTTTCTTCCTAAGAGACCATGATTCATATCTTTCACTGAGTGAACAACCTCCCACTGTGGTCTCCAATATGTAGTTACCTAAAATCTGAGAGAGGTTAGAAGTGGGATTCTAGGGTTTCTGAAAGTGAGTTACGGGAGGTTGAGCACGAACAGTCTTCGCCTAAACCAGGCACAGTGGCCGTTCAAAAGCTGCTTCAGTCACAAGAGAGGTTAGGGAAAATATTAGAGAGGGAAGCAGATGAAGAGAGAGATCAGAGAATTCTAGGGTTTGAATAAGAATTGCTCTGAGAAGTTATGATAAAATATCCCATAGCTTTGGGAAATAGAGGACCTATTTATAGCTGAATTCTCTAATCTCAGGTCGGTGAAGATAAGGATTGCTTGTTGTCCCGTGCGAAGCAATTCTCCCGTTTCTTCAGGAATATATAAAGATAAACTAGTTTGAGTTTATCTCATTATTCCACCGCCTTTACTCTCTTCTGCGGTGATAAATAAGCCGGGTATTTCTCACACGTGTCATAAACCGCTAGACCAAAACCCTAATTGTTATCCCCACCATTTGTGTGAAGCTGAGTCAGCCTTTGTGATCATATGTAGAGACAGAGAAATATCCTCTTTATCCGAGTTGGCCAAGATAGAGAGATATTCTCCGATCTGTAAGAGTGTCTAGGATGAGTCACATGAAAAGGCATGAGCTGCCTTAAAATTCGTGTGGAGAGTCTGGAAAGGACACTCGATTCCTACGTGAGGCTCGTGCCTATCATGGGGAATATTCAGCCTTGTTTGAGATTTACCGAGAGATTTGAATCTCTCTGAGAGTTTGTGGAGAGAAGTGAATCTCTCTGAGATTTCGAGAAGATATTTGAATCTCTCCGAGATTTTGCAGAGAGATGTGAATCTCTCCGAGATTTTGCAGAGTGATTTGAATCTCTCAGAGAATTTGTTGAGAGATGTGAATCTCTCCGAGATTTTGCAGAGAGATGTGAATCTCTCAGAGATTTTAAGGACGGATCAAAATCTTTACGAGGATTTTCTTAACGGATCTGAATCTCTCTGTGGTCAGCTGGGACTCGTCTTGAAGAGTGAGAAAATATCTCTGCGAGACTTTGGATCACTTATCTTTGACCAGCGTATCTTGCAGAGATGTGCTAGCAGTCAGCTATGTGTCCATATGATGGGGCCAACAAGACCAGTATATCTCGAAAGGATGTTCTAGGAGTCTGTCGAAAATCCCGGAGATAGAATAACCAGTGTATCTCGCGGGGATGTCCTAGTAATTATTCGGAAACCTCAGTAAGTTGAGTCAGAGCCTAGAGCAGACATGACCAGTGTATCCCGCGATGATGTACTAGGAATCAGTCCTTGATCTCAAATAGGGTGAGTCGGGCTTACAGAAGATATGCATATCTCCTCTCTGGCTCATAAGTCCGTTAGGGACGTTTTTACGCATCTATAGAGCCTACATGACCAGCAGTATCTCGTCGAGGATGTATACTAAGAATCATGGCATCATAATCAGCTGCGTCTCGCGAAGACATGCTGGAATTGTGGTTGTTCTGGTTCATAAGTCTACTGGGGACGTTTTACGCTCTACGGATCCTACGTGACCAGCAGTATCTCATCGAGGATGTGCGCTAGGAGCCACGACATCACGACCAGCAGTGTCTCGCGGGGACATACACTATAAATCATGGCAAAGAGTCCCATGAGATTTGAATTTTGTCTATGGTCTTGAAATGACACTTTTCACCCTTATCCAAATTTCACCATCTACAATCATTCACTCAAAAAAAGCGTAAATTTAACACAAAATCAAGGGAAAATACACTCACGTCTCTTCTTCCGTGTTTTCAAAATATTAGGGAGCCTTGAGCCAAATTACCTACGTGACCTCCTACTAAATTAGTTTTTACAACCAAACAAATTAGATACGGAGTGTAATAAAAGGAGAGTACTAAAGCCAAATAAGTAATATGGCGGAATAGTGGTGCTCGGTTCGAATCTCGCTTGTTAGAGCACTGCTCGGTCGAACTCGCAAGTGTTTCTATCTCAAGCTTGTTTGTCAATGTTAGTGATCAAAGGTATAAGTCTTGATTTCTAGTCTACTTATAGTAATGTCTCGGACTAGGATAGATTGTGTAGTTGAGCATTAGACTTCATGGCATTCATCAATTGAAGACGAAGACTACTAAGGAGAGCTTGTGGAACTTCATCAACAAAAGGTATATGGAGACTAAAACTCATCTATCACTTGGAAAGTCTATCTTTACTCTATCTCCTATATTGAGACAAAAGTCGTATTACTATATAGTATTCGACTATACAAATTTGAGATTTCAAGCTGAGTTTAACTCGCTTACATATTTCTCGAAATATGTGTTGGTAACCTTTCGCTTCAACCAAGTTCATCTTATATTCTTGATGAAAGTCAAAAGATGATCATGTGAAAATCGCCGAGTAACATCTTACATGGTTTGTGTGATACAATCATTTGGTGTAGACTTGGAATGTTTCGTTATGATTATTTCAATAAATTGAAAATTGCTATGATGCTAATAGTTCGTGAAAAGAGCTATTTTCATCCTCTAAGAAAGTTTCAATGATTGAAATAGAGTTTAGAACACTTAAACATCATCGTATTATGAACATAGTATGCATTCTTGCATGTATGTGATCCACGACCGGAACTATAGTATGCATACCCTTACACGTACCTGTTAGTTGTGGAATTCCGGGTACCTAAGTACACATACCCGTACGCGTAATGGCGAAGGGCTTGGGTCCGGAAATTTCTGATGTGTTTGGAAGTATGCGTACCCGTTTGCATACTGGTGAACCCAAACTCAGACTGGCTACTTAAGTATGCGTACTCGTTTGCATACTTGAGTGGTTAAAGTTCTAAAATCGGTTTGTTCGTGAACTAATACATTTATATATTAAAGAATGCATTCTTTGCGAACCGTAGCTATAAGTTCATGAATTGATTCGAGTGAATCAAACCGATTTTGCTTCAATTGTGTTCTTGTATACTTCTATGAGAATATATCAATTAAAAACTTTATAACTAGTTTTATTTGAGTCATTTGAACTAGTTGTGGTTAAGATGAATAAGGTTGATATGAGAGTGTTCATGTTAGAGCATAGCTCGGTCAACCTCGCATGCGTTGCTATATCAAGCATGTTTGTCAATGTTAGTGATCAAAACTATAAAGTCTTGATTTCTAGCCTATTAGCTAAGTCTCGGACTAGGATAGGAAAAGTGTAGTTGAGCTCAAGGACTTCATGGTGATTCAACGACAACGACGAAGATCTACACCAAGGAACCGTGGAACTTCATCAACAAAAAGGTATGTGAAGACTTGAACTTATCCATCACTCGAAAGTATATCTATTCTTCTCCTACTTCTTATGAGATAAAAGTCGTATGCTATATAGACTATATCATACACACTTGATATTTCGAGCTGAGTATTCATTGCTTATCTTTTACTCGAAATCTTGTGTTGGTAAAGCGTTTCGCTATGATCAGGTTTATCTTCACCTAGTGACGAAAGTCATGAAAGTTTCAATCACTTTGGAAATTGTTCTGACGAGAAAGGTCTGTTGTTCTTCACGACTGAATATCGCTCACTGAGAATGTTTCAATGATTGAAATGAGAGTTTAGATTATATAACCATGTATTCCTTGAACCGAAGTTTTCGAACTTTGTTGATCAAGAGAAATCGGTAGGGTTGTGGAATTTGCTTGCCAAGTCCGCGATTCCAGTCCGCAGACTCAGTCCGCGAACTGACGGAAGTTCTTGACCGAGAATTTCTGCTGGGATTTCCAAAACTCGTTTCTGTGCTAAGTCCGCGAACTCAGTCCTCGAACCCAGTCCGCGAACTGGCGGAAGTTCTCGACCCGAGAATTTCTAACTCAACCGATTAACTTAAGTCCGCGAACTTGTTTGTGAGCTTAAGAGGTTATGATCTAAAGATGTGCTCTGAACATGAAACATTAATTATTAAGGAATGCTCCGTGGATATAGCCGATTCTAATCGAATCGAATCATCTTTGTTTAAATTGTGTCTTGTGTAGTTACATAATATCTCATAGCAATTGAACAACTCTTAACTAGTTCATTTGAGTCAATTGAACTAGTTATGGTGAAGAAGAACATGATTAATATGTGATGCTCATATGGTTGACCTTTTGGGTTATCATGTTGAACCAACATACTTGTACTCGTTTGGGCATGGTTTTTCTCAAACCCAGTAAACGTGTATCCAAGTGTGTGTGACAAGTTATGTCTTTCGATCTAACGGTTGAGAGATATTGGCTTGAATCTAAATCAGGTTTTCATCTAACGGTCAATAGGGTTTGATTTGTACCTAAGGCAAAACCCTGATTTGAAGGCTATATAAAGGAGACATCTAGCATCGAGCAAACCTAATCCCCAATCGTCTGTGTGCTACTAGTGCTCTCGCTAGAGTCGATATCCATTAACTCTTGAGTTTCTTCTCTAAACTCAAGTTAACGACTTAAAGACTTCATTGGGATTGTGAAGCCAGATCGATACTACTTTTATCGTAGTTGTGTGATCTGATCTTGCATCTTCTATCGTACGAGTACAATCGATTGATTGGCTTGAGATCGTGAGAGTTCTCCGATAGGCAAGAGAAAGAAGTCACAAACATCTTCGTCTCACTGTTTTTGATTCCTCGACAATCCACTTGTGTAGTCAGGAAGGATTGTAGATAGGTGATTGATTAATCTAGGCTGTTCTTCGGGAATATAAGTCCAGATTATCAATTGGTTATTGCTACCTTGATTTTATATCTAAAGACGGAACAAAACCTAGGGTTTATATGTGGGAGACAGATTTATCCTTTCGATAGACTTTTCTGTGTGAGACAGATTCGTTTATTATCAAGTCTGTGATTTGGGGTTGCAGTAACTCTTTGTTGTGGGTGAGATCAGCAAAGGGAATCAAGTACCCGGTGTCCTGCTGGGATCAGAGGCGTAGGAGTACAACTGTACCTTGTATCAGTGGGAGATTGGTAGGGGTTCAACTATAGATCAGTCCGAAGTTAGCTTGGAGTAGGCTAGTATCTGTAGCGGGTTAATACTATATGTATTCAATCTGGACTAGGTCCCGGGGTTTTTCTGCATTTGCGGTTTCCTTGTTAACAAAACTTCCGGTGTCTGTGTTATTTCTTTTCCACATTATATTTTATATAATAGAAATAATACATGTTGTGCGTTCGTGATCATCAACTTCTCTAATCCAACTTTTGGTTGTTGATTGTAGTTGATTGATCCTTGGACATTGGTCTTTGGTACCGTCCAAGTTATCTCTCTTTGATAAAGACTCACTATTGATTTTAGCTTGAGTAGAAATCAAATCGAGAGATTGAGATAATAACTCTTTGAGATACTTTTTATCTAGATTGAGTCTCACTGTCTAGTTGATTCTCTAGCAAAGTATTTCGGATTTTAGTCCATACAGATTGCTAAGCGAAATATTGGGTGGTGTTATTAGACCCCCGCTTTTTCAATTGGTATCAGTGCAGGCAAACACGTTGAAGACCTCATCAGTCTGTGTTTGTATCAATCTGACTTTATGTACAGAAGTGTTATCTCTGTTAACGTACCACCAGTCCTCGATGGCTCAAACTATTTATGGTGGAAAGTTGTTATGCGCACATTTCTTCAATCGCGTGACTTCCAATCATGGATATGTGTTGTAAATGGCTATGCGACTCCTGTTGTTATGGAAAGAGATGTTGTTTTACCAAAAGATTTATGTGTGTACAATACTGTCGAGTTAGTTGCTGCAAGGCAAAACTCCGACGGGTTGAATGCCATCCTGCATGCTATTACCCCAAACCTTAGACATTATGTGGCATCATGCACTACGTCTAAAGAAGCTTGGGATACTTAAGAAAGCGTATTCGAAGGTAACCCCAGTGAAAAGGAATCTAGGCTTCAAAACCTTAAGTCCGAATGGGAAGACCTTTATATGGCAGAAGAAGATTCGTTCGACGATTTTTATCACAAACTGTCTGAAATTGTTAATGCATCATGTGCATTGGGTAGGGCAATTCCTGAAAAGGAAATTGTGATGAAATTCCTCCGATCGCTGCCATCTAGATACGAATCTAAAAGACATGCCATTGTTGAAGGAAATAACCTTAATACTCTTTCCCGAAACACAATTGTCGGAAAAATTAGAATTTTCGATCGGGAATATATGGCAAGAGATGATCACCAATTGATTGGCAGTCGTGCCACCTCTCCTGATCACAAGTCTTGTCATCCGAATTTGACGAAAGAGAAAAATGAGAATTGCTTTATTTCTACGTTGTCTCTGTTTATACAAAAACTTAAGAAAATCCTCAGACGTAGTAAAAGAAGTCTCAAAAGGAAACTCCGTTAGTCAATACAAAGGATAAGAATACCAAGAAGAGCCATACTAATGAAACTAGTCTTGTCTGTGTTCAAGTCTCTTCAAAAAATCCTGAAATTGAGGTAAGAGAGATAACTAAAGCATGGATGAATACTCTTGATTGTTGTCATGAGGAAATCTATGATTGATCTCTCAGTCTTTTTGCTGAAAATCATTCTCATGATTCTGTGGATCAGCAAACCTCTCCTGATTGTGTATTGAACTCCAGGAGTTTCTCGGAAAAAATCCTACTAAATCGCTCTGTTCAGTTGAGTTCATCTGAGGATCATCTTAGCACATCAAATAAAAAACAGTCTCGTCTGGCTAACCGTTGTATGACGAAAAAGGAAAGGAAGTCCTCCCTTCATCAAAAGGCGTTTTCAAAAACGGTGCGGGATTGGAAAAAATCAACAGTAATGTTTTTTAAAACTGTGATTACATTGGATAGGAAAGTTCTTCGTAATTCTCCTTCTCAAATGGATAAGCATAAACCTAGTACAATGAGTGGTTTCTCTCTCTGCAGGATTTATCCCAGTCCAAACTTGGATTGGAGGCCTTGTGTTCACTAATCTTGTTGAAAAATGGTTCTTGTGTTTCTTCCTCTTACAGAAGGATCATGATATACAAGAGGACTGTGATATAATCTGTGTGTGCTTTTATCAGGTCGTGTTCATAAACGACTCCATATTTTCAGGTAACTAACTTCTGTTAAGGTTTGATAAAAAAGGGTATTTATGGGATTTCTACTCCCTAGTTTCTTTTTAAGCACTACCTCTTATACTTTCTCATTTCATCTTCTCTACCATGTCCTCCTCTAGTCTTTCAAGTAAAGAAAGTGATGTATGGACGGTTATGTTTCCTTCAAAGAAGATTCGTTTCGACTCTTCTGATAATGAGACATGCTATGACAAACATGTCTCTTCTTCTGATGAGAACCCTACTGTCTCTCAGTTTGATAAGCTCTCTTTAACAATGAATCTCGTCTTGGAACAAGTTCGTGCTCTGAAAAATGAACTTGAAGTTTCTTCCAAAAGACTTGAAGAGAAAATGGATAGTCTTGAATCAAGGATTGACCTAATCGAAGATGAGCTTGAAGAATATAGGGAATACGAGAAGAACATTCAAAGTAATTGAAATGATTTACAAGAGGTTTAGATACCTAGGATGTCTTCTTTTTGGATTAGTTGGAAGAATAACTAGTGCTTTGAATAGCGATGATTGTGACTACACATAGCTATTTTTGTTTCATTCTCTTATGTTATTTTTTAGGTTTATTGGTATTAAATTCTAAAAATATTTGGAGGATGATGATTATTGCAGTATTTCTTTGGTTTGTTATATTGCAATATTTTTATGGGATATGTATTGTTTGCATGCGTGAACTTGAAGGTCCCATATTGCGGTCAAAAGTAAAGTCGTTCATGAATTGATATTCGTATTGATGAAAGGACGAATGGACTTTTGACATATACAAAAGTTATGCCTATGCAATCATGTATTTGATGGAAAATAGGATTAAATCTTTTGAATGACAAGGATAAAGCCTATTATGTTGTTATGCATATAATGATGCAAATATAGAATAGATCCTTGTATGTTATCCACGGTATTGATCTTCATTGATCCATTTTATTATGTTTTACCGTGAAGATCCATTATGTGTCTTATGTTGAGCACCTTACAACTAAGTCGATTAACCTTGGCTTTGTTGGTTGTTCCGTAAGATGCTATATGTTGAGCGTTATGAACTAAATTAATCATCCTTGGTTATTTAGTTTTGTACACCATAAGTTTTCCTTCTTATGTTGAGTACATGTGCGGTTAAGATGGTCATGTTTCATGATAATCTTAGTCGGGGTTCCATAATCTCTTATGTTGAGTCCAAAATAATTAAATTGATTACCTTGGTGATTATTTTGGTTACTTGTTTGTATTCCAATTAGATTAATTATAGGTTCTCTTGTAATTAATCTAATAGAGTTTTCATATATTCCACAAGTTCTTGTGTTGAGTATATGAACGACTACACTATCATGTTCTCTTGGTTAATGTAGTCACGTATTACGTAAGGTTTTCCTTATGTTGAGTACTTGAACGGTTAAGTTAGTCACCTTCATATGATTAACTTAGTCGTAGCATGTTACTCCGTGAGTTTACCTATGTTGAGCACTTTCAATTAAATTGATCACTTTTGTGTTTTGATTTAATTGCGTATTCCAATTAGAATATTCATGGGTTTACTTGTGAGTATTTTGGTTGAGTTTTGGATATAAAAAATCATTCACATGGTTTTGGGTGTCCAAATAAAAATCCTTATTTTCTTTCGAAATTAAGGTCGCTCTTGTTGTTCCTTTGGGAATGACATCAAATGGGGGAGAGTTCTTTTGAACTTGTGCTTAATGGTAATATCTTGGCGGGGAGTGCATCTGTGGAATTTTATAGGGGTTATATTGCGTATTAAAACTCCTTGATGAATGCTATTAGCTTCGGCCATAAGATTGCATCTAAATTAAGATGATATGTTGTCTTTCTTTTGGTCATGAAATGTCTCTTGTGGAAATTTCATTATGAACCCGTTCTTGTACCTTTGCCAATTTTATTGACAAAAAGGGGGAGAAATATTGTAGGTCACACTACAAATACATATGGTTCTCGGATCATTGTGTAAGGGGGAGTGGTTTCCATGATCGAGATGGAGTATTGACTAAGGGGAGTGATACATATCACCATAGTATTATTTTTAAAGTCGTGATGCAGTTGGACTTTGATGTTCATAATAATACTATGACACTGTATAATAATGATCGAGAATCTCGATTTCTCTCATTGTTATAGCTATGGATCTTCAACAACGGTGATAGTAAACTTACAACCTTTGGGATCATTGGAGTACTTGGAAGGACGAAGATTTTAAGGAACGTTGAAGATTTGACTATGGAATATGAGCCACTAAAATTTATCTTTTTTGTATTCCATATGTATTAATAGTTTTGTCACTAAAATTGAAAAAGGGGGAGATTGTTAGAGCATAGCTCGGTCAACCTCGCATGTGTTGCTATATCAAGCATGTTTGTCAATGTTAGTGATCAAAACTATATAGTCTTGATTTCTAGCCTATTAGCTAAGTCTCGGACTAGGATAGGAAAAGTGTAGTTGAGCTCAAGGACTTCATGGTGATTCAACGACAACGACGAAGATCTACACCAAGGAACCGTGGAACTTCATCAACAAAAAGGTATGTGAAGACTTGAACTTATCCATCACTCGAAAGTATATCTATTCTTCTCCTACTTCTTATGAGATAAAAGTCGTATGCTATATAGACTAGATCATACACACTTGATATTTCGAGCTGAGTATTCATTTCTTATCTTTTACTCGAAATATTTTGTTGGTAAAGCGTTTCGCTTTGATAAGGTTTATCTTCACCTAGTGACGAAAGTCATGAAAGTTTCAATCACTTTGGAAATTGCTCTGACGAGAAAGGTCTGTTGTTCTTCACGACTGAATATCGCTCTCTGAGAATGTTTCAATGATTGAAATGAGAGTTTAGATTATATAACCATGTATTCCTTGAACCGAAGTTTTTGAACTTTGTTGATCAAGAGAAATCGGTAGGATTGTGGAATTTGCTTGCCAAGTCCGCGATTCCAGTCCGCAGACTCAGTCCGCGAACTGACGGAAGTTCTCGACCGAGAATTTGTGCTGGGATTTCCAAAACTCGTTTGTGTGCTAAATCCGCGAACTTAGTCCGCGAACTGGCGGAATTTCTCGACCCGAGAATTTCTGCTGAGTTTGAAAAACTCAACCGATTAACTTAAGTCCGCGAACTTGTTTGTGAGCTTAAGAGGTTATGATCTAAAGATGTGCTCTGAACATGCAACATTAATTATTAAGGAATTCTTTATGCAAACCGTGGCTATAATGTTCATGAGCTGATTCTAATCGAATCGAATCATCTTTGTTTCAATTGTGTCTTGTGTAGTTACATAAGATCTCATAGCAATTGAACAACTCTTAACTAGTTCATTTGAGTCAAATTGAACTAGTTATGGTGAAGAAGAACATGATTAATATGAGATGCTCATATGGTTGACCTTTTGAGTTATCATGTTGAACCAACACACGTGTACTCGTTTGGGCATGGTTTTTCTCAAACCCAGTAAACGTGTATCCAAGTGTGTGTGACAAGCTATGTCTTTCGATCTAACGGTTGAGAGATATTGGCTTGAATCTAAATCAGGTTTTCATCTAACGGTAAATAGAGTTTACTTTGTACCTAAGGAAAAACCCTGATTTGAAGGCTATATAAAGGAGACATCTAGCATCGAGCAAACCTAATCCCCACACATATGTGTGCTACTAGTGCTCTCGCTAGAGTCGATCTCCATTAACTCTTGAGTTTCTTCTCTAAACTCGAGTTAACGACTTAAAGACTTCATTGGGATTGTGAAGCCAGACCGATACTACTTTTATCATAGTTGTGTGATCTTGTTAGAGCATAGCTCGGTCAACCTCGCATGTGTTGTTATATCAATCATGTTTGTCAATGTTAATGATCAAAACTATAAAGTCTTGATTTCTAGCCTATTACCTAAGTCTCGAACTAGGATAGGAAAAGTGTAGTTGAGCTCAAGGACTTCATGGTGATTCAACGACAACGACGAAGATCTACACCAAGGAACCGTGGAACTTCATCAACAAAAAGGTATGTGAAAACTTGAACTTATCTATCACTCGAAAGTCTATATATTCTTCTCCTACTTGTTATGAGACAAAAGTCGTATGCTATATAGACTATATCATATACACTTGATATTTCGAGTTGAGTATTCATTGCTTATCTTTTACTCGAAATCATGTGTTGGTAAAGCGTTTCGCTTTGATCAGGTTTATCTTCACCTAGTGACGAAAGTCATGAAAGTTTCAATCACTTTAGAAATTGCTCCGACGAGAAAGGTCTGTTATTCTTCACGACTGAATATCGCCCTCTGAGAATGTTTCAATGATTGAAATGAGAGTTTAGATTATATAACCATGTATTTCTTGAACCGAAGTTTTCGAACTTTGTTGATCAAGAGAAATCGGTAGGATTGTGGAATTGGCTTGCCAAGTCCATGAACTGACGGAAGTTCTCGACCGAGAATTTCTGCTGGGATTTTAAAAATCGTTTGTGTGCTAAGTCCGCTAACTCAGTCCGCAAACCCAGTCCACGAACTGGCGGAAGTTCTCGACCCGAGAATTTCTGTTGAGTTTGGAAAACTCAACCGATTAACTTAAGTCCGCGAACTTGTTTGTGAGCTTAAGAGGTTATGATCTAAAGATGTGATCTGAACATGAAACATTAATTATTAATGAATGGTTTATGAAAACCGTGGCTATAATGTTCATGAGCCGATTCTAATCGAGTCGAATCATCTTTGTTTCAATTGTGTCTTGTGTAGTTACATAAGATCTCATAGCAATTGAAGAACTCTTAACTAGTTCATTTGAGTCAATTGAACTAGTTATGGTGAAGAAGAACATGATTAATATGAGATGCTCATATGGTTGACCTTTTGGGTTATCATGTTGAACCAACATACATATACTCGTTTGGGCATGGTTTTCACGAACCCAGTAAACGTGTACCCAAGTGTGTGTGACAAGCTTTGTCTTTCGATCTAACGGTTGAGAGATATTGGCTTGAATCTAAATCAGATTTCATCTAACGGTGAATAGAGTTTGCTTTGTACCCTAAGGCAAAACCCTGATTTGAAGGCTATTTAAAGAAGACTTCTAGCATTGAGCAAACCTAATCCCCACACGTCTGTGTGCTAATAGTGCTCTCGCTAGAGTCGATCTATATTAACTCTTGAGTTTCTTCTCTAAACTCGAGTTAACGACTTAAAGACTTCATTGGGATTGTGAAACCAGACCGATACTACTTTTATCGTAGTTGTGTGATCTGATCTTGCATCTTATATCGTATGAGTACAATCGATTGATTGGCTTGAGATCGTGAGAGTTCTCCGATAGGCAAGATAAAGAAGTCTCAAACATCTTCGTCTCACTGTTTGTGATTCCTCGACAATCCGCTTGTGTGGTCAGGAAGGATTGTAAAGAGGTGATTGATTATCTAGGTTGTTCTTCGAGAATATAAGTTCGGATAATCAATTGGTTCTTGTTACCTTGATTTTATATCTAAAGACGGAACTAAACCTAGGGTTTATCTGTGGGAGATAGATTTATCCTTTTGATAGACTTTTTTGTGTGAGACAGATTCGTTTATTATCAAGTCTGTGATTTTGGGTTGGAGCAACTCTTTGTTGTGGGTGAGATCAGCATAGGGAATCAAGTACGCAGTGTCCTGCTGGGATCAGAGGCGTAGTAGTACAACTGTACCTTGTATCAGTGGGATATTGGTAGGGGTTCAAATATAGATCAGTCCGAAGTTAGCTTGGAGTAGGCTAGTGTCGGTAGCGTCTTAATACAGTGTGTATTCAATCTGGACTAGGTCCCGGGATTTTTCTGCATTTGCGGTTTCCTCGTTAACAAAACTTCTGGTGTCCGTGTTATTTCTTTTCCGCATTATATTTTATATAATAGAAATAATACAGGTTGTGCGTTCGTGATCATCAACTTCTCTAATCCAACTTTTGGTTGTTGATTGTAGTTGATTGATCCTTGGACATTGGTTTTTGGTACCGTCCAAGTTATCTCTCTTTGATGAAGACTCGCTATTGATTTTAGCTTGAGTAGAAATCAAATCGAGAGATTGAGATAATAACTCTTTGAGATACTTTTTATCTAGATTGAGTCTGACTGTCTAGTTTATTCTCTAGCAAAGTACTACGGATTTAGTCCATACAGATTGCTAAGAGAAATATTGGGTGGTGGTGTTAGACCCCCGTTTTTTCAATTGGTATCAGAGCAGGCAAACACGTTAAAGACCTCATCAGTCTGTGTTTGTAGCGATCTGACTCTATGGACAGAGGTGTTATCTCCATTAACGTACCACCAGTCTTCGATGGATCGAATTACTTATGATGGAAAATTGCTATGCGAGCTTTTCTTCAATCGCGTGATTTTCAATCGTGGGTATATGTAGTCAATGGGTATGATGCGCAGTTGTTGCAGTCTGAAACGGAACTGTTCCCAAGAATATTGGTGAATACAATGCTGCCGAGATTCTTGCTGCAAAGCAGAATTCTGAAGGGATGAATACTATCATACATGCCATTTCCCCAAGTCTTCAACACCATGTGTCTAATTGCACTAGGTCTAAAGATTCTTGGGATATCTTAGAAACCGTATTTGAAGGAAACTCCAGTGAAAGGGAAGATAGGCTTTAAAACCTTAATTCCGATTGGGAGAACCTTCGTATGGCAGATGAAGAAACATTTGATGAGTTTAATCACAAAGTGTCTGAAAATGTTAATGCATCTTTTGCATTGGGTAAGACTATTCCTGAAAAGGACATTGTGATGAAAATTCTCAGATCGTTTCCATCCAGATACGAGTCTAAGAAGCATGCCATCGTTGAGGGGAATAACCTTAATAATCTCTCTAGAAACACCTTGGTTGGGAAGCCAAAGATCTTTGATCATGAGCATACATCCAAAGTCGGTAAGGATGTTGCCTTTAAAGCACACAAGAGCACTAAATTACTTGCCAAAGGTAAAAGTGTTCATGTCTCGGAGGATGATCAGTCTGAGAATGATTTTTCAGATGAAGACCTTGACAAGTCGGTCTCCTTGATCACAAGACAGTTTATGGATCTTCTGTTGAAGAGAAGTAAACGGTTTTCAAGAGACAAACCTAGGTCATCAGACAAACCTCATGGTCGCATACCTCCTAAAAACAGGGATGCTGACGAGGCTGATGACGAGGACATTCCTCAGTGCTTTAAGTGTAAGGGGTTTGTCCATTTTGCAAACGAATGCCCTAATCACAGAAAATACACTGGGAACAAAGGTCTAGCTGTAACACTTGATGAAATGTCTGAAACCTATGATTCCGATGAAGATAGGAAATCAAGTGTAGGGATTCTTGGTGAAAACATCGATTTTGATACTTGTAGCAATACATATATCAACCTCAATGGGTTCAGGTAAGAAGGAAACCCAATCAAGCTGGAAGATTCGATTGATTTATCCTATGGAAACTCTGATCGTGATGTTTCAGGATCTACTATGTGTTTAGCCGCCGTCGCACCACAGATACCTGAATATTATCCAAGATTGATGTGCTCGTTTTGTTCGATGAAAGGTCACGAACTATCAAGATGTTACAAGTATAAGCATCAAATGAGGCATGCCAACAAACTTCAACGAAGAGCAGATCGATTAGCAAGAAAGTTGGAACTTGCTCAAAAGACCGCCAAGGTATGTAGGATCTTATCTTCTTCAAAGAAGTTGGTTTCCAGGGATAGAATTAGACCATTTGAAAAGAAAGTATGGTCAAATTGTTTTGATAGACAGAAGCCTGAAGATTCCTCTCTTGAGGAAAGTGGTGGACAAATTGTTGTTCACCACAACACAAATTAGTTGTGTTGTTATGCAAATCTTGTCTCATGTGCCTGATCAAAAGAGACAAGATCGCAAACGTGCAGGCTTGTGGAAAAGTGTTTCTTTAGGATTGTTGTTTTTTGTCTATCAAACAAAAGAAAGGGTTATTATCGACAATTTTACTCTTTATAGGGTTTAGATTTGGACGACCACGAACCCGTTTTTAGGTTTCGAACCCTACATTCCTTTTTCCTTCTTGATATCCTTTTTATCTCTAGACCTGATGAGATTGTGAATTCCATCCACAAAAATCAGTTGGTTATAACTGTTCTCAAAGCATGTCTATGTAGATAATTGATGTCAACATGATTGTTAAGCCATCAATCAAGGAAAAAGAAAAATCTCCTGTAACTCCATCCCGAAAAAGAAAAAGGAGGAATACAAGAAAGCCAAAGGCAGTGTCTTCTAACTCTCAGAAGTTTTCCGATGTTCTTGATGAGTTGAAGGAAGTAAGAAAGGAGATTCGTGAAATAAAGGCTTTTATGTCAAAGTCCTTAGAAATTCAGAGAGCCCTGGTACGACATAGTCAGCCAAGACAGTTCATTGATATAAACTCCTATCTTCGTGAACCGTATGTTCCAATGGTTGTTGACAACAAGAAGTTTGGGAATGATGCTGCATTTCTCAAAGGCATTGTCGCCTAGGATGTCTTCTTTTTGGATTAGTTGGAAGAATAACTAGTGCTTTGAATAGCGATAATTGTGACTACACATAGCTATTTTTGTTTCATTCTCTTATGTTATTTTTTAGGTTTATTGGTATTAAATTCTAAAAATATTTGGAGGATGATGATTATTGCAGTATTTTCTTGGTTTGTTATATTGCAATATTTTTATGGGATATGTATTGTTTGCGTCCGTGAACTTGAAGGTCCCATATTGCGGTCAAAAGTAAAGTCGTTCAGGAATTGATATTCGTATTGATGAAAGGACGAATGGACTTTTGACATATACAAAAGTTATGCCTATGCAATCATGTATTTGATGGAAAATAGGATTAAATCTTTTGAATGACAAGGATAAAGCCTATTATGTTGTTATGCATATAATGATGCAAATATAGAATAGATCCTTGTATGTTATCCACGGTATTGATCTTCATTGATCCATTTTATTATGTTTTACCGTGAAGATCCATTATGTGTCTTATGTTGAGCATCTTACAACTAAGTCGATTAACCTTGGCTTTGTTGGTTGTTCCGTAAGATGCTATATGTTGAGCGTTATGAACTAAATTAATCATCCTTGGTTATTTATTTTTGTACTCCATAAGTTTTCTTTCTTATGTTGAGTACATGTGCGGTTAAGATGGTCATGTTTCATGATAATCTTAGTCGGGGTTCCATAATCTCTTATGGTGAGCCCAAAATAATTAAATTGATTACCTCGGTGATTAGTTTGGTTATTTTTTTGTATTCCAATTAGATTAATTATAGGTTCTCTTGTAATTAATCTAATTGAGTTTTCATATATTCCACAAGTTCTTGTGTTGAGTGTATGAACGGCTACACTATCATGTTTTATTGGTTAATGCAGTCACATATTCCGTAAGGTTTTCCTTATGTTGAGTACTTGCACGGTTAAGTTAATCACCTTCATATGATTAACTTAGTCGTAGCATGTTGCTCCGTGAGTTTACGTATGTTGAGCATTTTCAATTAAATTGATCACTTTGGTGGTTTTGATTTAATTGCGTATTCCAATTAGAATATTCATGGGTTTTGATGAGTGCCAAATATTGTATATTTTTATCCCTTTTTGTTGGCATTTTAACTCATCTTTTGTGCATTAATTCTACATTTTATCCCATATTCTGTATTTTCATTGTTTTCAAGAATAAATATTTTTATTAATTAATTTTGCATTTTTAGGTAATAAATAAAGTTCGGATGAGTCGCGGAGCGAAAAGAGCAGAAAAGTAGTGAAAAGCCGGGAGAAATTACGCAAGGAAACCGCGAAGAATGGTGCGCACAACCTCATTTTCTACACACAAAAGCGCCTCCGTTCTCAGCCATCAGATCAGTTCTCAGAAGCATCCGACGGTCGCTCCTTCATAGATCATCAAAATATGATGTCTCTGCCGAGCACCACAGCGCTGAAATTCCAAGCCTTCAGATTAGATGGTAGTTGAATCCAACGGTCGATCCCTTGCTGTTCATCGAAGTTTGATATCTCCGCTTCACACTCCAGTACCTAACTCCATCAAGTACCGTTCATTTTGTTGTATCATATAATCCAACGGTCGCTCATCGCTTACCCCCGCATCACCGTCCGATCTACCAACCATCTTCGCATCTCGCAGCTCAGAGTCACAGAACATCAAAACTAGATACACCTGCCTTACACCCTAGTGACCGAGCACCACCCACCTAACCAGACACACCCCCCTTCTCTCCCAAACCATCGAGCCATACCCTCTCCACTATCTTCTCCACAGCAGAACCATGTCCTGCCACCGTCTTCTTCACCACACCGCCACCAAACACCACCATACCACCAACTCTCTATTCTACCTAAACCCATCACGTACCATCCCTTTAATCATCATTTACAACATCAATTTCTCATCTCTCTGCCTAAAACCCTAGGTGAGAAATTGGTGATATATATGATGATTAAAGCATCAATTGGAGGCGTGGGAAGCATCAGGAGACTAAGGAGAAGCATGGGTCGAAGTCAGTAGCAGTTTTCAGAGATTAGGTATGGATTGATTTTATTTCTTATAAACCCTAATTTCATAATTTGGGGATAATTGGGGGAAAGTGATTGAATGTATAATTAGAGGCATGGGTCGACGTATTAGGGCTGTTGTCAGTAGGTTAGGTGAGTTAATTTCACTTTTTGGGTGAAACCATAACTTCACTGATTTCTTTTGGGTAGAACCCTAATTGTGCTTGTGGATATAAATAGCACTGTGGTGTGTTGTAATAGTTATGTTGGGATTAGCCCACATCCAGGACTCTCATGTCCTGTTAACTGTTAATTTTCAATTTTCAATTTACAAGCTCATTTCAGTTCATGTTGTTCTCAATATTGTTTCTTGTTAATTGCTGTGCTCTTGTTATGTTTGTGATGTTGTGTTATTCACTGTTAATGTTAATGTGTTAAGTATCATGTTAGGTTCAATTAATTCCTGTTAGTATTTCAGTTTTGTTCATTGTTAGTCAGTTAGTCCTGTTAACTTGTGTTGTTGCTCACTGTTAGTATCAATGTTCCTGTCATGTTTGTTTTACTGTCATTTGAAGGAATGCTAGGCTAGATTTCTTAGAAGCTTTGTGCTGATTGTGCAATGGCAAGAAATCAGTGCTCATAGCAAGCTGATGTTCTTGCCATTCTCCTTGTATGCTTAGGTTGTAGTGTTGATTGTGCATTGGGGGAAATTAGTGCTCACTAGTGACAATGAGCAAGCTAATTTTCCTCCCATTCTTTTAGTTTGCCTGTATCCTGTCTTAGCTTTGCTTCATTTCAGTTTCTTATTCACCCCTGCCCTTGGCCTTAGGCCTTGGTTCATTCTTGTTTTGTTTTGCTTTTGTTCATTGTTTTGTTGCTGTCTAGTTTTCATTTGTTTTGTTTCTTGTTTTTGCCCTGTGTTGTTTTTGCTTGCTGCATTTTCTGCACTGCCTTGTCTGTTTCTGCTACACTGCTGCCTCTGTTGTTGTCTGCTGCAGCAGCTGTTGCTGCAGCCTTTGCTTTCCTGTGCACTGCTTGTGCAGCTGCTGCTGCAACTCATCTGCAGCTGCTGTGCAGCACTTGTGCTGCTTTTCTCCCCTTGCAGCTGCTGCTGCTGCCTTCCTGCAGTTCCTGCTGCATCACTATCTGCCCTGCTGCCACTTCCACTGCTGCCAAGCTGCTGCTGCTCTTGTTGCTGCCAAGGTTGCTGTCAGGCTGCTGCTGCCCTGCCACTTCTTCTGCTGCCAAGCCAAGTCCAGCTCCTGCACCCAACTAAGTCCAAAATCCAACTGAGCTCAAAGCTCAGCTCATCCCAAATTCATTAAGGCCCAATCCAATTCAACTGTGGGCTTAATCAAAAGCCTAAGTTTAAGGCCTAAGCCCATTTGCACTTCAAAGAACAAACTGAGCCCAAGCTCAGTTCCTTTTGTTGAGAACAAACCCAATAGTACATGAAGCCCAACACTTCCAAAAGGCTTCTAAGCCCAAAGCAAATCTAGGAACCCAATTAGCTAAAACACTTCCAAAACACACCCGATCTCTGTGGATCGACCCGTACTTGCACGAGCTACAACTGACGACCGTGCACTTGCGGTATTACTGTAGGCCCCCGTTTTTATCGCTTCATTTTATACACTTCTCCGGGCCCACCAAGTTTTTGGCCGGGGATAATTTCTAATACCCTTTTCGAGGCCTGCCAAGTTTTTGGCGCCGCTGCCGGGGATCATTTTTAGGACCTTTTAGAAGCCTACCAAGTTTTTGGCGCCGTTGCCGGGGACTGCCAAGTTTTTGGCGCCGTTGCCGGGGATTGGGGCTGCCGGGGATTGGTGCTGTGTTTTATCTGTGTTTTTCTTAGCTATTTTTGCATTTCATTGCATAGCATTTGCATCTGCATCTGCATCTGCTTCACTTCATTTGCTGTTGGACATGTTGTTCTGAACCTGTTTTTCCTCTGCTGGGACGCCACCAAGGAAAAGAACCAAAACCCAACTGGGTTTTTGCAACAATATCAGAGCAGCTGGGCTGTGCTAAAAAGGTAAGCCTAAACCCATTCATTGAGAGAACCCAACCTGTGGGCTTCCAAATTTTTTTAATTGTGGGCTTGTAATAATTAACCCAATTTTTTGGGCTTTTTATTTTTCTATTGTGGGTTTGTAATAATTTAATTTTGGGCTTGTTTGTTTAATTTGTGGGCTTGTTTAAATTCTTTCATTGGACTTGTATTTTGGACTCTGGGTTTAAACCCAGCTGAGCTTATAACTGATTGTGGACTTGCTTCCACTCAAAAGTGGACCTCGAAACCAAAGTTTTAAAACAAACGTCGGGCCTTAACCAACTGGGCCAAATTAAACTTTCAAAATTAAAACTTGGATTTTCGTAGGCCGCAGCCTTCATTCCATTCCATTAGAGGACAACAGTGGGCTTGCTCCCAATTTTAAAAACCAAATTTTATTTTCTTTATTAAAAAAAAAAAAAAAAAAAAAAAAAAAAAAATTTACTTTTTTCCCGTTTTTAAAAAAAAAAAAAAAAAAAAAAAAAACCAAATTTTTTTCATTAAAAAAAAAAAAAACCAATTTTGTAAAAAAAAAAAAAAAAAAATTTTTTCCATTTGTATATATTTTGCTAATCCAATATGAACCTCCGGCTGAAATATGTTGGATTTTTGCCTTGAATAACGGAGTTTTAATTCTGCTTTCGCCGAAATCGGGTATTCTCTCTCCTTTTTACTCTACTCAGCATGTCCCTTTCCATATGTTGCATTTTAATTCTTTCCATATTTTGAAACATTGAGGACAATGTTTAGTTTAGGTTTGGGGGTATAGAGTAGATACCATGATAATTTGCCATAATTGAAAACGAACTCCTCTTCTTTTTGAAAAAATTGAAAAATTCCAAAAAAAAATTGAAAAATCAAAATTCTAAAAAAATTAAACAATTGAAAAAATCATAAAAATGGAGCTCATTTACCTTGAAATGTTGACTCTTGTGCAAATATGTATTTTTATTAGGAGTCTTAGTCTAGATATTTAGGCACCCTGATTCTAGCACAATTCACATAGTGATAAGAAATTTGCACGCGCACGATCTACCAATACATGTATGGCCTCGATCTTCAAGGTGTTGGATAGGAAGTTACGATTGCCAATCACTTTAGAATACTGAACGAAACTTGACTAGCTTGTTCTTTGGTTGGTTGGGATAGAAGGTGGAGGTTACATTAAGAAAGACAACCATCGAATTTAACTGGGTGCATCAAAAAGGGCTACCTCTTGCAAAGTGTCATGTAATCTTTTGTTTCCTTTTGTATATGTATCAAAAGTGTTTCCTCAAAAAAAAAAAAAAAAAAAAAAAAAAAAAAAAAAAAAAAAAAAAACGATGTATATATTCAGAAAAAAAGAAAAAAAAAAATAATACAAAAAAAAAAAAAAAAAAAAAAAAAAAAAAATCAAGTATTTATCAATTCCATCATCTCTTGTTCCAAAAATAAAAGAGAATAGTAAATGTAAATAAGAGTCATGTAATTTGTCATCTTTTGTTGTTTCTTTGTAATAAGCAAGGAGGGTGTATGCCATTGATGTACAACGCGAGAAATTGTGAAATACCTCCAACTCATTCACAATTCTCGTAAAGTCCGGACAGCTAGCTAGATTTCGACCTCAGTTCTTAGCCTGAGAAACTATCTCTTGGTGATTAGTAGTCATGACTTCAGATCTTTCTTTACACATGTGTAGATACACTTTACACTCTTATCACATGTCTTTTTTTGTTATCAGTGCTAGGATTGTGCCTTCGATAGCTAGATTGACATCTCCATTTTGCTGTGAGCTTAAACTGTTTTGCACATGTCACGTTTGATGGAATCTGAGCTTATATTTTGTCCTTAGGTTTTGTAGGCACACCTCTGGTAAACCTTCACGAGACTTCAACTCGTCCACTAGGGACACTTAGTGGTTTAAAAGGCTTAGTGCATACGCTAAATGCATTCGAGAGACCAGCGACAGTGGTATTTAGGATTTCCCTAGTTTTGTTTTACTTGAGGACAAGTAAAATTCAGGTTTGGGGGTATTTGATGAGTGCCAAATATTGTATATTTTTATCCCTTTTTGTTGGCATTTTAACTCATCTTTTGTGCATTAATTCTACATTTTATCCCATATTCTGTATTTTCATTGTTTTCAAGAATAAATATTTTTATTAATTAATTTTGCATTTTTAGGTAATAAATAAAGTTCGGATGAGTCGCGGAGCGAAAAGAGCAGAAAAGTAGTGAAAAGCCGGGAGAAATTACGCAAGGAAACCGCGAAGAATGGTGCGCACAACCTCATTTTCTACACACAAAAGCGCCTCCGTTCTCAGCCATCAGATCAGTTCTCAGAAGCATCCGACGGTCGCTCCTTCATAGATCATCAAAATATGATGTCTCTGCCGAGCACCACAGCGCTGAAATTCCAAGCCTTCAGATTAGATGGTAGTTGAATCCAACGGTCGATTTCTTGCTGTGCATCGAAGTTTGATATCTCCGCTTCACACTACAGTACCTAACTCCATCAAGTACCGTTCATTTTGTTGTATCATATAATCCAACGGTCGCTCATCGCTTACCTCCGCATCACCGTCCGATCTACCAACCATCTTCGCATCTCGCAGCTCAGAGTCACAGAACATCAAAACTAGATACACCTGCCTTACACCCTAGTGACCGAGCACCACCCACCTAACCAGACACACCCCCCTTCTCTCCCAAACCATCGAGCCATACCCTCTCCACTATCTTCTCCACAGCAGAACCATGTCCTGCCACCGTCTTCTTCACCACACCACCCGCCACCAAACACCACCATACCACCAACTCTCTATTCTACCTAAACCCATCACGTACCATCCCTTTAATCATCATTTAACAACATCAATTTCTCATCTCTCTGCCTAAAACCCTAGGTGAGAAATTGGTGATATATGATGATTAAAGCATCAATTGGAGGCGTGGGAAGCATCAGGAGACTAAGGAGAAGCATGGGTCGAAGTCAGTAGCAGTTTTCAGAGATTAGGTATGGATTGATTTTATTTCTTATAAACCCTAATTTCATAATTTGGGGATAATTGGGGGAAAGTGATTGAATGTATAATTAGAGGCATGGGTCGACGTATTAGGGCTGTTGTCAGTAGGTTAGGTGAGTTAATTTCACTTTTTGGGTGAAACCATAACTTCACTGATTTCTTTTGGGTAGAACCCTAATTGTGCTTGTGGATATAAATAGCACTGTGGTGTGTTGTAATAGTTATGTTGGGATTAGCCCACATCCAGGACTCTCATGTCCTGTTAACTGTTAATTTTCAATTTTCAATTTACAAGCTCATTTCAGTTCATGTTGTTCTCAATATTGTTTCTTGTTAATTGCTGTGCTCTTGTTATGTTTGTGATGTTGTGTTATTCACTGTTAATGTTAATGTGTTAAGTATCATGTTAGGTTCAATTAATTCCTGTTAGTATTTCAGTTTTGTTCATTGTTAGTCAGTTAGTCCTGTTAACTTGTGTTGTTGCTCACTGTTAGTATCAATGTTCCTGTCATGTTTGTTTTACTGTCATTTGAAGGAATGCTAGGCTAGATTTCTTAGAAGCTTTGTGCTGATTGTGCAATGGCAAGAAATCAGTGCTCATAGCAAGCTGATGTTCTTGCCATTCTCCTTGTATGCTTAGGTTGTAGTGTTGATTGTGCATTGGGGGAAATTAGTGCTCACTAGTGACAATGAGCAAGCTAATTTTCCTCCCATTCTTTTAGTTTGCCTGTATCCTGCCTTAGCTTTGCTTCATTTCAGTTTCTTATTCATCCCTGCCCTTGGCCTTAGGCCTTGGTTCATTCTTGTTTTGTTTTGCTTTTGTTCATTGTTTTGTTGCTGTTTAGTTTTCATTTGTTTTGTTTCTTGTTTTTGCCCTGTGTTGTTTTTGCTTGCTGCATTTTCTGCACTGCCTTGTCTGTTTCTGCTACACTGCTGCCTCTGCTGTTGTCTGCTGCAGCAGCTGTTGCTGCAGCCTTTGCTTTCCTGTGCACTGCTTGTGCAGCTGCTGCTGCAACTCATCTGCAGCTGCTGTGCAGCACTTGTGCTGCTTTTCTCCCCTTGCAGCTGCTGCTGCTGCCTTCCTGCAGTTCCTGCTGCATCACTATCTGCCCTGCTGCCACTTCCACTGCTGCCAAGCTGCTGCTGCTCTTGTTGCTGCCAAGGTTGCTGTCAGGCTGCTGCTGCCCTGCCACTTCTTCTGCTGCCAAGCCAAGTCCAGCTCCTGCACCCAACTAAGTCCAAAATCCAACTGAGCTCAAAGCTCAGCTCATCCCAAATTCATTAAGGCCCAATCCAATTCAACTGTGGGCTTAATCAAAAGCCTAAGTTTAAGGCCTAAGCCCATTTGCACTTCAAAGAACAAACTGAGCCCAAGCTCAGTTCCTTTTGTTGAGAACAAACCCAATAGTACATGAAGCCCAACACTTCCAAAAGGCTTCTAAGCCCAAAGCAAATCTAGGAACCCAATTAGCTAAAACACTTCCAAAACACACCCGATCTCTGTGGATCGACCCGTACTTGCACGAGCTACAACTGACGACCGTGCACTTGCGGTATTACTGTAGGCCCCCGTTTTTATCGCTTCATTTTATACACTTCTCCGGGCCCACCAAGTTTTTGGCCGGGGATAATTTCTAATACCCTTTTCGAGGCCTGCCAGGTTTGCTTGTGAGTATTTTGGTTGAGTTTTGGATATAAAAAATCATTCACATGGTTTTTGGTGTCCAAATAAAAATCCTTATTTTCTTTCGAAATTAAGGTCGCTCTTGTTGTTCCTTTGGGAATGACATCAAATGGGGGAGACTTCTTTTGAACTTGTGCTTAATGGTAATATCTTGAGGGGAGTGTGGCTGTGGAATTTTATAGGGGTTATCTTACGTCTTAAAACTCCTTGATGAATGCTATTAGCTTCGGCGATAAGATTGCATCTAAATTAAGATGATATGTTGTCTTTCTTTTGGTCATGAAATTATTCTTGTGGAAATTTCATTATGAACCCGTTCTTGTACCTTTGCCAATTTTATTGACAAAAAGGGGGAGAAATAATGTAGGTCACACTACAAATACATATGGTTCTCGGATCATTGTGTAAGGGGAGTGGTTTCCATGATCGAGATGGAGTATTGACTAAGGGGGAGTGATACATATCACCATAGTATTATTGTTAAAGTCGTGATGCAGTTGAACTTTGATGTTCATAATAATACTATGACACTGTATAATAATGATCGAGAATCTCGATTTCTCTCATTGTTATAGCTATGGAACTTCAACAACGATGATACTAAACTTACAACCTTTGGGATCATTGGAGTACTTGGAAGGACGAAGATTTTAAGGAACGTTGAAGATTGGACTATGGAATATGAGCCACTAAAGTTTATATTTTTTGTATTCCATATGTATTAATAGTTTTGTCACTAAAATTGACAAAGGGGGAGATTGTTAGAGCAAAGCTCGGTCAACCTCGCATGCGTTGCTATATCAAGCATGTTTATCAATGTTAGTGATCAAAACTATATAGTCTTGATTTCTAGACTATTATCTAAGTCTCGGACTAGGATAGGAAAAGTATAGTTGAGCTCAAGGACTTCATGGTGATTCAACGACAACGACGAAGATCTACACAAAGGAACCGTGTAACTTCATCAACAAAAAGGTATGTGATGACTTGAACTTATCTATCACTCGAAAGTCTATCTATTCTTCTCCTACTTCTTATGAGACAAAAGTCATATGCTATATAGACTAGATCATATACACTTGATATTTCGAGCTGAGTATTCATTGCTTATCTTTTACTTGAAATCTTGTGTTGGTAAAGCGTTTCGCTTTGATCAGGTTTATCTTCACCTAGTGACGAAAGTCATGAAAGTTTCAATCATTTTGGAAATTGTTCTGACGAGAAAGGTCTGTTGTTCTTCACGACTGAATATCGCCCACTGAGAATGTTTCAATGATTGAAATGAGAGTTTAGATTATATAATCATGTATTCCTTGAACCGAAGTTTTCGAACTTTGTTGATCAAGAGAAATTGGTAGGATTGTGGAATTGGCTTGCCAAGTCCGCGTACCCAGTCTGCAGACTCAGTCCGCGAACTGACGGAAGTTCTCGACCGAGAATTTCTGCTGGGATTTCCAAAACTCATTTGTGTGTTAAGTACGCGAACTGGCGGAATTTCTAGACCCGAGAATTTCTGCTGAGTTTGGAAAACTCAACCGATTAGCTTAAGTCCGCGAACTTGTTTGTGAGCTTAAGAGGTTATGATCTAAAGATGAGCTCTGAACATGAAACAATAATTATTAAGGAATGCTTTATGCAAACCCTGGCTATAATGGTCATGAGCTGATTCTAATCGAATCGAATCATCTTTGTTTCAATTGTGTCTTGTGTAGTTACATATGATCTCATAGCAATTGAACAACTCTTAACTAGTTCATTTGAGTCAATTGAACTAGTTATGGTGAAGAAGAACCTGATTAATACTAGATACTCATATGGTTGACCTTTTGGGTTATTATGTTGAACCAACATACGTGTACTCGTTTGGGCATGGTTTTCACGAACCTAGTAAACGTGTACCCAAGTGTGTGTGACAAGCTATGTCTTTCGATCTAACGGTTGAGAGATATTGGCTTGAATCTAAATCAAGTTTCATCTAGTGAATAGAGTTTGCTTTGTACCTAAGGCAAAACCCTTATTTGAAGGTTATATAAAGGAGACTTCTAGCATTGAGAAAACCTAATCCCCACACGTCTGTGTGCTATTAGTGCTCTCGCTAGAGTCGATCTCCATTAACTCTTGAGTTTCTTCTCTAAACTCGAGTTAACGACTTAAAGACTTCATTGGGATTGTGAAGCCAGACCGATACAACTTTTATCGTATTTGTGCGATCTAATCTTGCATCTTCTATCGTATGAGTATAATCGATTGATTGGCTTGAGATCGCGAGAGTTCTCCGATAGGCAAGATAAAGAAGTCACAAACATCTTCGTCTCACTGATTGTGATTCCTCGACAATCCGCTTGTGTAGTCAGGAAGGATTGTAGAGAGGTGATTGATTAATCTAGGCTGTTCTTCGGGAATATAAGTCCGGATTATCAATTGGTTCCTGCTACCTTGATTTTATATCTAAAGACGGAACAAAACCTAGGGTTTATCTGTGGAAGACAGATTTATCTTTTTGATAGACTTTTCTGTGTGAGACAGATTCGTTTATTATCAAGTCTGTGATTTTGGGTTGCAGCAACTCTTTGTTGTTGGTGAGATTAGAAAAGGCAATCAAGTACGCAGTGTCCTGCTGGGATCATAGGCGTAGGAGTACAATTGTACCTTGTATCAGTGGGAGATTGGTAGGGATTCAACTATAGATCAGTATGAAGTTAGCTTGGAGTAGGCTAGTGTCTCTAGCGGCTTAATACAATGTGTATTCAATCTGGACTAGGTCCCGGGGTTTTTTTGCATTTGCGGTTCCTCGTTAACAAAACTTCTGGTGTCTGTTTATTTCTTTTCCGCATTATATTTTATATAATAGAAATAATACAGGTTGTGCGTTCGTGATCATCAACTTCTCTAATCCAAATTTTGGTTGTTGATTGTAGTTGATTGATCCTTGGACATTGGTCTTTGGTACCGTCCAAGTTATCTCTCTTTGATAAAGACTCGTTATTGATTTTAGCTTGAGTAGAAATCAAATCGAGAGATTGAGATAATAACTCTTTGAGATACTTTTTATCTAGATTGAGTCTGAATGTCTAGTTGATTCTCTAGCAAAGTATTTCGGAGTTAGTACATACAGATTGCTAAGCGAAATATTGGGTGGTGTTGTTAGACCCCCACTTTTTCAGATCTGATCTTGCATCTTCTATCGTACGAGTACAATCGATTGATTGGCTTGAGATCGTGAGAGTTCTCCGATAGGAAAGATAAAGAAGTCACAAACATCTTCGTCTCACTGTTTGTGATTCCTAGACAATCCGCCCTTGTAGTCAGGAAGGATTGTACAGAGGTGATTGATTAATGTAGGCTGTTCTTCGGGAATATAAGTCCGTATTATCAATTGGTTCCTGTTACCTTGATTTTATATCTAAAGACGGAACAAAACCTATGGTTTATCTGTGGGAGACAAATTTATCCTTTCGATAGACTTTTCTGTGTGAGACAGATTTTTTATTATCAATTCTGTGATTTTGGGTTGCAGCAACTCTTTGTTGTGGGTGAGATCAGCAAAGGAATCAAGTACGCAGTGTCCTGCTGGGATCAGAGGCGTAGGAGTACAACTGTACCTTGTATCAGTGGGAGATTGGTAGGGGTTCAACTATAGATCAGTCTGAAGTTATCTTGGAGTAGGCTAGTTTCTGTAGAGGCTTAATACAGTGTGTATTTAATCTGGACTAGGTTCCGGGGTTTTTCTGCATTTGCGGTTTCCTCGTTAACAAAACTTCTGGTGTCTGTATTATTTCTTTTCCGCATTATATTTTATATAATAGAAATAATACAGGTTGTGCGTTCGTGATCATCAACTTCTCTAATCCAACTTTTGGTTGTTGATTGTAGTTAATTGATCTGTGGACATTGGTCTTTGGTACCGTCCAAGTTATCTCTCTTTGATAAAGACTCACTATTGATTTTAGCTTGAGTAGAAATCAAATCGAGAGATTGAGATAATAAATCTTTGAGATACTTTTTTATCTAGATTGACTCTGACTGTCTAGTTGATTCTCTAGCAAAGTATTTCGGAGTTAGTCCATACAGATTGGTAAGCGAAATATTGGGTGGTGTTGTTAGACCCCCGCTTTTTCAGTTCATATAGCTAATTTCGGTTAACTACTGTTGAGCCAACCTAGTGTACACGTTTAGGTACGGTTACTCCAACTTAAATGAAGGTACATTTCATTTGTGTATAACAAGCTAAGTTCGATCTAACGGTTGAAAGATATTAGCTTGGGTCTAATCAGGTTTTCATCTAACGGTGAATACTCAATGCTTTGTTGCCAAGGTAACTTAGATTGCAAACCCTGATTTTAAAATTATATAAGGGAGAACTCTAGCAACTGGGAAACCTAATCCACACACCTCATGTGTGATACTAGTTGCGACTAGAGTCGATTCTCCTTTAACCTTAGGTTTTTCACGAAACCCTGTAGGTTAACGACTTAAAGACTTCATTGGGATTGTGAAGCCAGACCCAACTATTTTCTTTATAGTTGCATGTTCTGATCTTACTTTTACTATAATGATTGAGTATTATCTTTGCTAAAATTTGCTTGAGATTTATCTCCGATAGGTAAGATTAAAGTAGTCACAAACATCTTCGTCTCATCGTTTGTGATTCCACAATATTTTGTTTCGCTTCCATACGATTAAGATTATTGTGAGGTGATTGACAATGCTTGGCTGTTCTTCGGGAATATAAGTCTGGTTTATCAATTGGTTCTTGTGCACCTTGATATATCAAAAGACGGAACAAAACTCGTAGGTATTTCTGTGGGAGATAGATTTATCTATTCCAATAGACTTTTCTGTGTGAAACAGATTTGTTTATCAAGTCTTCGAATTTGGGTCGTAGCAACTCTTGGTTGTGGGTGAGATCATCTAAGGGAATCCAAGTGCGTAGAATCCTATTGGGGTTCAGAGACGTAAGGAGCGCAACTGTACCTTGATCAATGTGAGGCTGATTAGGGATCAACTACATTCTAGTCCTAAGTTCATTGGTAGTAGGCTAGTGTCTGTAGCGACTTAATACAATATGGTGTTCAAAGCTGGACTAGGTCCCGGGGTTTTTACGCATTTGCAGTTTTCCTTGTTAACAAAATTCTGGTGTCTGTGTTATTTCTTTTCCACATTATATTTTGTTATATAATAGAAATATCACAGGTTGTGCGTAAGTTCAATCAATTGAGAATTCAACCTCTGGTTGTTGATTATATTGATTGACACTTGAACATTGGTCTTTGGTACCGTTCAAGTTGTTTCACATAGTAATCAGGCTCGCAGATTTCTATCTGTTTGATTTGCTGATTACATTGTGAAACAAAGATATAATCTCTTTGATATACTTTTCTTTAGATTGATTCCGACTGTCTAGTTGATTTTCTTCAAAGTACATTGGAGTTTGTCTATTTATATTTCCGAACGAAATATTGGGTGTGGTTTTTAGACCCCCTCTTTTTCAATTAGTATCAGAGCAGGCAAACACATTTAAGACCTCATAAGTCTGTGTTTGTAGCGATCTGAGTATGGACGATATTGTCTCTGAAAACGCTTCACCAGAAAAGGATAAACTCAACTTCGAGTGTGTTCTAGAAACCATCGATATAGTTGAGAATCCTAATTAAAAAATTTCATCAATAATCTTTGTCTAGAAAAACATCGATTGATAAGGAAAATTGATGGACTTTGTTGCGAGATTTATATCAAAATTTTTGAGCTTCAAGAACGTTCTAAAGAGGTTGTTGATCTCCAAAAGAAGTTGGACGAACAAACCCGGATCAACTCTGATCTTGCTGCAGAAATTGCAAAACTTAAGGATTTGAAATCTGTAAAGTCATCTTCAATGGATTTGAGTAACTCCTCTAATTCTTCTTTGAAAAATTGTCGTATGTCAGGTGATAAACGAGGGTTGGGCTTTGTGAAACCTGAAGGTGCTCAGAATTCTTCGAACAAGGATAAATATGTTGGTACATGTTTGTTTTGTTGTTCTCATGATCACTTGCAACATGTATGTTTGCCTTTTAGAAAAAGATTAAAAGTTGCACGTGATGTTCACAAGAATGTTGTACAACTTTTGTCTTCTCTTAAAAGACATTCAATACTAACTTGAAAGCCTAATATGGTTAGTAGTGCTAGTATGGGACATTTTGCTCTAAAATCAACATCACCCTTTCAATGGTTTCTTGATAGTGGATGTAGCAGGCATATGACTGGAGATCTCTCGTGGTTTGTCAACACAAACTACTTTGATAGTGGTCCAGTAATATTCGGTGATGGGATCTGCTGCTACATAAGCAAGAAGGGGACGATCAAATTACCTGGCGTTCCTGAAATTCATAATGTAGTATACGTTAAAGGTATGACTGCTAATCTTCTTTTTGTTAGTCAAATCTGTGACAAAGGCCATAAGGTTGTCTTCAATGCTAATGGATGTAACATTGTAGATAAATCTGGAAAAGTGATTCTTCAAGGATCACGTGGCAAAAATAAATGTTATCTGTTGGATACTCAGTTCAGTAATTGTTGCAATTAGATTAAGGTGGAATCTACACATCTTTGGCATGAGCGTTTTGGTCACATCAATTATCGACTTCTAACTAAGATCATTAACGAAGAACTTGTTAGAGGTTTTCCCAAAATCAAAAGTAAGATTGAAGGTGTATGTGGTGCCTATCAAAAGGGTAAACAAACGAAAGTTCCACATAAATCATCTCAAGATATTCTCACTAAAGCTCCACATGATTAAATTCATATGGATCTCTTCGACCCAATTCAACAACCTACTGTGGCTGGAAAGAAGTATGCTTTGGTTATGGTAGATGATTACACCAGATTCACTTGGGTGGATTTTTGGCTCACAAGAATGAAACCTTCAGTTAATTCAAGATTATTGTTACTAGAATCCAGAATGAACAGGGTCGCAAACTAAAGAAAATTAGAAGCGATCGTGGCACAAAATTCAAGGACACCAAAGTGTTTGAATACTGTGATTCTATGGGGATTATTCAACAATACTTTCCACCCATTACTCCACAAGCTAATGGAGTTGCAGAAAGGAAGAATAGAAACATTCAGGAAATGGCAAGGGTAATGATCCATAACAAAAACTTACCGTTAAGGTTTTGGGGAGAGGCTGTTTTTACGGTTTGCTACTTGATCAATCGTGTTTACTTACCGTCAAATACATTAAACACTCCCTATGAGTTGTGGTACGGTAAGAAACCCAACTTACACTTGTAGATGGGGAAAAATGATTTGCTAGTTTTTAAGGAATTGAGGAGACGACCGTACGGAGGAGACTCCTCGAACCGAGCGAAATGTTAAACCTCACACAGATGCACCGCTGCAAAGGGGGTGCTTTAGATTCGAGAGATCAATCTGTAGTACTCCGGCCTAAACAAAGACAATGACCGTTCCAGAGTAAATTCGGTCACAAGAGAGGATGGGTCGATCTGTAGGAGGGAAGCTGGGAAATGTGTGGAATCAATGGTAATCAAATATTGTGGGTGTGTGAATTCTGAATATATAAGCTCTGAATGATTGAAATTGCTCAATTGAGAGTAGTTGCTCAATTGATGAGTTGATGATCTCGTGTTGTCGATGAGACGTGAGATTGATGATACTGTTGATGCTGATTATTCAATCATGATTCAGAGACTTATTTATATTGCTGGAATTTTAGATACCATGATTCCATGAAGTGTGACAGTTGATGGAATCAAGGAGTGGGGAAGTGGAGATCGTGTTTGAAACCAGTTGCTCAACGTGTGGAGACTTGGTCGATTTTCCACCCACTACCTCGTGAATTCCTTCAACTGATTGCACGACTTGCTTACATTCCATCGTGTGCTTGAACACACGTGTCGTAGACCGCCAGACCAAAACCCTAAGTGATATCCCCCCAAGTGACACGATTGACGTCTCGTGGTTTGTTAGTCAATTGATGACTTCGTGGTTTGATGGGACGATGAGTCCATGTAGTTGTTGAGTTGAACATGATGTTCTGAAACTCATGAGTTGAACATGTCATGAGACAGAGGTATAGTTCTTACGATGAAGTGAGCAAGTATTTCTCATTCGATGGATCGTTTAATATTGATTGTTGAACCAATATCCCTTGGTTTGAGCAAATATTTATTATCTGAGCAAGTGTTGCTCATGTGATGAATTGTTGAATATTTGATCGTCTGAGCATGTGTTGCTCATTTGATGGATTATTGGCAGCGCACCAAAAATATTAATTAGAATACTGGTCGTTGAACCGAGCATAATTAATAAAATTAATGACCATGAGGTCGTCGTAAAATTATTAAGGTTGGAATCTGGAATGATGATCCTTGGATTCAGAAACCCTAATTTGATCAATTCATGGTTCGTCAGAATTTCAACCATGGGACGAAGGAGGGAGCGACTACGTGGGACCGTGGATCAACCATGTAGTGTCCATATGCTCGCGTGAGCAAATACGAAGAACTCCTGAAGAGTTGACGATTTGTTGGTGGAAGAATGATTAAATGCTGGCTTAATCATTTATTCAAAATGCTCGTCTGAGCCTTAGGCGAGAAAACCTAATTAATTATGACGAGGCGAAGACCGACCATGGAGTCATGAAACCGGCCCTGGGTTGTCACGTGACCACCTGACGATTACTTCATGAAAATCCAAAGGTTTTAGAAGAGTTTTGGACCTAATACGAGCAATTGTGCAAATTAGGTCAAAACTGTGAAAATTGATGGGACCGGCTTCCGTGAGCCAAAGAGCCAATCTTGGTCGGTCAAGATAGCATGCTCGTGTCCCCAAGGCGTCCGCATCTCAGTCCTGAGAATTTTGATATTTTCTGGCGTCCAATTGAGCATCCATTCGGGAAAATATGCCAAAATTAGGGTTTCGACGAAACTAAGAAAAACACCATGAGATGATGAAATATAATTATAAAATAAGGGATGAGGAGGCGTCGGACCGCCGTAGTCAAGGCATGGTCGGCCGGTCGTGACCACAGTCCCGTGGTGCCTTTTTCTTAATTTTATAATATTTTGATGATTTTATGAAAAATTCATGAATTTTGAGAAATTTGATGAATTTAGGGAGTTTCCATGAATTGAAGGAGTTTTCATGAGTTCAGGGAAGTAAAAAATATTAAAATAATAAAAACAAGGACGTGTGGACCGTGGAAGGCATGACCGACCGGCTTGGGCCCGGTCCCACGAGTTTCCCTAATTTTTGTGTATTTTTTATGTATTTTTGATGAATTGAGGGAATTTTTCCTAATTTGAGAGAAATACCATGAAATCAAGGAATTTGATGAATTCAAGGAAAACTAATAATAAAACAAAGGGGCGTGTGGGACCGCTAGGGCATGGCCGGCCGGCCAAGGCCCGGTCCCACAAGTTTTCATAATTTATTTTATTTTATTATTATTTGATGATTTGTGCAAAATACCATGAAATCAAGGAGTTTTTTCATGAAATTAGAGAAATAATAATAAAATAATAAGGAACCGTGGGGTGTGGGGCCGGTTGGGACCAAGGAATGGCCGGTTGGCCAATGGTCACGCCCCACACTCCTTTCCTTGATTTTATATTATTTTTTATGGATTTATGGAAGTACCATGAAACCAAGGAGTTTCCTCGACTACGAATTCAGAATAATAAAGTGAGCATTACCATTCCATGGGATCGTAGATTCGACCATAGAATCAGAGTAATTAAGATTTATCTATTACCATTTATGAGACCAGTTGTGGATTCGATCATGAAATCGGAGTAATGAGATAATATAGTTATTGATATTCTATGAGATCAAGCCGTTGATTCGATCATAGAATCAGAACAATTGTTTATTGCCATTCCGTGGGACCAGTCGCAGATTCGACCATGGAATAGGAGCAATTGTTATTGCCATTCCATGGGACCAGTCATGGATTCGACCATGGAATAGGAGCAATTTTTATTGCCATTCCATTGGACCAGTCGTGGATTCGACCATGGAATAGGAGCAATTGTAATTGCCATTCCATGGGACCAGTCGTGGATTCGACCATGGAATAGGAGCAATTGTAATTAGGAATAATTAACTTTGTGGCTCTATACTAGCAGAGCAAGCTGTCTAGGAGCATTAATTATCCCGATATGAGCTTGTCGGTAAGTCATATCCTTTATATAGTCAGGGTAAACTCGTTGTTTGTTCCTGAAGACGTTATCGCTCTATACTAGCAGAGCAAGCTGTCTAGGAGCCGTCCATCTCGTGATACTATATAGAAATAATCACCGAAAGTATTCAGTATTCATGACATATGACGTTGTCCAGTCGTGAGACTACATATCTACATGTACTATGAGAGAAAGTACTTTCCGTTGAGAATTCGATGAGAGACCCGTGTCTCGATACTCACGTCTGATTGCTGAATCAGAGCTTTGTATAATTATGAGTTTACGATTTTATCCTTTGTCGAAAATTCACCATCTACATTAAGTCCCCTGCTTACTGAGGAAAGCTGTGTTCCTCAGTCAGCATTAAATGGTGATTTTTCGGCCATAAATAATAATATCAGTAATTGAACTTAGTCGTAAGTTGAGAAGTTACCGGATTTAGAGAGCATGAGAAAACCACGACTTGATGAAGGGTTCAATATCATGATTGGAGCGTCATTTTATGAGTATAAATTGGTGTTGAACCGCTGGTTTGGACGACGAGTCCGTGGTCGGTTAGGATTCGCGGGCCGGGCCCAATAAGGAAATCCTTGTTTTATGAATAGATGCTCGTTCGTTCGTTAGTTTAAGGAACAAACAGAATAGACCTGAGTATAATGATATAAAATTCGTCTATGAGCTTTCACGAAAACCGGAATTTTATATTTTAAATATGTGAGATTTCACAAAGTGGAATAAACTCTCGTTTCAAAGGTGGATGCTCGTACGAGAGAAAAGTTTTTTTTTTTTTTTTGAAAAGACGTGCGTCGGTTAATAAATTTTTTGTCTATGAGCTTTCATGAAAAATTTTATTTTCGATATGTGAGCGTTCACAAATTTTTGAAAATATACTCTCGCTTCAAAGACAGATGCTCGCGCGAAGGAGAAAAAGTATGTAGATATATTTTTCAAATTTACATGGGTTTCACGTTAAATATTTACATATTTTGTAAAATCATGTTTTGATTTTGAACAACTGTTGAAAGTAGACAATTATACATGGTGAAATAATGTCTGCGAGTTTTCACAACTGTAGAATGGACGTCTGTCCAATTTTCGAAAAACCAGTGGATGTGCACTCAGTAAAAACTTTACGTGGGTTGTCCACGGTTTCATGAAAATCAATTTATGATTTTTGAGCAATTGCTGGAAGCAAGCAATTGTATATATGATGAAATAATGTATGTATGAGTTTGGCGATATTATAGTGTATGCACACATGTAGAAAACCAGCGAATGTTCATATGAAAGGTTATGTGAATTATTCATAGTTTCATGAAAAGTCAGGTGTTGGTTTTAAATAATGAATTTTGCTCATCTTGGCAAGTTTGAAGAGGCGAGAAATTTTTTTCGATGGTTTTACGTTATTATCACTAAGTTTCATGAAACGTAAATAGGTAAGAGTGGAGGATTACCATTTTTGTAGACGCTGTTGTGAGCACCTTTAATCCATGATTCATTGTTCTGTCGAATCATGCGCTTTGTATGAACGATGTGCTCTGAGTGGTGAGAGATCCTTCATACTGAGTTGTATTCCTGGTTATTCCGTTAGCTTTACCATAGGATGATCGTGTAATGAGATCCCGGATCAATGTAGACTCCATGGAAATAGAGGAAAATCTACGGGAGCGGAGAGCCCAGAAGTAAGGACTATAGGGTGTTAGCAAATAACGTTTAGTCCCCAGCCGCTCCTTGTGTCATGAATTTACCCGTGTTATTAGGATCATGAGATCAAGGTTTGTTGCTTATTTTCAGACTTTTGCTCCATCGATTGAAGGTATTCAACTTGTTCCCGGGTAAACAATTCATGAATCCAGCACTGATGAAGAAGTCGATGTAAATATCTCTTTCGTGCAGGTGATCGCGGCATCTCCTTGAATGAAATAATAATAATTTTTGTTGATGAATCCAGGAAGAAATCATTGTAGATAAGAATCATGTTGATGAAGCGCACTCTTCTTTGGGAAATGGGAATATGGAGAATTCCCGAAATCCCGAACCGAATGGAGATAGCGGTGTTGTCAACGGAGATTCTGGCATCGTCGAGCCTTCAAATAATTTAGAGACTCCCTTAGTAAGTATATCTCCTGTAATTTCTTCAAAGAAGTATAATATCGCTGATCCGTGAATGAATGAATAAAAATCCATGTGAATTTATGGATAACTTTGCCGAAATACGTCACCGGAAAATTTCAGACTTCAGATTTTACTAGAAACACTGTAGAATCTTCGTCCGAAGTCGGATTTTCGCGGTTTGCATATGTATCTTCAAGCCCAGGAAATTTCCAATTATTTGCAAAGAAGGTCTTTGAAGTTTGAGCATGTTTAGAGCCTGAAAAAGGCGAAATAGTGAACTTCCAGGAGACCTTCAGAACTTTTTCAGATGGCATGTTGCTCCATGTTTTAGCCACATCTCTTTGCTCGTTCATCGGATTGTCATGAATTTTGCGACGTTGTAACGGACATCCATACGAAGAGAATGGTATACAACCTATATTCAGATTCCTCGTAGATTGTTCCCAATTCGTCTTTTAGTACAGGGAAGAGTACAGTTTCTTAGACGAGGTTAGCGTAAAACGTATTTTCATGACTTCCATGCTATTTGCTCGTGCCTTGAGTGTATAATGATTAATATTGATAATGTTGGATTGCTTGTATGATGTATTTTATGATATCATTTGGTTTCAAGCTTAAATGACTCTAATCTCATGTAATCTTCGTATTAGGTGCCAAATACCGAAGTTGAGGATATTGAAACCAATGAGGATAAGTCAAACTGCCCTGGAGTTATTGATGAAGAGACAACCATATCTGCACTTCAACCATGAGAAGGTTGTCATTGAAGTCTTGGAAACTCAGATTGTTGTTGCTTCAGTGATAGAAGAAACCGAAACACCAGTAGAGAATACTGAAGAAACTTTGCCCTGGAGGCTGCTCCAGTAATTGAGAACCGTATAGTGGTGCATGAATATCCAAGTGCAGGAGTTGCTTTTGATCCTCCGTTCGATGCTTCACTCCCGTATCATGAACTAGTTGGCGGATTCAGCGTTCCCATTGGATATGCAGGCTTGTACGAGAAACCGTGGAAGATGTATGGGCACATCGTCGTTACCAAGGATCCGGAGCATAGTTATTTCTTGACGAGGCAAGTAGAAGCATATTGCGTGTTATAAATGATATCCGCATCACAACTGGAAATACTGTCACCCGGGATGTACTCTTTGATTGGGAGTACAACTTGAAGAAAGCTGAAGAACTTGGCTTCAATCTGAAGTGGCTTCGTCAAAAGATTGATGCTATAAGGAAAGCGGTGGAAGGTGACACTTCTTTCACCACCAGTGATGCCGTGTTGAAGAAGATGGATGAAGAAAAGCAGAAATCTTATTTTGCTGACTTTCTTTAGTTTTCTTTCCATGATATCTTGAACCTTGGACTTCTGAGAGATGTGAGGTTTTATTCTGGTCTTGATTTCTTGATCGGTTTTGGATTGTGAAATCGATCGTCTTGACAAGTGGACCGTCAGTCCCCAGTTTTTTTAAGTCTCTCCCTTTCGTTTTCCCTTCTTCTGGTGAGACCTAGATAGAGGACCCAGGTAGAAAAATTGATGTAAAGACCTAGGTGGTCGAAGTTGGAGGTACCTTGATGAAGGATTTAGCGGAAGGACCTGGTGGACACCGATCGACTGTGGAAGTTATGAATCCCGTCTAAAAATTGTTGTTTGCATGTTGTACGCTCAGGAAGCTGTAGGAACCTCATACGACGTCGGAATCTGACGATTGACCCCAACTTTCGAAGCTAAGAGACGGAGGAATCATATGCAACCAGAATTCTTAAGTTTGGAGATGTCTAGGGAAATCAATAAAGTATGCACTTTAATAACTTGTAATCCCGTGCAAATTTTCAGATTCCATAGACCTGACAGTAAATATCGTATCTTTCAGCTCGTGTGTCCGATTGATGTGCCCTTTTTGTATGTTATAGAAGAGACATAGACGAACATCTTTCCTTGAGGAAGCATTGTCCCATTCCTCACCCATTAGTACGTTTTTGCAAACCCATGTCCTGGAGTGTGTTGTATCTCATTTATAGAGGTGATGAGAACATCTTGTAGAAGACTTTGATTATGCCCACCAGTCGTGCCAGCTTTGGGAAGACTTTCATGTGAGCATGTTATCAGGTCTGCACATCTTGATATGAATCACTGGTCTTAGAGAAGTTCGCTTCATGTGTAACACTTCAGAGCATGATTAGTTGATGAAGCCTTGAGGATGTTGCTCCTGAGACCGTTGTTGGTGCTGAAACCAAATGATTACGCTCCAGAGATCCTTGTCGATGCTGAGATCATGGATGGTGTTCCTCTAGAGATTATTGTTGATGCTGATACCATGGTTGAAGTTGCTCCAAAGACCGAAAAGGCTAGAACCATGATTATAGATATAAACTTTGCTCCTTCATCCAGTGAGACTTTTACATTCATGAACTAGTTGATGAGTTGAGCGTCTGTAAGATGAAGGTGTACTGAGAGTTCAACCTGAATGCTCCTGAAAGCATAACTTTACCACGATCTGGCTTTGTCAGTGAGTCAACATTGTTGCAGTAGATAGCATCAGCAGTTTTCATGCTGGATGTTATTGGTGAAGCGAGAAAGTTCCTCAATCATGAAGGGGCTTGTGATGTAGATAAAACCCGTTGATGAAGTTTCACGGAATCACCTCAGGTTGCCCAATATATATTGAAGGAGTTAGTGCCATCCATGTATGAATGATGTTGCATATGCTTCAGAAGTCTTATCATGGGATAATGAAGACTTATTGTTTAGTTACACTTTGATCGTGCTGGTGTTGAATCAACGTGTCATCATCGAGATATTGTGTTGAAGCTGTACTCTTTGATTGGGAGTACAATTTGATAGCTTTTTTAGATGCTTGATTGTTGAAGCGTATATTCCTTAAGCATCGAATATCTTAGGGGTTTGATCGTCTCGGCCCTGGAGTATCTTCTGTTGATTCAGCATCCCTTTCGTTGCAGTAGTGGGATTCGACACTTGTGCAGACATTAGAGCTTTCTGATTTTGTGGAACACATGGACTAGCAGGAGAAACGCCCAAAGTGTTCTTTTTCCATGTTTGGACGTCAGTAATGAATATTTCAATGCTTGATTCGGAGAAACGTCAGATTCAACCACTTGGTAAAATACTAATGCGGTGAACCTACCATTCATAATGTCTTGTAGAGTTGCTAGCATAATTAAGTCCACATGCTAAGATAGCATGTGGGTAAATAAATGACATAGACATGGAATGAGACTTGCCTGAGCGCGGAACCTCTTGATGAATGTCTATGCATATTTTTCAGGTTCTTGCTTCAACCTCGTCGAAATTCCACAGAGTACTCTGATGATGGAATGTCCGTCAAATCCTCTGGATCAGAACTTTCTTCGTTGGAGAGATGTGTAACCAAAGGCGCTTTATAAGTACCCATCTTTTCAGCCTGGATCCACGCTCGTCTGAAGGACATGTCATATCCTGGATCTTCCTGATTATGTGAAACTTGGTTTCTATCCAGGTTGAACTTATGTTCACTTTGAGAATGATGTATCCATAAGTATTTCTGAGCGCTCCTTCAGGGTCTCTGATTGAGATGGAGCATGGGTATCTTCTTGTCGAACGATGCATGTGGATCCGATGGTTTTCGGTGGAATGTTGTTGATGGCGGTGTAAGCATCGATCAACGTTCTTCCAAATTCGTTTCTTATGAGATTAACTGTGGTAAGCAGTCCCCAGTCGTACATATCTTGGTCCGTGGCTGGAGGCTCAAGAAGTATTTTCATAATGGACTTCTTGACACGATGTGGTTCAGTATTGTGAGCATGTCTCTCCTCTGTGCCTTCGACAGATAACGCAATTCACGTTCGACCAAGGATTGAACTGTCGTTTGATGGGTTGTTCAGAGAGTGTAAAGGTTCTGACTGGGAGAGGATTCTTGTGTAGTCCTTCAGTCCCCAGTTGAAGATATTATGGATCAACCTTATCTTTGAAAATGTGCTTTAAAACTCCGCAGTCGCTTGTGGGATGATTTACGAACCTGTGGAAGTCACCTCTTCAATGGAAAAGGATAGTCAGGTGCTTCTTGATCAGGAACTATTGTGCGTTGGTCATAGGCTTGTGCATCTTGATTATCCTTCCTTTGTGCTTTTGAAGGAGCTAAGGTATGCTTGCGCGGCGATTTAATTTTCCGTTTGCTCCCTTCTGCAACAGTGTTTGTGGAAGGCTGGAGGTTTTACTGATTCTTGATCAGACGTCTGCTACCTCGAGTGTCTCGCGGTTCTTCAGCCTTTGTAGCTTTTGTTCTTTCCAGTAAAGCGGGCGCAGTAGTTGCCGATCTCTTGGCTGCTTCATAGAGTTCTGAGAAGGTCTGGAACCTGAGATTCTCCAATAAGGCTCTGTAGAATGGAATCATTCCATCAATGCATAAGTCCACAAGTTGTTGCTCTGTGACATTCAGATCATGGCAATCCAACGCTTAAACTCTGAACTTTTTCACGTAGTCGTTAGGATGTTTGTTGTTCTTTTGAAACATCCTTCCGAGATCAGAGAGGGTAACTTGCTCTGAAACGAAGAAATACTTCCTATAGAAAGCATTAACCATTTCTCCCCAACTGTTGATAGTTTCTGGTGCGATGTTGTTGTACCAGGTGTATGCTCTGCCTTTCAAGGATTTTGAAAATTCACTGAGCCGAACAACATGGTTATGCTCATGTTCACCCAAAGCTTCCAGGAACCGAGAAACATGTTCCCGAGCATTGCCGGTTCCGTCGTACAAAGTAAAGGTTGGAGAGATATAACCTTTTGGAAGAGGAATCTTTTGCATAGCAGCAGGGTATGGAGGCTGGTGACGATGGACATGTGGGGTCTTGTCTTTTCCACGGTTCTCCAGAAGGCGTTAAAAATCTTCCCGAGTGATGAAGTTTGATGACTCCTTCGCTAATGGACCGTCTGCAACTTTGCGGGCTTCATCATCATCCACTGTATGAATCGGGATTACCTCAGGATCAGCGTCTGAGAATTTTTCCTTCTCTTTTCCTTTTCCTCGGGTCTTCCCTGACATTGTATTAGTGAGAGCCTTCAGTTGATTAAATAGCTCATTCTGTGCTGTAGCCATATCGGTTTGATTCTTTGCAAGAGTCTCTTGCACTTTGATGAGATCAGCAATGGTAGGTGGTGGATTTCCTCTGACTTCCTCAGGGTGTCGGACGAACAAAAGATGACCCTCCGTGTTGACGTGAGGAGGAGTAACATCACCACCATCAGTGTTAGAGGCCGGAATCGTTTCCGGGATATCCTCGTTGTTGTTGTTGTTGCTAGTGCTAGCACCGTTTGCGTTGGAACCTGTGACTAACCCATACCTAAGACCGGCCATCTTGTGAAATTGTGAGATTGCAACCGAGAGAATGATCTCCCACTGTGGTCGCCAATCTGTAGATGGGGAAAAACGATTTGCTGGTTTTTAAGGAATTGAGGAGACGACCGTATGGAGGAGACTCCTCGAACCGAGCAAAATGTTAAACCTCACACAGATGCACCGCTGCAAAGGGGGTGCTTTAGATTCGAGAGATCAATCTGTAGTACTCCGGCCTAAATTAAGACAATGACCGTTCAAGAGTAAATTCGGTCACAAGAGAGGATGGGTCGATCTGTAGGAGGGAAGCTGGGAAATGTGTGGAATCAATGGTAATCAAAGATTGTGGGTGTGTGACTTCTGAATATATAAGCTCTGAATGATTGAAATTGCTCAATTGAGAGTAGTTGCTCAATTGATGAGTTGATGATCTCGTGTTGTCGATGAGACGTAAGATTGATGATACTGTTGATGCCGATTACTCAACCATGATTCAGAGACTTATTTATATTGCTGGAATTTTAGACACCATGATTCCATGAAGTGTGACAGTTGATGGAATCAAGGAGTGGGGAAGTGAGATCGTGTTTGAAACCAGTTGCTCAACGTGTGGAGACTTGGTCGATTTTCCACCCACTACCTCGTGAATTCCTTCAACTGATTGCACGACTTGCTCACATTCCATCGTGTGTTTGAACACACGTGCCGTAGACCGCCAGACCAAAACCCTAAGTGATATCCCCCCAAGTGACACGATTGACGTCTCGTGGTTGTTAGTCAATTGATGACTTCGTGGTTTGATGGGACGATGAGTCCATGTAGTTGCTGAGTTGAACATGATGTTCTGAAACTCATGTTGAACATGTCATGAGACAAGGTATAGTTCTTACGATGAAGTGAGCAAGTATTGCTCATTCGATGGATCGTTGAATATTGATTGTTGAACCAATATCCTTGGTTTGAGAAAATATTTATCATCTGAGCAAGTGTTGCTCATGTGATGAATTGTTGAATATTTGATCGTCTGAGCATGTGTTGCTCATTGATGGATTATTGGCAGCGCACCAAAAATATTAATTAGAATAGTCGTTGAACCGAGCATAATTAATAAAATTAATGACCATGAGGTCGTCGTAAAATTATTAAGGTTGGAATCTGAATGATGATCTTGGATTCAGAAACCTTAATTTGATCAATTGATGATCAATTCATGGTTCATCAGAATTTCAACCATGAGACGAAGGAGGGAGCGACTACATGGGACCGTGGATCAACCATGTAGTGTCCATATTCTCACGTGAGCAAATACGAAGAACTCCTGAAGAGTTGACGATTTGTTGGTGGAACAATGATTAAATGATGGCTTAATCATTTATTCAAAATTGCTCGTCTGAGCCTTAGGTGAGAAAACCTAATTAATTATGATGAGGCGAGGGACCGACCATGGAGTCATGAAACCGGCCCTGGGTTGTCACGTGACCACCTGACGATCACTTCTTGAAAATCCAAAGTGTTTGGAAGAGTTTTGGACCTAATACGAGCAATTGTGCAAACTAGGTCAAAACTGTTAAAATTGATGGGACCGGCTTCCGTGAGCCAAGGAGCTAATCTTGGTCGATCAAGATAGCGTGCTCGTGTTCCCAAGGCGTCCGCGTCTCAGTCCTGAGAATTTTGATATTTTCTGGCGTGCAATTGAGCATCCATTCGGGAAAATATGCCAAAATTAGGGTTTCGACGAAACTGAGGAAAACACCATGAGATGATGAAAAATAATTATAGAATAAGGGATGAGGAGGCGTGGGACCGCCGTGGTCAAGGCATGGTCGTACGGTCGTGACCACGGTCCCGTGGTGCCTTTTTCTTAATTTTATAATATTTTGATGAGTTTATGAAAAATTCATGAATTTTGAGAAATTTGATGAATTTAGGGAGTTTCCATGAATTGAAGGAGTTTTCATGAGTTCAGGAATGCAAAAAATATTAAAATTATAAAAACAAGGGTGTGTGGGACCGTGGAAGGCATGGCCGACTGGCTTGGGCCCGGTCCCACGAGTTTCCCTAATTTTTGTGTATTTTTTATGTATTTTTGATGAATTGAGGAAATTTTTCCTAATTTGAGAGAAATACCATGAAATCAAGGAATTTGATGAATTCAAGGAAAACTAATAATAAAACAAAGGGGCGTGTGGGACCGGCTAGGGCATGGCCGGCCGGCCAAGGCCCGGTCCCACAAGTTTTCATAATTTCTTTATTTTATTATTATTTGATGATTTGTGCAAAATACCATGAAATCAAGGAGTTTTTTCATGAAATTAGAGAAATAATAATAAAATAATAAGGAACCATGGGGTGTGGGGCCGGTTGGCCAATGGTCACGCCCCACACTCCTTTCCTTAATTTTGTATTATTTTTTATGGATTCATGGAAGTACCATGAAACCAAGGAGTTTCCTCGAGACGAAGGAGATTTGATAAAATGAGAGAATTTTCATCAAATCATGGAAAATAATAAATATGCATTAAAAATATAAAACTGGCGTAGGATTGACCACGACATGGTCGATCGGTCGTGTGTCCGTGCTCCCAACACCCTGGTCATTATTTTTAATTATTTATTATTTTCTTCCCTATTTTGCATAGGTTCATCGTTTCGTTGTATTTTTGAAATACTCGTTCGTGTGGTGACTGTTAGTGTATCGTCGTTGAATACACCTTCACCATTTGAATCGGGGCTTACATAGATGTAGCTCAGACGCCCGGTTGTTGATTATTTATTACTAATTGTGGGATTCAGTGGAGAATAATTCACAAAACTGAGTAATAAGATGTTTATTATTAATTCATAGGATCAGCTGAGGATTCAACTGTGAATTCAGAATAATAAAGTGAGCATTACCATTCCATGGGATCGTAGATTCGACCATATAATCGGAGTAATTAAGATTTATCTATTACCATTTATGGGACCAGTTGTGGATTCGATCATGAAATCGGAGTAATGAGATAATATAGTTATTGTTATTCTATGAGATCAAGCCGTTGATTCGATCATAGAATCGGAACAATTGTTTATTGCCATTCCGTGGGACCAGTCGCAGATTCGACCATGGAATAGGAGCAATTTTTTTTGCCATTCCATGGGACCAGTCGTGGATTCGACCATGGAATAAGAGCAATTGTTATTGCCATTCCATGGGACCAGTCGTGGATTCGACCATGGAATAGGAGAAATTGTAATTGCCATTCCATGGGACCAGTCGTGGATTCGACCATGGAATAGGAGCAATTGTAATTAGGAATAATTAACTTTGTGGCTCTATACTAGCAGAGCAAGCTGTCTAGGAGCATTAATTATCCCGATATGAGCTTGTCGGTAAGTCATATCCTTTATATAGTCAGGGTAAACTCGTTGTTTGTTCCTAACGACGTTATCGCTCTATACTAGCAGAGCAAGCTGTCTAGGAGCCGTCCATCTCGTGATACTATATAGAAATAATCACCGAAAGTATTCAGTATTCATGAGATATGACGTTGTCCAGTCCTGAGACTACATATCTACATGTACTATGAGAGAAATTACTTTCCGTTGAGAATTCGATGAGAGACCCGTGTCTCGATACTCACGTCTAATTGATGAATCAGAGCTTCATATAATTATGAGTTTATGATTTTAGCCTTTGTCGAAAATTCACCATCTACATTAAGTCCCCTGCTTACTGAGGAAAGTTGTGTTCCTCAGTCAGCATTAAATGGTGATTTTTCGGCCATAAATAATAATACCAGTAATTGAACTTAGTCGTAAGTTGAGACGTTACTGGATTTAGAGAGCATGAGCAAACCACGACTTGATGAAGGCTTCAATATCATGATTGGAGCGTCGTTTGATGAGCATAAATTGGTGTTGAACCGCTGGTTTGGACGACGAGTCCGTGGTCGGTTAGGATTCGTGGGCCGGACCCAATAAGGAAATCCTTGTTTTATGAATAGACGCTCGTTCGTTCGTTAGTTTAAGGAACAAACAAAATAGACCTGAGTCTAATGATATAAAATTCGTCTATGAGCTTTTACAAAAACTGGGATTTTATATTTTAAATATGTGAGATTTCACAAAGTGGAATAAACTCTCGTTTCAAAGGTGGATACTCGTACGAGAGAAAAGTTTTTTTTTTTTTTTTTGAAAAGACGTGCGTCTGTTAATAAAATTCTTGTCTATGAGCTTTCATATTTTCGATATGTGAGCGTTCACAAATTTTTGAAAATATACTCTCGCTTCAAAGACAGATGCTCGCGCGAAGGAGAAAAAGTATGTAGATATATTTTTCAAATTTACATGGGTTTCACGTTAAATAATTACATATTTTGTAAAATCATGTTTTGATTTTGAACAACTGTTGAAAGTAGACAATTATACATGGTGAAATAATGTCTGTGAGTTTTCACAACAGTAGAATGGACGTCTGTCCAATTTTCGAAAAACCAGTGGATGTTCACTCAGTAAAAACTTTACGTGGGTTGTCCACGGTTTCATGAAAATCAATTTATGATTTTTGAGCAATTGCTGGAAGCAAGCAATTGTATACATGATGAAATAATGTATGTATGAGTTTGGCGATATTATAGTGTATGCACACATGTAGAAAACCAGCGAATGTTCATATGAAAGGTTATGTGAATTATTCATAGTTTCATGAAAAGTCAGGTGCTGGTTTTAAATAATGAATTTTGCTCATCTTGGCAAGTTTGAAGAGGCGAGAAAGTTTTTCGAAGGTTTTATGTTATTATCACTAAGTTTCGTGAAACGTAAATAGGTAAGAGTGGAGGATTACCATTTTTGTAGACGATGTTGTGAGCACCTTTAATCCATGATTCATTGTTCTGTCGAATCCTGCGCTTTGTATGAACGATGTGCTCTGAGTGGTGAAAGATCCTTCATACTGAGTTGTATTCCTGGTTATTCCGTTAGCTTTACCATAGGATGATCATGTAATGAGATCCCGGATCAATGTAGACTCCGTGGAAATGGAGGAAAATCTACGGGAGCGGAGAGCCCAGACGTAAGGACTATAGGGTGTTAGCAAATAACGTTTAGTCCCCAGCCGCTCCTTGTGTCATGACTTTACCCGTGTAATTAGGATCATGAGATCAAGGTTGTTAATTCTTTTCAGACTTTTTCTCCATCGATTGACGGTCTTCAACTTGTTTCCGGGTAAACAATTCATGAATCCAGCACTGATGAAGAAGTCGATGTAAATATCTCTTTCGTGCAGGTGATCGCGGCATCTCCTTGAATGAAATAATAATAATTTTTGTTAATGAATCCAGAAAGAAATCATTGTAGATAAGAATCATTTTGATGAAGCGCACTCTTCTTTAGGGAGATGGGAATATGGAGAATTCCCGAAATCCCGAACCGAATGGAGATAGCGGTGTTGTCAACGGAGATTCTGGCATCGTCGAGCCTTCAAATAATTTAGAGACTCCCTTAGTAAGTATATCTCCTGTAATTTATTCAAAGAATTATGATATCGCTGATTCGTGAATGAATGAATGAAAATCCATGTGAATTTATGGATAACTTTGCCGAAATACGTCACCGGAAAATTTCAGACTTCAGATTTTACTAGAAACGCTGTAGAATCTTCGTCCGAAGTCGGATTTTCGCGGTTTTCATATGTATCTTCAAGCCCAGGAAATTTCCAATTATTTGCAAAGAAGGTCTTTGAAGTTTGAGCATGTTTAGAGCCTGAAAAAGGCGAAATAGTGAACTTCCAAGAGACCTTCAGAACTTTTTCAGATGGCATGTTGCTCCATGTTTTAGCCACATCTCTTTGCTCGTTCATCGGATTGTCATGAATTTTGCGACGTTGTAACGGACATCCATACGAAGAGAATGGTATACAACCTATATTCAGATTCCTCGTAGATTGTTCCCAATTCGTCTTTTAGTACAGGGAAGAGTACAGTTTCTTAGACGAGGTTAGCGTAAAACGTATTTTCATGACTTCCATGCTATTTGCTCGTGCCTTGAGTGTATAATGATTAATATTGATAATGTTGGATTGCTTGTATGATGTATTTTATGATATCATTTTGTTTCAAGCTTAAATGACTCTAATCTCATGTAATCTTCGTATTAGGTGCCAAATACCGAAGTTGAGGATATTGAAACCAATGAGGATAAGTCAAACTGCCCTGGAGTTATTGATGAAGAGACAACCATATCTGCACTTCAATACCATGAGAAGGTTGTCATTGAAGTCTTGGAAACTCAGATTATTGTTGCTTCAGTGATAGAAGAAACCGAAACACCAGTAGAGAATACTGAAGAAACTATTACCCTGGAGGCTGCTCCAGTAATTGAGAACCGTATAGTGGTGCATGAATATCCAAGTGCAGGAGTTGCTTTTGATCCTCCGTTCAATGCTTCACTCCCGTATCATGAACTAGTTGGCGTATTCATCGTTCCCATTGGATATGCAGACTTGTACGAGAAACCGTGGAAGATGTATGGGCACATCGTCGTTACCAAGGATCCGGAGCATAGTTATTTCTTGACGAGGCAAGTAGAAGTCATATTGCGTGTTATAAATGATATCCGCATCACAACTGAAAATACTATCACCCGGGATGTACTCTTTGATTGGGAGTACAACTTGAAGAAAGCTGAAGAACTTGGCTTCAATCTGCAGTGGCTTCGTCAAAAGATTGATGCTATAAGGAAAGCGGTGGAAGGTGACACTTCTTTCACCACCAGTGATGCCGTGTTGAAGAAGATGGATGAAGAAAAGCAGAAATCTTATTTTGCTGACTTTCTTTAGTTTTCTTTTCATGATATCTTGAACCTTGGACTTCTAAGAGATGTGAGGTTTTATTCTGGTCTTGATTTCTTGATCGGTTTTGGATTGTGAAATCGATCGTCTTGACAAGTGGACCGTCAGTCCCCAGTATTTTGCTAAGTCTCTCCCTTTCGTTTTCCCTTCTTCTGGTGAGACCTAGATAGAGGACCCAGGTAGAAAAATTGATGTAAAGACCTAGGTGGTCGAAGTTGGAGGTACCTTGATGAAGGATTTAGCGGAAGGACCTGGTGGACACCGATCGATTGTGGAAGTTATGAATCCCGTCTAAAAATTGTTGTTTGCATGTAGTACGCTCAGGAAGCTGTAGGAACCTCATACGACGTCGGAATCTGACGATTGACCCAAACTTTCGAATCTAAGAGACGGAGGAATCATATGCAACCAGAATGCTTAAGTTTGGATATATCTAGGGCAATCAATAAACTATGCACTTTCATAACTTGTAATCTCGTGCAAATTTTCAGATTTCATAGACCTGACAGTAAATGTCGTATCTTTCAGCTTGTATGTCCGATTGATGTGCCCTTTTGGTATGTTGTAGAAGTGACATAGACGAACATCTTTCCTTGAGGAAGGATTGTCCCATTCCACACCCATTAGTACGTTTTTGCAAACTCATGGCCTGGAGTGTGTTGTATCTCATTTATAGAGGTGATGAGAACATCTTGTAGAAGACTTTGGATTATGCCTACCAGTCGTGCCAGCTTTGGGAAGACTTTCATGTGAGCATGTTATCAGGTCTGCACATCTTGATATGAATCATTGGTCTTAGAGAAGTCCGCCTCATGTGTAACACTTCAGAGAATGATTAGTTGATGAAGCCCTGAGGATGTTGCTCCTGAGACCGTTGTTGGTGCTGAAACCATGAATGATTACGCTCCAGAGATCCTTGTCGATGCTGAGATCATGGATGGTGTTACTCTAGAGATTATTGTTGATGCTGATACCATGGTTGAAGTTGATCCAAAGACAGAAAAGGATAGAACCATGATTATAGATATAAACTTTGCTCTTTCATCCAGTGAGCCTTTTACATTCATGAACTAGTTGATGAGTTGAGCGTCTGTAAGATGAAAGTGTACTGAGAGTTCAACCTGAATGCTCCTGAAAGCATAACTTTACCACGATCTGGCTTTGTCAGTGAGTCAACATTGTTACGGTAGATAGCATCAGCAGTTTTCATGCTGGATGTGATTGGTGAGGCGAGAAAGTTCCTCAATCATGCAGGGGCTTGTGATGTAGAGAAAACCCGTTGATGAAGTTTCACGGAATCACCTCAGGTTGCCCAGTATATATTGAAGGAGTTAGTGCCATCCATGTATGAATGATGTTGCATATGCTTCAGAAGTATTATCATGGGATAATGAAGACTTATTGTTTAGTTACATTTTGATCGTGCTGGTGTTGAATCAATGTGTCATCATCGATATATTTGTGCTGAAGCTGTACTCTTTGATTGGGAGTACAATTTTATAGCTTTTTTAGATGCTTGAGTGTTGAAGCGTATATTCCTTAAGCATCGAATATCTTAGGGGTTTGATCGTCTCGGCCCTGGAGTATCTTCTGTTGATTCAGCATCCCTTTCGTTGCAGTAATGGGATTCGACACTTGTGCATACATTAGAGCTTTCTGATTTTGTGGAACACATGGACTAGCAGGAGAAACGCCCAAAGTGTTCTTTGCCATGTTTGGATGTCAGTAATGAATATTTCAGTGCTTGATTCGGAGAAACGTCAGATTCAACCACTTGGTAAAATACTAATGCGGTGAAGCTACCATTCATAACGTCTTGTAGAGTTGCTAGCATAATTAAATCCCCATGCTAAGATAGCATGTGGGTAAATAAATGACAAAGACATGGAATGAGACTTGCCTGAGCGCGGAACCTCTTGATGAATGTCTATGCATATTTTGCAGGTTCTTGCTTCAACCTCGTCGAAATTCCTCAGAGTACTCTGATGATGGAATGTCCGTCAAATCTTCTGGATCAGAACATTCTTCGTTGGAGAGATGTGTAACCAAAGGCGCTTTGTAAGTACCAATCTTTTCAGCGTGGATCCACGCTCGTCTGAAGGACATGTCATATCCTGGATCTTCCTGATTATGTGAAACTTGGTTTCTATCCAGGTTGAACTTATGTTCACTTTGAGAATGATGTATTCATAAGTATTTCTGAGCGCTCCTTCAGGGTCTCTGATTGAGATGGAGCATGAGTATCTTCTTGTCGAGCGATGCATGTGGATCCGATGGTTTTCGGTGGAATGTTGTTGATGGCGGTGTAAGCATCGATCAACGTTCTTCCAAATTCGTTTCTTATGAGATTAACTGTGGTAAGCAGTCCCCAGTCGTACATCTCTTGGTCCGTGGCTGGAGGCTCAAGAAGTATTTTCGGAATGGACTTCTTGACACGATTTGGTTCAGTACTGTGAGCATGTCTCTCCTTTGTGCCTTCGACAGATAACGCAATTCACGTTCGACCAAGGATTGAACTGCCTTTTTGATGGGTTATTCAGAGAGTGTAAAGGTTCTGACTGGGAGAGGATTCTTGTGTACTCATTCAGTCCCCAGTTGAAGATATTATGGATCAACCTTATCTTTGAAAATGTGCTTTAAAACTCCGCAGTCGCTTGTGGGACGATTTACGAACCTGTGGAAGTCACCTCTTCAATGGAAAAGGAAAGTCAGGTGCTTCTTGATCAGGAACTCTTGTGCGTTGGTCAGAGGCTTGTGCATCTTGATTATCCTTCCTTTGTGCTTTTGAAGGAGCTAATGTATGCTTGCGCGGCGGTTTGGTTTTCCGTTTGCTCCCTTCTGCAACATCGTTTTTGGAAGGATGGAGGTTTTACTGATTCTTGATCAGACGTCTGCTACCTCGAGTGTCTCGCGGTTATTTTGCCTTTGTAGCTTTTTTTCTTTCCAGTAAAGCGGGCGCAGTAGTTGTCGATCTCTTGGCTGCTTCATAGAGTTCTGAGAAGGTCTGGAACCTTAGATTCTCCAATAAGGCTCTGTAGACTGGAATCATTCCATCGATGCATAAGTCCACAAGTTGCTGCTCTGTGACATTCGTATCATGGCAATCCAACGCTTGAACTCTGAAATTTTTCACGTAGTCGTTAGGATGTTTGTTGTTCTTTTGAAACATCCTTCCGAGATCAGAGAGGGTAACTTGCTCTGAAACGAAGAAATACTTCCTATAGAAAGCATTAACCATTTCTCCCCAACTGTTGATAGTTCCTGGTACGATGTTGTTGTACCAGTTGTATGCTCTGCCTTTCAAGGATTTTGAAAATTCTTTGAGGCGAACAACATGGTTATGCTCATGTTCACCCAAAGCTTCCAGGAACCGAGAAACATGTTCCCGAGCATTGCCGGTTCCGTCGTACAAAGTAAAGGTTGGAGAGATATAACCTTTTGGAAGAGGAATCTTTTACGTAGCAACAGTGTATGGAGGCGTACAAATCTTCCCGAGTGATGAAGTTTGATGACTCCTTCGCTGATGGACCGTCTCCAACTTTGCGGGCTTCATCATCATCCACTGTATCAATCGGGATTACCTCAGGATCAGTGTCTGAGGATTTTTCCTTCTCTTTTCCTTTTCCTTGGGTCTTCCCTGACATTGTATTAGTGAGAGCCTTCAGTTGATTAAATAGCTCCTTCTGTGTTGTAGCCATATCGGTTTGATTCTTTGCAAGAGTATCTTGCACTTTGATGAGATCATCAATGGTAGGTGGTGGATTTCCTCTGACTTCCTCAGGGTGTCGGCCGAACAAAAGATGACCCTCCGTGTTGACGTGAGGAGGAGTAACATCACCACCGTCAGTGTTAGATGCCGGAATCGTTTCCGGGATATCCTTGTTGTCGTTGTTGTGGTTGTTGCTAGTACTAGCGCCGTTTGCGTTGGAACCTGTGACTAACCCAGACCTAAGACCGGTCATCTTGTGAAATTGTGAGAATGCAACCGAGAGAATGATCTCCCACTGTGGTCGCCAATCTGTAGATGGGGAAAAACGATTTGCTGGTTTTTAAGGAATTGAGGAGACGACCGTACGGAGGAGACTCCTCGAACCGAGCGAAATTTTAAACCTCACACAGATGCACTGGTGCAAAGGGGGTGCTTTAGATTCGAGAGATCAATCTGTAGTACTCCGGCCTAAATCAAGACAATGACCGTTCCAGAGTAAATTCGGTCACAAGAGAGGATGGGTCGATCTGTAGGAGGGAAGCTGGGAAATGTGTGGAATCAATGGTAATCAAAGATTGTGGGTGTGTGAATTCTGAATATATAAAATCTGAATGATTGAAATTGCTCAATTGAGAGTAGTTGCTCAATGGATGATTTGATGATCTCGTGTTGTCGATGAGACGTGAGATTGATGATACTGTTGATGCCGATTATTCAATCATGATTCAGAGACTTATTTATATTGCCGGAATTTTAGATACCATGATTCCATGAAGTGTGACGATTGATGGAATCAAGGAGTGGGGAATTGGAGATCGTGTTTGAAACCAGTTGCTCAACGTGTGGAGACTTGGTCGATTTTCCACCCACTACCTCGTGATTCCTTCAACTGATTGCACGACTTTCTCATATTCCATCGTGTTTGAAACCAGTTGCTCATATTCCGCCAGACCAAAACCCTAAGTGATATCCCCCCAAGTGACACGATTGACGTCTCGTGGTTTGTTAGTCAATTGATGACTTCGTGGTTTGATGGGACGATGAGTCCATGTAGTTTCTGAGTTGAACATGATGTTCTGAAACTCATGAGTTGAACATGTCATGAGACATAGGTATAGTTCTTACGATGAAGTGAGCAAGTATTGCTCATTCGATGGATCGTTGAATATTGATTGTTGAACCAATATCCCTTGGTTTGAGAAAATATTTATCATATGAGCAAGTGTTTCTCATGTGATGAATTGTTGAATATTTGATCGTCTGAGCATGTGTTTCTCATTTGATGGATTATTGGCAGCGCACCAAAAATATTAATTAGAATACTAGTCGTTGAACCGAGCATAATTAATAAAATTAATGACCATGAGGTCGTCGTAAAATTATTAAGGTTGGAATCTGAAATGATGATCCTTGGATTCAGAAACCCTAATTTGATCAATTGATGATCAATTCATGGTTCGTCAGAATTTCAACCATGGGACGAAGAAGGGAGCGACTACATGGAACCGTGGATCAACCATGTAGTGTCCATATGCTTGCGTGAGCAAATACGAAGAACTCCTGAAGAGTTGACGATTTGTTGGTGGAAGATTGATTAAATGCTGGCTTAATCATTTATTCAAAATGGTCGTCTGAACCTTAGGCGAGAAAACCTAATTAATTATGATGAGGCGAGGGACCGACCATGGAGTCATGAAACCGTCCCTGGGTTGTCACGTGACCACCTGACGATCACTTCTTGAAAATCCAAAGTGTTTGGAAGAGTTTTGGACCTAATACGAGCAATTGTGCAAATTAGGTCAAAACTGTTAAAATTGATGGGACCGGCTTCCGTGAGCCAAGGAACCAATCTTGGTAGGTCAAGATAGCGTGCTCGTGTCCCCAAGGCGTCCGCGTCTCAGTCCTGAGAATTTTGATATTTTCTGGCGTGCAATTGATCATCCATTCGGGAAAATATGCCAAAATTAGGGTTTCGACGAAACTGAGGAAAACACCATGAGATGATGAAAAATAATTATAGAATAAGGGATGAGGAGGCGTGGGACCGCCGTGGTCAAGGCATGGTCGTACGGACGTGATATAAAATCTGAATGATTGAAATTGCTCAATTGAGAGTAGTTGCTCAGTTGATGATTTGAGATATCGTGTTGTCGATGAGACGTGAGATTGATGATACTGTTGATGCCGATTATTCAATCATGATTCAGAGACTTATTTATATTGCCGGAATTTTAGATACCATGATTCCATGAAGTGTGACGATTGATGGAATCAAGGAGTGGGGAAGTGGAGATCGTGTTTGAAACCAGTTGCTCAACGTGTGGAGACTTGGTCGATTTTCCACCCACTACCTTGTGAATTCCTTCAACTGATTGCACGACTTGCTCATATTCCATCGTGTTTGAAACCAGTTGCTCATATTCCGCCAGACCAAAACCCTAAGTGATATCCCCCCAAGTGACACGATTGACGTCTCGTGGTTTGTTAGTCAATTGATGACTTCGTGGTTTGATGGGACGATGAGTCCATGTAGTTGCTGAGTTGAACATGATGTTCTGAAACTCATGAGTTGAACATGTCATGAGACAGAAGTATAGTTCTTACGACGAAGTGAGCAAGTATGTCTCATTCGATGGATCATTGAATATTGATTGTTGAACCAATATCCCCTGGTTTGAGCAAATATTTATCATCTGAGCAAGTGTTGCTCATGTGATGAATTGTTGAATATTTGATCGTCTGAGCATGTGTTGCTTATTTAATGGATTATTGGCAGCGCACCAAAAATATTAATTAGAATACTATTCGTTGAACCGAGCATAATTAATAAAATTAATGACCATGAGGTCGTCGTAAAATTATTAAAGTTGGAATCTGAAATGATGATTCTTGGATTCAGAAACCCTAATTTGATCAATTGATGATCAAGTCATGGTTCGTCAGAATTTCAACCATGGGACAAAGGAGGGAGCGACTACATGGGACCGTGGATCAACCATGTAGTGTCCATATGCTCGCGTGAGCAAATACGAAGAACTCCTGAAGAGTTGACGATTTGTTGGTGGAAGAATGATTAAATGCTGGCTTAATCATTTATTCAAAATGCTCGTCTGAGCCTTAGGCGAGAAAACCTAATTAATTATGACGAGGCGAGGGACCGACCATGGAGTCATGAAACCGTCCCTGGGTTGTCACGTGACCACCTGACGATCACTTCATGAAAATCCTAAGTGTTTGGAAGAGTTTTGGACCTAATACGAGCAATTGTGCAAATTAGGTCAAAAATGTGAAAATTGATGGGACTGGCTTCCGTGAGCCAAAGAGCCAATCTTAGTCGGTCAAGATAGCATGCTCGTGTCCCCAAGGCGTACGCATCTCAGTCCTGAGAATTTTGATATTTTCTGGCGTGCAATTGAGCATCCATTCGGGAAAATATGCCAAAATTAGGGTTTCGACGAAACTGAGGAAAACACCATGAGATGATGAAAAATAATTATAGAATAAGGGATGAGGAGGCGTGGGACCTCCGTGGTCAAGGCATGGTCGTACGGTCGTGACCACGGTCTCGTGGTGCCTTTTTCTTAATTTTATAATATTTTGATGAGTTTATGAAAAATTCATGAATTTTGAGAAATTTGATGAATTTAGGGAGTTTCCATGAATTGAAGGAGTTTTCATGAGTTCAGGAATGCAAAAAATATTAAAATAATAAAAACAAGGGTGTGTGGGACCGTGGAAGGCATGGCCGACTGGCTTGGGCCCGGTCCCACGAGTTTCCCTAATTTTTGTGTATTTTTTTATGTATTTTTGATGAATTGAGGGAATTTTTCCTAATTTGAGAGAAATACCATGAAATCAAGGAATTTGATGAATTCAAGGAAAACTAATAATAAAATAATAAAACAAAGGGGCGTGTGGGACCGGCTAGGGCATGGACGGCCGGCCAAGGCCCAGTCCCACAATTTTTCATAATTTATTTTATTTTATTATTATTTGATGATTTGTGCAAAATACCATGAAATCAAGGAGTTTTTTCATGAAATTGGAGAAATAATAATAAAATAATAAGGAACCATGGGGTGTGGGGCCGGTTGGGACCAAGGCATGGCCGGTTGGCCAATGGTCACGCCCCACACTCCTTTCCTTGATTTTATATTATTTTTATGGATTTATAGAAGTACCATGAAACCAAGGAGTTTCCTCGAGACGAAGGAGATTTGATAAAATGAGAGAATTTTCATCAAATCATGGAAAATAATAAAAATGCATTAAAAATATAAAACTGGCGTGCGATTGACCACGACACGGTCGGTCGGTCGTGTGTCCATGCTCCCAGCACCCTGGTCAATATTTTTAATTATTTATTATTTTCTTCCCTATTTTGCATAGGTTCATCGTTTCGTTGTATTTTTGAAATACTCGTTCGTGTGGTGACTGTTAGTGTATCGTCGTTGAATACACCTTCACCATTTGAATCGGGGCTTACTTAGAGGTAGCTCAGACGCCCGGTTGTTGATTATTTATTACTAATTGTGGAATTCAGTGGAGAATAATTCACAAAACTGAGTAATAAGATGTTTATTATTAATTCATAGGATCAGCTGAGGATTCGACTACGAATTCAGAATAATAAAGTGAGCATTACCATTCCATGGGATCGTGGATTCGACCATAGAATCAGAGTAATTAAGATTTATCTATTACCATTTATGAGACCAATTGTGGATTCGATCATGAAATCGGAGTAATGAGATAATATAGTTATTGTTATTATATGAGATCAAGCCGTTGATTCGATCATAGAATCAGAACAATTGTTTATTGCCATTTTGTGGGACCAGTCGCAGATTCGACCATGGAATAGGAGCAATTGTTATTTCCATTCCATGGGACTAGTCGTGGATTCGACCATGGAATAGAAGCAATTGTTATTGTCATTCCATGGGAGCAGTCGTGGATTCGACCATGGAATAGGAGCAATTAAAATTGCCATTCCATGGGACCAGTCGTGGATTCGACCATGGAATAGGAGCAATTTCAATTAGGAATAATTAACTTTGTGGCTCTATACTAGCAGAGCAAGCTGTCTAGGAGCATTAATTATCCCGATATGAGCTTGTCGGTAAGTCATATCCTTTATATAGTCAGGGTAAACTCGTTGTTTGTTCCTGAAGAAGTTATCGCTCTATACTAGCAGAGCAAGTTGTCTAGGAGCCGTCCATCTCGTGATACTATATAGAAATAATGACCGAAAGTATTCAGTATTCATGAGATATGACGTTGTCCTGTCGTGAGACTACATATCTACATGTACTATGAGAGAAAGTACTTTCCGTTGAGAATTCGATGAGAGACTCGTGTCTCGATACTCACGTCTGATTGCTGAATCAGAGCTTCGTATAATTATGAGTTTACGATTTTAGCCTTTGTCAAAAATTCACCATCTACATTAAGTCCCCTGCTTACTGAGGAAAGCTGTGTTCCTCAGTCAGCATTAAATGGTGATTTTCCGGCCATAAATAATAATACCAGTAATTGAACTTAGTCGTAAGTTGAGACGTTACCGGATTTAGAAAGCATGAGCAAACCACGACTTGATGAAGGCTTCAATATCATGATTGGAGCGTCGTTTGATGAGCATAAATTGGTGTTGAACCGCTGGTTTGGACGACGAATCCATGGTCGGTTAGGATTCGCGGGCCGGGCCCAATAAGTAAATCCTTGTTTTATGAATAAACGCTCGTTCGTTCGTTAGTTTACGGAACAAACAAAATAGACCTGAGTCTAATGATATAAAATTCTTCTAGGAGCTTTCACGAAAATCGAAATTTTATATTTTAAATATGTGAGATTTCACAAAGTGGAATAAACTCTCGTTTCAAAGGTGGATACTCGTACGAGAGAAAAGTTTTTTTTTTTTTGAAAAGACGTGCGTCTGTTAATAAAATTTTTGTCTATGAGCTTTCATGAAATTTTTTATTTTCGATATGTGAGCGTTCACAAATTTTTGAAAATATACTCTCGCTTCAAAGACAGATGCTCGCGCGAAGGAGAAAAAGTATGTAGATATATTTTTCAAATTTACATGGGTTTCACGTTAAATATTTACATATTTTGTAAAATCATGTTTTGATTTTGAACAACTGTTGAAAGTAGACAATTATACATGGTGAAATAATGTATGTGAGTTTTCACAACTGTAGAATGGACGTCTGTCCAATTTTCAAAAAACCAGTGGATGTTCACTCAATAAAAACTTTACGTGGGTTGTCCACGGTTTCATGAAAATCAATTTATGATTTTTGAGCAATTGCTGGAAGCAAGCAATTGTATACATGATGAAATAATGTATGTATGAGTTTGGCGATATTATAGTGTATGCACACATGTAGAAAACCAGTGAATGTTCATATGAAAGGTTATGTGAATTATTCATAGTTTCATGAAAAGTCCAGTGCTGGTTTTAAATAATGAATTTTGCTCATCTTGGCAAGTTTGAAGAGGCGACCAAGTTTTTCGAAGGTTTTACGTTATTATCACTAAGTTTCGTGAAACGTAAATAGGTAAGAGTGGAGGATTACCATTTTTGTAGACGCTGTTGTGAGCACCTTTAATCCATGATTCATTGTTCTGTCGAATCCTGCGCTTTGTATGAACGATATGCTCTGAGTGGTGAGAGATCCTTCATACTGAGTTGTATTCCTGGTTATTCCGTTAGCTTTACCATAGGATGATCATGTAATGAGATCCCGGATCAATGTCGACTCCGTGGAAATGGAGGAAAATCTACGGGAGCGGAGAGCCCAGAAGTAAGGACTATAGGGTGTTAGCAAATAACGTTTATTCCCCAGCCGCTCCTTGTGTCATGACTTTACCCGTGTAATTAGGATCATGAGATCAAGGTTTGTTACTTCTTTTCAGACTTTTGCTCCATCGATTGACGGTCTTCAACTTGTTCCCGGGTAAACAATTCATGAATCCAACAGCGTAAAGACCTGGACCGTCCGGAATTTGAGCAACTGGTCTCTCCCTTTCGTTTTCCCTTCTTCTGGTGAGACCTAGATAAAGGACCCAGGTAGAAAAATTGATGTAAAGACCTAGGTGGTCGAAGTTGGAGGTACCTTGATGAAGGATTTAGCGGAAGGACCTAGTGGACACCGATTGACTGTGGAAGTTATTAATCCCGTCTAAAAATTGTTGTTTGCATGTAGTATGCTCAGGAAGCTGTCGGAACCTCATACGACGTCGGAATCTGACGATTGACCCCAACTTTCGAAGCTAAGAGACGTAGGAATCATATGCAACCAGAATGCTTAAGTTTGGAGATGTCTAGGGCAATCAATAAAGTATGCACTTTCATAACTTGTAATCCCGTGCAAATTTTCAGATTTCATAGACCTGACAGTAAATGTTGTATCTTTCAGCTCGTATGTCCGATTCATGTGCCCTTTTGGTATGTTGTAGAAGAGACATAAACGAACATCTTTCCTTGAGGAAGAATTGTCCCATTCCTCACCCATTAGTACGTTTTTGCAAACCCATGGCCTGGAGTGTGTTGTATCTCATTTATAGAGGTGATGAGAACATCTTGTAGAAGACTTTGGATTATGCCTACCAGTCGTGCCAGCTTTGGGAAGACTTTCATGTGAGCATGTTATCAGGTCTGCACATCTTGATATGAATCTTTGGTCTTAGAGAAGTCCGCTTCATGTGTAACACTTCAGAGAATGATTAGTTGATGAATCCCTGAGGATGTTGCTCCTGAGACCGTTGTTGGTGCTGAAACCATGAATGATTACGCTCCAGAGATCCTTGTCGATGCTGAGATCATGGATGGTGTTCCTCTATAGATTATTGTTGATGCTGATACCATGGTTGAAGTTGCTCCAAAGACCGAAAAGGCTAGAACCATGACTATAGATATAAACTTTTCTCCTTCATCCAGTGAGCCTTTTACATTCATTAACTAGTTGATGAGTTGAGCGTCTGTAAGATGAAGGTGTACTGAGAGTTCAACCTGAATGCTCCTGAAAGCATAACTTTACCACGATCTGGCTTTGTCAGTGAGTCAAAAATTGTTGCGGTAGATAGCATCAGCAGTTTTCATGCTGGATGTGATTGGTGAAGCGAGAAAGTTCCTCAATCATGCAGGGGCTTGTGATGTAGAGAAATCCCGTTGATGAAGTTTCACGGAATCACCTCAGGTTGCCCAGTATATATTGAAGGATTTAGTGCCATCCATGTATGAATGATGTTGCATATGCTTCAGAAGTCTTATCATGGGATAATGAAGACTCATTGTTTATTTACACTTTGATCGTGCTGGTGTTGAATCAATGTGTCATCATCGATATATTTGTGTTGAAGCTGTACTCTTTGATTGGGAGTACAATTTTATAGCTTTTTTAGATGCTTGAGTGTTGAAGCTTATATTCCTTAAGCATCGAATATCTTAGGGGTTTGATCGTCTCGGCCCTGGAGTATCTTCTGTTGATTCAGCATCCCTTTCGTTGCAATAGTGGGATTCGACACTTGTGCAGACATTAAAGCTTTCTGATTTTTTTGGAACAGATGGACTAGCAGGAGAAACGCTCAAAGTGTTCTTTGCCATGTTTGGACGTCAGTAATGAATATTTTAGTGCTTGATTCGGAGAAACGTCAGATTCAACCACTTGGTAAAATACTAATGCGGTGAAGCTACCATTCATAACGTCTTGTAGAGTTGCTAGCATAATTAAGTCCCCATGCTAAGATAGCATGTGGGTAAATAAATAACATAGACATGGAATGAGACTTGCCTGAGCTCGGAACCTCTTGATGAATGTCTATGCATATTTTGCAGGTTCTTGCTTCAACCTCGTCGAAATTCCTCAGAGTACTCTGATGATGGAATGTCCGTCAAATCTTCTGGATCAGAACTTTATTCGTTGGAGAGATGTGTAACCAAAGGCGCTTTGTAAGTACCCATCTTTTCAGCGTGGATCTACGCTCGTCTGAAGGACATGTCATATCCTGGATCTTCCTGATTATGTGAAACTTGGTTTCTATCCAGGTTGAAGTTATGTTCAATTTGAGAATGATGTATCCATAAGTATTTCTGAGCGCTCCTTCAGGGTCTCTGATTGAGATGGAGCATGAGTATCTTCTTGTCGAGCGATGCATGTGGATCCGATGGTTATCGGTGGAATGTTGTTGATGGCAGTATAAGCATCGATCAACGTTCTTCCAAATTCGTTTCTTATGAGATTAACTGTGGTAAGCAGTCCCCAGTCGTACATCTCTTGGTCCGTGGATGGAGGCTCAAAAAGTATTTTCGGAATGGACTTCTTGACACGATGTGGTTCAGTAGTGTGAGCATGTCTCTCCTTTGTGCCTTCGACAGATAACGCAATTCACGTTCGACCAAGGATTGAACTGCCATTTTGATGGGTTGTTCAGAGAGTGTAAAGGTTCTGACTGGGAGAGGATTCTTGTGTACTCCTTCAGTCCCCAGTTGAAGATATTATGGATCAACCTTCTCTTTGAAAATGTGCTTTAAAACTCCGCAGTAGCTTGTGGGATGATTTACGAACCTGTGGAAGTCACCTCTTCAATGGAAAAGGAAAGTCAGGGGCTTCTTGATCAGGAACTCTTGTGCGTTGGTCAGAGGCTTGTTCATCTTGATTATCCTTCCTTTGTGCTTTTGAAGGAGCTAAGGTATGCTTGCACGGTTATTTGGTTTTCCGTTTTCTCCCTTCTGCAACAGTGTTTGTGGAAGGCTGGAGGTTTTACTGATTCTTGATCAGACGTCTGCTACCTAGAGTGTCTCGCGGTTCTTCAGCCTTTGTAGCTTTTGTTCTTTCCAATAAAGCAGGCGCAGTAGTTTCCGATCTCTTGGCTGCTTCATGGAGTTCTGAGAAGGTCTGGAACCTGAGATTCTCCAATAAGGCTCTGTAGACTGGAATCATTCCATCGATGCATAAGTCCACAACTTGCTGCTCTGTGACATTCGGATCATGGCAATCCAACGCTTGAACTCTGAACTTTTTTCACGTAGTCGTTAGGATGTTTGTTGTTCTTTTGAAACATCCTTCCGAGATCAGAGAGGGTAACTTGCTCTGAAACGAAGAAATACTTCCTATAGAAAGCATTAACCATTTCTCCCCAACTGTTGATAGTTCCTGGTGCGATGTTGTTGTACCAGGTGTATGCTCTGCCTTTCAAGGATTTTGAAAATTCTTTGAGGCGAACAACATGGTTATGCTCATGTTCACCCAAAGCTTCCAGGAACCGAGAAACATGTTCCCGAGCATTGCCGGTTCCGTCGTACAAAGTAAAGGTTGGAGAGATATAACCTTTTGGAAGAGGAATCTTTTGCATAGCAGCAGGGTATGGAGGCTGGTGACGATGGACATGTGGGGTCTTGTCTTTTCCACGGTTCTCCAGAAGGCGTTACAAATCTTCCCGAGTGATGAAGTTTGATGACTCCTTCGCTGATGGACCGTCTGCAACTTTGCGGTCTTCATCATCATCCACTGTATGAATCGGGATTACCTCAGGATCAGCGTCTCAGAATTTTTCCTTCTCTTTTCCTTTTCCTTGGGTCTTCCCTGACATTGTATTAGTGAGAGCCTTCAGTTGATTAAATAGCTCCTTCTGTGCTGTAGCCATATCGGTTTGATTCTTTGCAAGAGTCTCTTGCACTTTGATGAGATCAGCAATGGTAGGTGGTGGATTTCCTCTGACTTCCTCAGGGTGTCGGCCGAACAAAAGATGACCCTCCGTGTTGACGTGAGGAGGAGTAACATCACCACCGTCAGTGTTAGAGGCCGGAATCGTTTCCGGGATATCCTCGTTGTCGTTGTTGTTGTTGCTAGTGCTAGCGCCGTTTGCGTTGGAACCTGTGACTAACCCAGACCTAAGACCGGCCATCTTGTGAAATTGTGAGATTGCAACCGAGAGAATGATCTCCCACTGTGGTCGCCAATCTGTAGATGGGGAAAAACGATTTGCTGGTTTTTAAGGAATTGAGGAGACGACCGTACGGAGGAGACTCCTCGAACCGAGCGAAATGTTAAACCTCACACAGATGCACCGCTGCAAAGGGGGTGCTTTAGATTCGAGAGATCAATCTGTAGTACTCCGGCCTAAATCAAGACAATGACCGTTCCAGAGTAAATTCGGTCACAAGAGAGGATGGGTTGATCTGTAGGAGGGAAGCTGGGAAATGTGTGGAATCAATGGTAATCAAAGATTGTGGGTGTGTGAATTCTGAATATGATAAGCTCTGAATGATTGAAATTGCTCAATTGAGAGTAGTTGCTCAATTGATGAGTTGATGATCTCGTGTTGTCGATGAGATGAGATTGATGATACTGTTGATGTGATATTCAATCATGATTCAGAGACTTATTTATATTGCTGGAATTTTAGACACCATGATTCCATGAAGTGTGACAGTTGATGGAATCAAGGAGTGGGGAAGTGGAATCGTGTTTGAAACCAGTTGCTCAACGTGTGGAGACTTGGTCGATTTTCCACCCACTACCTCGTGAATTCCTTCAACTGATTGCACGACTTGCTCACATTCCATCGTGTGTTGAACACACGTGCCGTAGACCGCCAGACCAAAACCCTAAGTGATATCCCCCAAGTGACACGATTGACGTCTCGTGGTTTGTTAGTCAATTGATGACTTCGTGGTTTGATGGGACGATGAGTCCATGTAGTTGCTGAGTTGAACATGATGTTCTGAAACTCATGATTGAACATGTCATGAGACAGAGGTATAGTTCTTACGATGAAGTGAGCAAGTATTGCTCATTCGATGGATCGTTGAATATTGATTGTTGAACCAATATCCTTGGTTTGAGCAAATATTTATCATCTGAGCAAGTGTTGCTCATGTGATGAATTGTTGAATATTTGATCGTCTGAGCATGTGTTGCTCATCTGATGGATTATTGGCAGCGTACCAAAAATATTAATTAGAATACTGGTCGTTGAACCGAGCATAATTAATAAAATTAATGACCATGAGGTCGTCGTAAAATTATTAAGGTTGGAATCTGGAATGATGATCCTTGGATTCAGAAACCCTAATTTGATCAATTGATGATCAATTCATGGTTCGTCAGAAGTTTAACCATGGGACGAAGGAGGGAGCGACTACATGGGACCGTGGATCAACCATGTAGTGTCCATATGCTCACGTGAGCAAATACGAAGAACTCCTGAAGAGTTGACGATTTGTTGGTGGAAGAATGATTAAATGCTGGCTTAATCATTTATTCAAAATGCTCGTCTGAGCCTTAGGTGAGAAAACCTAATTAATTATGACGAGGCGAGGGACCGACCATGGAGTCATGAAACCCCCTGGGTTGTCACGTGACCGCCTGACGATCACTTCATGAAAATCCAAAGTGTTTGGAAGAGTTTTGGACCTAATACGAGCAATTGTGCAAATTAGGTCAAAACTGTGAAAATTGATGGGACCGGCTTCCGTGAGCCAAAGAGCCAATCTTGGTCGGTCAAGATAGCGTGCTCGTGTCCCCAAGGCGTCCGCGTCTCAGTCCTGAGAATTTTGATATTTTCTGGCGTGCAATTGAGCATCCATTCGAGAAAATATGCCAAAATTAGGGTTTCGACGAAACTGAGGAAAACACCATGAGATGATGAAAATAATATAAAATAAGGAATGAGGAGGCGTGGGACCGCCGTGGTCAAGGCATGGTCGCCGGTCGTGACCACGGTCCCGTGGTGCCTTTTCCTTAATTTTATAATATTTTGATGATTTTATGAAAAATTCATGAATTTTGAGAAATTTGATGAATTTAGGGAGTTTCCATGAATTGAAGGAGTTTTCATGAGTTCAGGAAGCAAAAATATTAAAATAATAAAAACAGGGCGTGTGGGACCGTGGAAGGCATGGGGCCGGCTTGGACGGTCCCACGAGTTTCTAATTTTTTTATTTTTATGTATTTTTGATGATTTGAGGGAATTTTTCCTAATTTGAGAGAAATACCATAAAATCAAGGAATTTGATGAATTCAAGGAAAATAATATAAAATAAAAACAAAGGGGCGTGTGGGACCGGCTAGGACATGGCCGGCCGGCCAGGCCCGGTCCCACAAGTTTCATAATTTATTTATTTTATTATTGATGATTTGTGAAAAATACCATGAATCAAGGAGTTTTTCATGAAATTAGAGAAATAATAATAAAATAATGAGGAACCGTGGGGTGGGGCAGCCGTTGGGCCATGGCATGGTCGGTTGGCAATGGTCATGCCCCCACTCCTTTCCTTAATTTTATATTATTTTTTATGGATTTATGGAAGTACCATGAAACCAAGGAGTTTCCTCGAGACGGAGGAGATTTGATAAAATGAGAGAATTTCATCAAATCATGGAAATAATAAAAAATGCATTAAAAATATTAAAACTGGCGTGGGATTGACCACTACACGGTCGATCGTCGTGTGTCCGTGCTCCCAGCACCCTGGTCAATATCTTAATTATTATTATTTTCTTCCCTATTTGCATAGGTTCATCGTTTCGTTGTATTTTTGAAATACTCGTTCGTGTGGTGACTGTTGTGTATCGTCGTTGAATACACCTTCACCATTTGAATCGGGGCTTACTTAGAGGTATCTCAGACGCCGGTTGTTGATTATTTATTACTAATGTGGAATTCAGTGGAGAATAATTCACAAAACTGAGTAATAAGATGTTTATTATTAATTCATAGGATCAACTGAGGATTCGACTACGAATTCAGAATAATAAAGTTAGCATTACCATTCCATGGGATCGTAGATTCGACCATAGAATCGGAGAGTAATTAAGATTTATCTATTACCATTTATGAGACCAGTTGTGATTCGATCATGAAATCGAGTAAGTAAGTGTAAGTAAGTAATAGAGAGTAGTAATGAGTTAGTTATTGCTATTCTATGAGACGAAGCCGCGGATTCGATCATAGAATCAGAACAATTGTTTATTGCCATTCTGTGGGACCAGTCGCAGATTCGACCATGGAATAGGAGCAATTGTTATTTCCATTCCATGGGACCCGTCGTGGATTCGACCATGGAATATGAGCAATTGTTATTGCTATTCCATGGGACCAGTCGTGGATTCGACCATGGAATAGGAGCAATTGTAATTGCCATTCCATGGGACCAGTCGTGGATTCGACCATGGAATAGGAGCAATTGTAATTAGGAATAATTAACTTTGTGGCTATATACTAGCAGAGCAAGCTGTCTAGGAGCATTAATTATCCCAATATGAGTTTGTCGGTAAGTCATATCCTTTATATAGTCAGGGTAAACTCGTTGTTTGTTCCTGAAGACGTTATCGCTTTATACTAGCAGAGCAAGCTGTCTAGGAGCCGTCCATCTCGTGATACTATATAGAAATAATCACCGAAAGTATTCAGTATTCATGAGATATGTCATTGTCCAGTCGTGAGATTACATATCTACATGTACTATGAGAGAAAGTACTTTCCGTTGAGAATTCGATGAGAGACCCGTGTCTCGATACTCACGTTTGACTGCTGAATCAGAGCTTCGTATAATTATGAGTTTACGATTTTAGCCTTTGTCGAAAATTCACCATCTACAATACTATCTCAGAGTGTTCGGCAATAAGTGTTACATTCTAAAGAACCGTGAACAGAAAGGGAAATTTGACTCAAACGGCGATGAAGATATCTTTCTTGGCTATGCATCTGACAGCCGCGGTTTCCGAGTTTTTAATCTCAGAATCCAAGTCATGATGGCATCTGCAAATGTTATCATTGATGATCTAAGTAATTTTCATCATGATGACTCTCCTGCTGAATTTCCTCCAACTGAGACAATTGAGAAAGTCAAAGAAATTCCAGAATCAGTAGATGTTATTCCAACGACGATTACTGATCCTGATGTTTCTAGTGATGAGGAGAAAAGCTTTAGTCAGGCTATTCCTGTTGAACAAGAATGTGCCCCTCCACGGCATCTTTGGGTTCACAGGAATCATGATACTAACAGTATTATTGGAGGAAGATATTCTACAACTAAGACGAGAGGACAACTTTAAAATATTTGCAATTTTGGTTGTTTTCTATCGCAAGTAGAGCCAAGAAACATTGATGAATCTCTTAGTGATCACTTTTGGGTGAATGCAATGCATGAAGAGTTAAATCAGTCCCAAAGAAAAGATGTATGGAAGCTCGTACCTTGTCCCTACAATGTCAATATTGTTGGTACTAAATGGATATTCAAGAACAAGTCTGATGAATTTGGCACCATTGTCAGAAACAAAGCTAGACATGCCGCTCAAGATTTTCAGATAGAAGGAATCGACTTTGTCGAAACCTTTGCTCCTGTGGCACGCCTTGAGTCCATTCGGTTGTTATTAGCTCATGCTTGTTTTCTTAAGGTTAAGTTGTTCAAATGGATATTAAATTTGCTTTCCTAAATGGAAATTTAAAGGAAGAGGTATATGTAGCTCAACCTAAGGGATTTGAAAACCCTGATTTCCCAGATCACGTTCTTAAGCTTAATAGGAATTATATGGGTTATTTCAAAAACAAGCACCTCGTGCCTGGTTCGAAAAACTAACTACTTCCCTTCTTAGGAAAGGTTTTTCCAGAGGTGGAGATGATAAAACGTTTTTTACCAAATGGAGTGGGAAAGATGTTGTTATCGCTCAAGTTTATGTATATGATATCATCTACGGGATCAACATCTGAGAAACTTGCAAAAGATTTTCAAGTCTCTCTTGGCAAGGAGTTTGAAATGAGCAATGTGAATTAAAATTCTTTTTGGGTTTACAAATTCAACAACACAAGGATGGAATCTAATTATCTCAAGAAAAATATGCAGGAGATCTTGTCACAACATTCGGTCTTGATAAGTCTACTCCAAAACTAATTCTTATGCCTACCACATGTAAACTACGAGATGAGAAAGGTGTAAATGTGGATCAAAAACTCTATTGATCTATCATTGGAATCCTTTTATATCTTACAGCCACTAGACCTGATATTGTTTTCAGCGTTGGTTGTTGAGTTAGGTTTCAGGAAAATTATGACGGGCTTACGCCTTTGGCGCGTTGCCCCGCAGGCCGTAACTCCCCCGATGTGCCACTGATGAAGCTACGATCCGGGCCTTATACCTAGGCAAATGCACGTCTATTCGCCCTTGCTAGCATGCTCGTGGAGCATGATGCATCTAACTTAGATTCCACACCGTTCCAACCCACCCTTGATCGCAAAAAAGCATAAGGCCATAAGGCCAAAGCGAATGCATATCACATGGATCACTGGCTTTGCCTCACCGCAGGAATTTCATCACTGAATTTCCTATCTAGCCGAGTAACCGTCATACTGCCGAGTCTTGTCCAGGCATAAGGCATGCCTTGGGCTTACGCATAGGCCATTGCATGCCTCATGCCGTGCTTTCCTTAGGCTTATGCAAGCTCCGCTAACTTGCATATCGATGTAGCTTACCTCCAAGGCCATGCCCAATGCGCCATTTGTACATGCCTAAGTCGAATGGCTTGATAGGAAGTATGAGCATCCACTGGCTGGTATGCAACTTGCCTCATCAAGTCTGACCGCAATCATCTCTTGCATCGAGTTACCAAGCTTAGATGATATGAGGGCCAAAGTGCCGCAATCATCTCTAGATTAAATGATATGAGCGACAACGTGCTGTACCGGCAATGCTGCAACTTACTGTGGCTGCCTACGTACCCTTAACTACTCTAAAGGGATCAAGCATAGACCGTAGTTCATCCACGAAGGTACAACAACTGTAACACCCCGTGTTTTTAGCATGGTGCATGTTAAAGGATGCGCCATTTGCTTGTGATGAAGCTTCATCCAAAGCTTCATTTGCATAGTAAGATGCATTTGGCCAGGGGCCATATTTAGTGCAAAGTAAGGCACATCGCGTAGGCATATTGGCTAAGGCCAATATGGTAATAGTTGGAAGTAACATGGGCCAAGAGCCAATCTCACATCAAATGGTGCATTAGGCCAGTTGGGTAGATGGCCCCGGAATGTACAACCAACATGGCTGGACATCGGGCTGGCAGCGGAAAGCCAACATGGCTGCACATCGGGCTGGAAGCGGAAAGCCAACATGGATGCACATCGGGCGGCAGCGGACAACCAACATGGCCGGGTATATGGCAACGACCATGAATAGTAAAAGTGGGGAGTTGATGAATGATTTTTCCTCTCCTGATCAAAGTTGTAAAAACGTTAACATATATAGGGAGGGGTACTTGGTTGAAGGTGCATATACGGACCATGCGCAAAGTAAGATAGACTTAGAGATGTACAGCCGTCACGGCTGGACATTGGAGTGGCCTATGGGCCAAAGACGGAAGTACAGACATCACGTCCCTTCACGGGACTTGGCTCAGGAAATGTTCAGCCGTCATGGCTGGACATTAGAAATGACATGTGATCCAGAATTGAATGTACATCCATCACGACCGTACATCGCAGTTGGCCAGGGTGGTAAGGTGCAGCCATCACGGCCTGAGGAGTTGATGAATGATTTTTGCTCCCCCAATCTAAGTTGTAAAAATGTCTTTTAAACATATATAGGGAGGGATAGTTGGTTGGAGGTACATATGCGGACCATGTACCAAGTAAGCTTCATAGCTTAGCCGAAAAGAGTATAAATGATGCTTAGGCCTCATTTATAGATATGTAGCCTTACCAATGGAGCGTGTTAAGCATGGGCATCACTATGTCATGCCGCAGACCAAGTATTCATCACTTGGATGCATTTTGACTGAACAGCCTATACGTACTAGGCCATTACCATTACTGCTTGGCCACGGCCATGCAAACGATTTGACTTAAGCTTCTGTCCTTTCTTGGATGAACTACGGTCTGTGCTTGATACCTTTAGAGTACGTAAGGGTACGTAGGCAGCCGCAATGAGTTGCAGCATTGCCTGTCCAGCACTTTGTCGCTCATATCATCTAATTGTGATATGATTGCGACATTCTATCCTCTCATATCATTTGGCTCGGTAGCTCGACGCAAGAGATGATTGTGGCCAAACTTGATGAGGAAAGTTGCATTTCATTCACTATATGCTCATACTTCCTATCAAGGCGTTCGACATACGCTAAAAACCCGAGTGTCGTAATTTAGCTCAAGAGGAGTCCATTTTGATGGGAAACGGCCCAAAGATCAAGACATGTTGATCTATAGATCCACACGGTCACCAGAATTTAGCCAAATTTCATCCTTTAGGGCCTCAAATGGCCATCTTTGCCGTTTTAGGAAAAAAATTGTTTTCTTAATAAACCCTTCGCGGAACAAGGGTAAGTTGGAACGGTGTGAAAGCTAAGTTAGCTGCATCATGCTCCACGAGCATGCTTGCAAGGGAAAATGGACGTGCATTTTCCTATCTTTGAGGTCCGGATCGTAGCTTCATCATGGCGCATCGTGGAAGTTACGGCCTGCGGGGCAACACACCAAAGACGTAATTTTCTGGTCCGTCACAGCAACTTAAGCCAAACTCGTTTGCAAGGCCCTTGCCAAGCAATAATGGTAATGGCCTGGTCCCTATAGGTTGTTCCGTCAAGATGCACAATGATTATGCATTATCGGGTCCGCAATATGGCATAGTGATGCCTAAGCATCAAATGCCATTTTTACAAGGCTACGCAACTATAAATGAGTCTTATGCATCATTTATACTCTTCCGGATAAGCTATGAAGCTTACTTGGTACATAGTCCGCATATGCACCTTCAACCAACTACCCCTCCCTATATATGTTAACTTGCAATTTCTACAAGTATGGAAAGGGGACCAAATTGACATGCCTGCTTCACTGTTTATTCCCAATGATTGCGTTCCTTCGTAATGATTGTGTTCGTTCGCAATGATTGCGTTTCTTTGCAATGATTGCTTTCCCCCGCAATGATTGTGTTAGTTCGTAATGATTGTGTTTATTCGTGATGATTGTGTGTGATGATTGCGTAACACTCGTTCGGCCAGCCCTCTCTGGCTTGATGCACAATGATTGTGTGATATTGGCTATAGGCAAATAGCCTCCGTAATACGCAATGATCTCGAGGCCACCTACCCAACTGGCCTAATTCATCATGATGCAACGTTGGACTTTTGCCAATATGCCTACGCAATGTGCCTTCCTTGGCACCAAATATGGCCCCGGGACAAATGCATATCACTATGCAAAGGAAGCTTTGGATGAAGCTTCAACACAAGAAAATGGCGCATCTTTTAGCATGCACCATGCTAAAAACACGTGGTGTTACACAAATCCAAAGGAATCTCATCTTGCAGCTACGAAGAGGATCATACGATACGTCAATCACACTGTCGGGTATGGTCTATTTTACACTTTTGATACTAACACTGATCTTTCTGCCTATTCAAATGTTGATTGGGCAGGATGTGTAAAAGATATAATAAGTACATCAGGGGGTTTATACTATGTAGGATTGAATCTTGTGTCTTGGCATAACAAGAAACAAAATTCACAATCCTTGTCTACATGTGAAGCAGAATATATCGCTGCAGGCTCATGTTGTACTCAACTTCTTTGGATGAAACAAATGTTTGTTGATTATGGAATTGACATTGGAATAATGAAAATCTTTTGTGAAAACTCAATCGCGATTCGGATCACTGAGAATCTTGTTGAGCACTCAAGAACTAAGCACATTGATATAAGGTATCATTTTATCCGAGATATCTATGAAAATGGTGTTAGAGCATTGCTCGGTCGAAGTCGCATGCCTTGATATCTCAAGCATGTTTGTCAATGTTAGTGATCAAAACTATAAGTCTTGATTTCTAGCCTATATAACTAAAGGTCTCGGACTAGGATAGAAAGTGTAGTTGAGCTCAAGAACTCCATGGCAATCATCATACAAGACGAAGGACTACTCAAGAAACTGGTGGATCTTCATCGACTAAAAGGTATGTGGAGACTTGAACTTATCTGTTACTCAAAAGTCTATCTATTCTATCTCCTACTCTTGAGACAAAAGTCGTTTTGATATATAGACTTTCATTATGCACATTTTCTATTTCGAGACGAGTTTATCTCTCCTATCTATTTCTCGAAATATGTGTTGGTAAGCTTTCGCTTTAGCCAAATTCATCTTTCCCTAGTGACGAAAGTCATGTTATGTTTCAATCACTTTGAAAATTGCTCTGACGAAAAATGGTATGTGAATAACGGCTGTATCCGTCCTCTGAGAATGTTTCAATGATTGAAATGAGATTTTAGATTACATAACCATTGGTAGGATATAAGCATTGTTGTGGAAACACATATATGTATAAGTCCTTATTCCTTGAACCAAAGTTTGCGAACTTTGTTGATCAAGAGAAATGGAAGTGGCGTGAACCAATTCCGCGAACTTGCGGAACTTCTCGGCCCGATTTTTTATGCTGGAGTTTGTGTACTCCTTCCATGAGCTTTAGTCCGCGAACCCAGGCCGCGAACTTGAGTAGGTTATATATAAAGTCGGTTTTTCTTGAATTAATGTTTAAATAAACTAAGGAATGCTTTTGCAAACCATGGCTATAAAGTTCATGAACCGATTCGAGTGAATCAAACCGATTTTGCTTCAATTGTGTCTTGTGTAGTTACATAAGATTTCCTTGCAATTGAACAACTCTCTAACTAGTTCATTTGAGTCATTTGAACTAGTTATGGTGAACAAGAATAAGGTTGATATGAGAGTAATCATATGGCTAACCATTTGGTTGACTTGTTGAACCAACAAATGTTAATGTTTGGGTACGGTTCATAAACCCAAAATTGGACATTTCATTTGTGTGTGACAAGCTAAGTTTTCGATCTAACGGTTGAGAAATATTAGCTTGAATCTAATCAGGTTTTCATCTAACGGTGAATATTGAATGCTTTGTTACTAAGCTAACATTGATTGCAAACCCTGACTTGAAAGTGTATATAAGGGAGAACTCTAGCAACTGGGAAACCTAATCCCCACACATTCTGTGTGATACTAGTTGTGCTAAGCTAGATTCGATTCTCCTTTAACCTTTGGTTTCTTCTTCTAAACCAGGTTAACGACTTAAAGACTTCATTGGGATTGTGAAGCCAGACCGATACTACTTTTCTTGTAGTTGTGTGATCTGATCTTGCATCTTCTATCGTACGAGTATAATTTAAATAATTGGCTTGAGATTTTATATCTCCGATAGGCAAGATAAAAATTAATCACAAACAAACTTCGTCTCATCGTTTGTGATTCTGCAATATCTTTTTTCGCTGCGTCGATTAAGATTATTGTGAGGTGATTGATAATACTAAGCTTTTCTTCGGGAATATAAGTCTGGTATTATTGATTGGTTCCTGTTCACCTTGATTTATCAAAAGACGGAAAAAAAAACTCGTAAGTATATTCGTGGGAGACGGATTTATCTATTACCGTAGACTTTTCTGTGTGATACAGATTTGTTTATTAAAGTCTTCGACTTTGGGTCGTAGCAACTCTTAGCTGTGGGTGAGATAAGCTAAGGGAATCAAGTGCACAGTATCCTGCTGGGATCAGAGGCGTAGGAGCATAAATGTACCTTGGATCAGTGTGAGATTGATTGGGTTCAACTACAATCCAGAGCGAAGTTAGTTTGGAGTAGGCTAGTGTCTGTAGCGGCTTAATACAGTGTGTGTTCAATCTGGACTAGGTTCCGGGGTTTTTCTGCATTTGCGGTTTCCTCGTTAACAAAATTTCTGGTGTCTGTGTCATTTCAGTTTCCGCATTATGTTGTTTTATCTTTATAATTGAAATAATACAGGTTGTGCATTAGATCATCAATTAGAGTAATCCAACCTTTGGTTGTTGATTGTCATTGATTGATCCTCGGATATTGGTCTTTGATACCATCCGATTTATTCCTTGTATTTGATTAGAACTCGCAGTTTCTGCTTGAGTAAATCAAATCAAGAGAGAGATATAAACTCGTTGGTATACTTTTAATTGATTGAGTCTTGTTGATTCTCTTAAAAGCATATTCGAGTTTGTCCATACATATTGCTAAGTGAAATATTGGGTGGTGTTGTTAGACCCCCGCTTTTTCAATTGGTATCAGAGCAGGCAAGCACGTTCAAGACCTCACAAGTCTGTGTTTGTAGCGGTCTGACTCTATGGACAGAGGTGCTATCACTATTAACGTACCACCAGTATTCGATGGCTCTAATTACTTATGGTGGAAAATTTCTATGCGAGCTTTTCTTCAAGCGCGTGATTTTCAATCATGGGTATATGTTGTTAATGGCTATGATCCTCCCGTTGCGGAAGTTGGAGATGTAAACGTTCCCAAACCTATTGGTGAATACAGCCCTGCTGAGATACTTGCTAGAAAGCAAAACTCCGACGGTTTAAATACGATCATACATGCCATTACCCCAAATCTTCAGCACCATGTGACTAATTGCACTAAATCGCAAGAAGCTTGGGATATCTTGGAAACCGTATTCGAAGGTAACTCCAGTGAAAAGGAAGCTAGGCTTCAAAACCTTAATTCCGATTGGGAAAACCTTCGTATGGAAAATGAAGAAACATTTGATGAGTTTAATCACAAAGTTTCTGAAATTGTTAATGCATCTTTTGCATTGGGTAAGACTATTCCTGAAAAGGACATTGTGATGAAAATTCTCAGATCGCTGCCATCTAGACACGATTCTAAGAAGCATGCCATCGTTGAGGGAAACAACCTTGATAATCTTTTCAGAAATACGCTGGTTGGGAAGCTTAAGATCTTTGATCACGAACATTCATCCAAAACTAAGGATGTTGCATTCAAAGTACAAAAGAACACTAAATTACTTGATAAGAGTAAAAAAGTGTATATCTCTGAAGATGATCATTCTGAGACAGATTTATCAGATGAAGATCTTGACAAGTCAGTCTCGATGATCACAAGACAATTTAGAGATCTTCTTTTGAAGACAAGTAAACGGTTCTCCAGAGATAAGCCTAAAGCATCAGTTAAACCTCATAATCGTATTCCTCTTAAAAATAGGGAAACAGATGAAACTGATGATGAGGATATGCCTCAGCGCTTTAAGTGTAAATGATTTGGTCATTTTGCAAACGAGTGCCGAAATCGTAGAAAATATACTGGGAACAAAGGTCTTGCTGCAACTCTTGATGAAATGTCTGACAGCTATGATTCTAATGAAGACGAGAAATCAAGTGTTGCACTTCTTCGTGAAAATATTGATTTTGATAATTCTAGCAATACATACATCAATTTCAATATTCTTTCAGAAGATAATCCAACTAATCTGGAAGAAAAAATTGACCCATTTCTTGGAAACTCTGTTTGCAATATTTCAGGTTCCACCATGTGTCTAGCTGCGTACACATCTCAGAAACCTGATTTTTATCCTAGTTTGACGTGTTCGTATTGTTCTCTAAAGGTTCATGAACTTTCAAGGTGTTACAAGTACAAACACCAATTGAGACACGTCAACAAACTTCAACGAAGAGCAAGTCATTTAGCAAGGAAGCTTAAACTTGCTCAGAAGACCGCTGAGGTATGTAGGATTTTATCTTCGTCTAAGAAGTTAGTTTCCAAGGATAAACTAAGACCATTAGAGAAGAAATTATGGTCGAGACGGTTTGATAGACAGAAGTCTGAGGATTCCTCTCAAGAGGAATATGGTGGAAAAATTATTGTTCACCACAACGCAGCTTAATTGTGTTGATTTGGAAATCTTGTCTCATGTGCCTGATCAAAAGAGACAATGATTTTGTATTACTAGGGCTTTAGGAAAAGTTTTTTTTCTTTTCTTAGTTTTTTCTTCGTTTTGTCTATTAAAAACAAAAGAAAGGGTATTATCGACAATTCTACTCTTCATAAGGTAAAGAGTTGATCGTGTATGAACCTAGTTAAAGGTTTCGAAACCCTACATTCTTGTTTTCCTTCACTGTGACTTCTTTTTATCTCAAGACTACTTGTTGAGCTTTTTATGATTTCCTCTCACAAACCCATACGTATGGATACTCCAAGCATGATGTCTTCTGATGGAAAAGATGCTAATATGATTGTTAAGCCATCAATCATGAAGGAAAAAGAAAAATCTCCGTTAGCTCCGACATTGAAAAGAAAAAGGAGGAATGTGAGGAAGGCAAGAGCCGTACCTTCAAATTCTCAGAAGTTTTCTGATGTTCTTGAAGTGTTGAAGGAGATGTGAAAGAAGATTCAAAAAATAAAGGCTTTTTTGTATAAGACTCATGAGATTCAGAAGGCCCTGGTTCGCCAACATCAGCCAAGAAGGTTTACTGATATAAACTCATACCTTAATGAACCTTATGTTCCAATGGATGTTGACGACAAGGAGTTCGGGGACGATAAAGAATTCTTCAAAGGTCTTAACATCTAGTAAATCTTCTATTTTTCTTGTTTTGCTTAGAAGAATAACTAGAGGTTGGAATAGCCATTATTGTGATTACACATATCTATGTCCAACGTTTTCATCTTCATGTTTTTAGATTTATTAGTTTAAATTCTAAAATTGTTTGGAAGATGATTTTTGCAGTATTAATCTTTATGGTTTTATATATTGCAATATTGTTATGGGATATGTGTGTTTGCGTTCGGGAACTTGATTGTCCCATATCTTGTCAAAAGTAAAGTCGTTCATGAATTGATATGCATGTATTGATGAAAGAATGAATGGACTTTTGACAAAAACAAAAGTTAAGCCTATATTGTCAATTACTGATGGAAGATAGGTTAAAATCTTTTGTTTGCAAGGATTATGTTTATTGTGTGTCATTGTGCGAATAGTGATGGAAAATAGAATGAATCCTTGTGTATTCCGCAGTAATTTATCTTCCCTAATCCATATTTTATGTATTACTGTGAGGCTCCGTAAAGTGTCTTATGTTGAGCATTAAACAACCAAGTTGATTATTTTTTGATTAGCTATGTTGTTGTTCAGTGAGGTACTTTATGTCGAGCATTTTGAACTAAATTAATCATCTTGTTTGGTTATTTAGTTATGACTCCATAAGTCTTCTTATGTTTGAGCGTTCATGACTGGGTTGATTGTTTAACTTAGTCATTGCTCCATAGACTCTCTTATGTGAGTATGACCAATTAAATTGATTACTTTTGTGGTTAATTTGGTTGTGTATTTCGATTAGATTAATTATGGGTTTACTTGTGATTAATATAATTAAGCGCTCTTAAGTCTCCATAAGTTCACTTATGTTTGAGCATTTGTGGATTAAATTAATCATGGGTTCTCTTGTGATTAATTTAATTGAACTTTTTGGATTCAAATTCATACGTGTATGTGATTTGTTATGTCCAAAGAAATCCTTCTTTTCTTTTTCGAAATTAAGGTCGCTCTTGTTGTTCCCTTGGGAATGACATTTTATGGGGGAGAGTTCTTTTTGAACTTGCGCTTAATTGCCATATCTTTGTGGGCAGTGCGGCTGTGGAATATTATAGGGGTTATTTTGTATCTTTATAAACTCCTTGATGAATGCATTTAGCTCCGGTTTTATGATTGCATCTAAAGAACAAGTTGATATTTTTGCTTTCTTTTGGTCAAGAAATGTCTCTTTCGGAAATTTCATTAGGATCCCGTTCTTGTACCTTTGCCAATTTTATTGACAAAAGGGGGGAGAATTAATATGTAGTTCACACTACAAATACATATGGTTTTTGGATCATTATGTAAGGGGGAGTGGTTTCCATGTGAGATGGAGTATTGACTAAGGGGGAGTGATACATATCACCATAGTATTGTTGTTGAAGTTGTGATATAATTATATTTTGACGATGTGTAATGATACTATGACATTGTATAACAATGATTGAGAACTATTGTTTTTTTATTACTATAGCAACGGATTTTGAACAACGATGATGCTAAACTTACAACCTTTGGGATCATTGGAGTACTTGGAAGTGACGAAGATTTCGGGTAATGTTGAAGATTAGGCATGTGGAATAGGAGCTACAAAAGTTAATTTATTTATTTTTTGTATTCCATTTGTATTAATAGTTTTTCCATTAAAATTGACAAAGGGGGAGATAGTTAGAGCATTGCTCGGTCGAAGTCGCATGTTTGCTATCTCAAGCATGTTTGTCAATGTTAGTGATCAAAACTATAAGTCTTGATTTCTAGCCTACATAGCTAAAGGTCTCGGACTAGGATAGAAAGTGTTGTTGAGCTCAAGAACTCCATGGAAATCATCATACAAGACGAAGGACTACTCAAGGAACTGGTGGATCTTCATCGACTAAAAGGTATGTGGAGACTTGAACTTATCTGTCACTCAAAAGTCTATCTATTATATCTCCTACTCTTGAGACAAAAGTCGTTTTGATATATAGACTTTCATTATGCACATTTGCTATTTCGAGCCGAGTTTATCTCGCCTATCTATTTCTCGAAATATGTATTGGTAAGCTTTCGCTTTAGCCGAATTCATCTTTACCTAGTGACGAAAGTCATGTTATGTTTCAATCACTTTGAAAATTACTCTAACGAAAAATGGTACGTGAATAACGGCTATATCCGTCCTCTGAGAATATTTCAATGATTGAAATGAGAGTTTAGATCACATAACCATTGGTAGGATATAAGCATTGTTGTGGAAACACATATATGTATAAGTCCTTATTCCTTGAACCAAAGTTTGCGAACTTTGTTGATCAAGAGAAATGGAAGTGGCGCGAGCCAAGTCCACGAACTCAATCCGCGAACTTGCGGAACTTCTCGGCCCGAGATTTTCTGCTGGAGTTTGTGTACTCCTTCCATGAGCTTAAGTCCGCGAACTTGAGAAGGTTATATCTAAAGTCAGTTGTTCTTGAACTAATGTTTAAATAAACTAAGGAATGCTTTTGCAAACCGTGGCTATAAAGTTCATGAACCGATTCGAGTGAATCAAACCGATTTTGCTTCAACTGTGTCTTGTGTAGTTACATAAGATTTCCTTGCAATTGAAAAACTCTCTAACTAGTTCATTTGAGTCATTTGAACTAGTTATGGTGAAGAAGAATAAGGTTGATATGAGAGTAATCATATGGCTAACCATTTGGTTGACTTGTTGAACCAACAAATGTTAATGTTTGGGTACGGTTCATAAACCCAAAATTGGACATTTCATTTGTGTGTGACAAGCTAAGTTTTCGATCTAACGATTGAGAAATATTAGCTTGAATATAATTAGGTTTTCATCTAACGGTGGATATTGAATGCTTTGTTACTAAGATAACATGGATTGCAAACCCTGATTTAAAAGTGTATATAAGGGAGAACTCTAGAAACTGGCAAACCTAATCCCCACACATTCTGTGTGATACTAGTTGTGCTAAGCTAGAGTCGATTCTCCTTTAACCTTTGGTTTCTTCTTCTAAACCAGGTTAACGACTTAAAGACTTCATTGGCATTGTGAAGCCAGACCGATACTACTTTTTTGTAGTTGTGTGATCTGATCTTGCATCTTCTATCGTACGAGTACAATTGAAATAATTGGCTTGAGATTTTATATCTCCGATAGGCAAGATAAAAAGTAATCACAAACAAACTTCGTCTCATCGTTTGTGATTCCGCAATATCTTTTTTCGCTGCGTCAATTAAGATTATTGTGAGGTGATTGATAATACTAAGATGTTCTTCGGGAATATAAGTCTGGTATTATTGATTGGTTCCTGTTCACCTTGATTTATCAAAAGACGGAACAAAACTCGTAGGTATATCCGTGGGAGATGGATTTATCTATTACCATAGACTTTTCTATGTGATACAGATTTGTTTATTTAAGTCTTCGACTTTGGGTCGTAGCAACTCTTAGTTGTGGGTGAGATCAGCTAAGGGAATCAAGTTAACAGTATCATGTTGGGATTAGAGGCGTAAGAGCATAACTGTACCTTGGATCAGTGTGAGATTGATTTGGGTTCAACTACAGTCCAGACCGAAGTTAGTTTGGAGTAGGCTAGTGTCTGTAGCGGCTTAATACAGTGTGTGTTCAATCTTGAGTAAATCAAATCAAGAGAGAGATATAGACTCGTTGATATACTTTTAATTGATTGAGTCTTGTTGATTCTCTTAAAAGCATATTCGAGTTTGTCCATACAGATTGCTTAGTGAAATATTGGGTGGTGTTGTTAGACCCCCCCCCCCCCCCCCCCCCCCCCCCCGCTTTTTCAAATTGTTTCATAAATATTGAATTTGTGCCCTCCGAACAACAATTGGCTGATATTCTCACCAAACCATTAGATACTGCTACATTTCAACACTTACGGCAGTCTATTGGTGTTGTTTTGGTTCATTAGTCTTTCCACTACTCTTAGCCCTGCACTTATCTCGATCTATTGGGCAATTGAGTTTGGAATTCCAGTATAAGTGTTACTTCAATTCTGCATTTGTTTCCATTAGTTGAATTTCCGTTAAGTATCTTAGTGTCTTTCAAAAATCATTCTTTTCTTGTAAAAGTAAGGTCGCTCTTCTTGTTCTTTCGGGAATGACATTTTATGGGGGAGAGTTCTTAATTGAACCACTACATCATTTTTCCGGATTAGCAACAAAATTTTGCAACAGCTCTTACGCAGTTGCGAATTAGCAACTGATTTTGCAACAACTTTAAAATTCGCAACAGCTTCCAGCAGTTGCGAATTTTTGAGCCATGTCGTAATTCGCAACGGTTGACCATACCACATGTGCTGCCCAACCGTGTGCAAGGTAACACCTGAACTGCAGGTGTGCGAACCAACCGTGTGCAAGGTAACACCTTAAAACACTAGACGTGACCATTCTCTGTATTCCAGAAACAACTCCCCCCTCCCCCTCCTCCCCCTGCTCGTACTCCTGAGATTTTTAACTTTCTTCTTCTCACAACTTAATCACTCTAGACGAGTGAATCGTAACTTTAACAGGTTTTGCTTCCTTTTCCTCTTCATCTTTAACGAGATCCGTCAACAACATCAATTCTTGAAGATATGTTTTGAATCGATGAAGGAGATTCGATGTAGATCATCAACAACATAAAACAAAGATTCATTGGCAAAAAATGAATCGAAATATGGGTTAATCTCTTCTTATAGTTTTAGTTAAATAGATTAACTTATCCATCTTGAATTGAAATTTCAGAAAAATAAAATTTTCTATGTAGGTAACGTAATAGCTTCGATTTCATCTTTTCTCTTTTTTCTGATTTATGGTCAGAGTTTAGATCTACATTAATCTCATCTTAATCTTGTTTATGAGATAAAATTTTCGAAAAAGTTTATCAAAAAAATTCTAGGGTTCATGTTTGATTTTTTTTGTTTTTGTTTTAGAGTTTGCATCTACTCAAACTTGATTTTTGGCTTGTTAAATTTTATGTGTTTTTAGTCCTTAATTGAATAGAGTTGGCTCCTTATATCACTAAAACAACGCTTTCATTAAGCAAATGTTTCAGCTCAATTCTGTAGAACTTAGTGGATGTTTAACCATAGAAGTTAGAACTACATAAAAACAAGCAATAATAAAATAAATATTGGTTGATTGATCATGTTTATGCAACAGTTGGAAGGTTATCGAAGAATCAAGTGAGACAAGAATAGGTAAAGACTTACATGAGAGGAGAATTCCAAGAGAAGAAACCTTTTGCAGATATATATTCGAATGTGTTATGATGCCAAGGTTAGTTAATGAACCTATCTTATTGAAGAAAAATATTCAACTGTGAAGTGTTCTGAAGTCCTATGATGACCGGTTCTGTTTTTGAACTTCAGGTACCACTTGACATGATTAAAAGCGATATGACAGCAAAAGCAATCTTGGAACTCATTCTAGTCCCTAACATTACAACACTTATTATGGGAACCAAACGATGTTCATCGTCAAGGTATTCAATCGCATGCCTCTTAACTTGAAGTTATCAACTACATCTATCTACAAGACTACAAATATGATTATTGTGTTAAATCTCATAGTTGATAAACAAGTACCATCTGAAAAAGCGGGGGTCTAACAACACCACCCAATATTTTGCTTAGCAATCTGTATGGACTAATTCCGAAATATTTTGCTAGAGAATCAACTAGACAGTCATACTCAATCAAGATAAAAAGTATCTCAAAGAGTTATCATCTCAATCTCTCGATTTGATTTCTACACAAGCTAAAATCAATATCGAGTCTTTATCAAAGATAAATAACTTGGACGGTACCAAAAACCAATGTCCAAGGATCAATCAACTACAATCAACAACCAAAAGTTGGATTAGAGAAGTTGATGATCACGAATGCACAACCTGTATTATTTCTATTATATAAAATATAATGCGAAGAAATAGCACAGTCACCAGAAGTTTTGTTAACGAGGAAACCGCAAATGCAGAAAACCCCCGGGACCTAGTTCAGATTGAATACACATTGTATTAAGCCGCTACAGACACTGGCCTACTCCAATCTAACTTCGGACTGATCTATAGTTGAACCCCTACCAATCTCCCACTGATACAAGGTACAGTAGTACTCCTACGCCTCTGATCCTAGAAGGACACTGCGTACTTGATTCCCTTTGCTGATCTCACCCACAACAAAGAGTTGCTGCAACCCAAAATCACAGACTTGATAATAAACGAATCTATCTCACACAGAAAAGTCTATCGAAAGGATAAATCTGTCTCCCACAGATAAACCCTAGGTTTTGTTCCGTCTTTAGATATAAAATCAAGGTAACAGGAACCAATTGATAATCCAGACTTATATTCCCGAAGAACAGCCTAGATTAATCAATCACCTCTCTACAATCCTTCCTGACTACGCAAGCGGATTGTGGAAAAATCATAAACAGTGAGACGAAGATGTTTGTGACTTCTTTATCTTTCCTATCGGAGAACTCTCACGATCTCAAGCCAATCAATCGATTGTACTCGTACGATAGAAGATGCAAGATCAGATCACACAACTACGATGAAAGTAGTATTGGTCTGGCTTCACAATCCCAATGAAGTCTTTAAGTCATTAACTCGAGTTTAGAGAAGAAACTCAAGAGTTAATGGAGATCGACTCTAGCGAGAGCACTAGTAGCACACAGACGTGTGGGGATTAGGTTTGCTCAATGCTAGAAGTCTCCTTTATATAGCCTTCAAATCAGGGTTTTGCCTTAGGTACAAAGCAAACTCTATTTACCGTTAGATGAAAACCTGATTTAGATTCAAGCCAATATCTCTCAACTGTTAGATCGAAAGACATAGCTTGTCACACACACTTGGATACACGTTTACTGGGTTCGTGAAAACCATGCCCAAACGAGTATGATCTAGTCTATATAACTAGTTCAATTGACTCGAAATATCAAGTGTATATGATCTAGACTATATAGCATACGACTTTTGTCTCATAATAAGTAGGAGAAGAATAGATAGACTTTCGAGTGATAGATAAGTTCAAGTCTTCACATACCTTTTTGTTGATGAAGCAAACTCTATTCACCGTTAGATGAAACCTGATTTATATTCAAGCCAATATCTCTCAACCGTTAGATCGAAAGACATAGCTTGTCACACACACTTGGGTACACGTTTACTGGGTTCGTGAAAACCATGCCTAAACAAGTACACATATGTTGGTTCAACATGATAACCCAAAAGGTCAACCATATGAGCATCTCATATTAATCATGTTCTTCTTCACCATAACTAGTTCAATTGACTCAAATGAACTAGTTAAGAGTTGTTCAATTGCTATGAGATCTTATGTAAATACACAAGACGCAATTGAAACAAAGATGATTCGATTCGATTAGAATCGGCTCATAAACATTATAGCCACGGTTTTCATAAAGCATTCCTTAATAATTAATGTTTCATGTTCAGAGCACATCTTTAGATCATAACCTCTTAAGCTCACAAACAAGTTCGCGGACTTAAGTTAATCGGTTGAGTTTTCCAAACTCAGCAAAAATTCTCGGGTCGAGAACTTCCGCCAGTTCGCAGACTGAGTTCGCGGACTTAGCACACAAACGAGTTTTGGAAATCCCAGCAGAAATTCTCGGTCGAGAACTTCCGTCAGTTCACGGACTAAGTCTGCGGACTGGGTTCGCGGACTTGGCAAGCCAATTCCACAATCCTACCGATTTCTCTTGATCAAAAAAGTTCGAAAACTTCGGTTCAAGAAATACATGGTTATATAATATAAACTCTCATTTCAATCATTGAAACATTCTCAGAGGCGATATTCAGTCGTGAAGAACAACAGACCTTTCTCGTCAGAGCAATTTCCAAAGTGATTGAATCTTTCATGACTTTCGTCACTAGGTGAAGATAAACCTTATCAAAGCGAAACGCTTTACCAACACATGATTTCGAGTAAAAGATAAGCAATGAATACTCAGCTCGAAATATCAAGTGTATATGATCTAGTATATATAGCATACGACTTTTGTCTCATAATAAGTAGGAGAAGAATAGATAGACTTTCGAGTAATAGATAGGTTCAAGTCTTCACATACCTTTTTGTTGATGAAGTTCCACGGTTCCTTGGTGTAGATCTTCGTCGTTGTCGTTGAATCACCATGAAGTCCTTGAGCTCAACTAGACTTTTCATATCCTAGTCCGAGACTTAGCTAATAGGCTAGAAATCAAGACTTTATAGTTTTGATCACTAACATTGACAAACATGCTTGATATAACAACGCATGCGAGGTTGACCGAGCTATGCTCTAACAATCTCCCCCTTTGTCAATTTTAGTGACAAAACTATTAATACATATGGAATACAAAAAAGATAAACTTTAGTGGATCCTATTCCATAGTCCAATCTTCAACGTTCCTTGAAATCTTCGTCCTTCCAAGTACTCCAATGATCCCAAAGGTTGTAAGTTTAGTATCACCGTTGTTGAAGATCCATAGCTATAACAATGAGAGAAATCGAGATTCTCGATCATTATTATACAGTGTCATAGTATTATTATGAACATCAAAGTCCAATTGCATCACGACTTTAACAATAATACTATGGTGATATGTATCACTCCCTCTTAGTCAATACTCCATCTCGATCATGGAAACCACTCCCCCTTACACAATGATCCGAGAACCATATGTATTTGTAGTGTGACCTACAATATTTCTCCAAAAGAGACATTTCATGACCAAAAGAAAAACAACATATCATCTTAATTTAGATGCAATATTATAGCCGAAGCTAATAGCATTCATCAAGGAGTTTTAAGACGCAAGATAACCCCTATAAAATTCCACAGCCGCACTCCCCGCAAGATATTACCATTAAGCACAAGTTCAAAAGAATCTCTCCCCCATTTGATGTCATTCCCAAAGGAACAACAAGAGCGACCTTAATTTCGAAAGAAAAGAAGGATTTTTATTTGGACACCAAAAACCATGTGAATGATTTTTTATATCCAAAACTCAACCAAAATACTCACAAGTAAACCCATTAATATTCTAATTGGAATACACAATTAAATCAAAACCATAAAAGTGATCAATTTAATTGAAAGTGCTCAACATAAGTAAACTCACGGAGCAATAGGCTACGACTAAGTTAATCATATGAATAACTTAACCGTTCAAGTACTCAACATAAGTAAAACCTTACGGAATACATGACTACATTAACCAAGAGAACATGATAGTGTAGCCGTTCATATACTCAGCACAAGAACTTGTGGAATATATGAAAACTCAATTAGATTAATTACAAGAGAACCTATAATTAATCTAATCGGAATACAAACAAGTAACCAAACTAATCACCGAGGTAATCAATTTAATTACTTTGGACTCAACATAAGAGATTATGGAACCCCGACTAAGATTATCATGATACATAACCATATTAACCGCACATGTACTCAACATAAGAAGGAAAACTTATGGAGTACAAAAATAACCAAGGATGATTAATTTAGTTCATAACGCTCAACATATAGCATCTTACAGAACAACCAACAAAGCCAAGGTTAATCGACTTAGTTGTAAGGTGCTCAACATAAGACACATAATGGAGCCTTCACGATAAAACATAATAAAATGGATCAATGAAGATTAATACCGTGGATAACATACAAGGATCTATTCTATCTTTGAATCATTATATGCATAACGACATAATAGACTTTATCCTTGTCATACAAAAGATTTAATCCTATTTTCCATCACATACATGATTGCATAGGCATAACTTTTGTATATGTCAAAAGTCCATTCTTCCTTTCATCAATACGAATATCAATTCATGAACGACTTTACTTTTGACCGCAATATGGGACCTTCAAGTTCACGCACGCAAACAATACATATCCCATAAAAATATTGCAATATAACAAACCAAGAAAATACTGCAATAATCATCATCCTCCAAATATTTTTAGAATTTAATACCAATAAACCTAAAAAATAACATAAGAGAATGAAACAAAAATAACTATGTGTAGTCACAATCATCGCTATTCAAAGCACTAGTTATTCTTCCAACTAATCCAAAAAGAAGACATCCTAGGTATCTAAACCTCTTGTAAATCATTTCACTTACTTTGAATATTCTTCTCGTATTCCCTATATTCTTCAAGCTCATCTTCGATTAGGTCAATCCTTGATTCAAGACAATCCATTTTCTCTTCAAGTCTTTTGGAAGAAACTTCAAGTTCATTTTTCAGAGAACGAACTTGTTCCAAGACGAGATTCATTGTTAAAGAGAGCTTATCAAACTGAGAGACAGTAGGGTTCTCATCATAAGAAGAGACATGTTTGTCATAGCATGTCTCATTATCAGAAGAGTCGAAACGAATCTTCTTTGAAGGAAACATAACCGTCCATACATCACTTTCTTTACTTGGAAGACTAGAGGAGGACATGGTATAGAAGATGAAATGAGAAAGTAGAAGAGGTAGTGCTTAAAAAGAAACCAGGGAGTAGAAATCCCAGAAACACCCTTTTTATCAAACCCTAACAGAAGTTAGTTACCTGAAAATATGGAGCCGTTTATGAACACGACCTGGTAGAAGCACACACAGATTATATCACAGTCCTCTTGTATATCATGATCCTTGTGTAAGAGGAAGAAACGCAAGAAACATTTTTCAACAAGATTACGGAACACAAGGCCTCCAATCCAAGTTTGGACTAGGATAAATCCTGCAGAGAGAGAAACCACTCATTGTACTAGGTTTCTGCTTATCCATTTGAGAAGGAGAATTACGAAGAACTTTCCTATCCAATGTAATCACAGTTTTAAAAAACTTGACTGTTGATCTTTTCCAATCCCGCACCGTTTATTAAAACGCCTTTGATGAAGGGAGGACTTCCTTTCCTTTTTCGTCATACAACGGTTAGCCAAACGGGACTGTTTTTGATTTGACGTGCTAAGATGATCCTGAGATGAACTCAACTGAACAGAGTGATTTAATAGGATTTTTTCCGACAAACTCCTGGAGTTCAATACACAATTAGGAGAGGTTTTCTGATCCACAGAATCATGAGAATGATTTTCAGCAAAAAGACTGAGAGAGCAATCATAGATTTCCTCATGACAACAATCAAGAGTATTCATCCATGCTTTAGTTATCTCTCTTACCTCAGTTTCAGGATTTTTTGAAGAGACTTGAACACACACAAGACTAGTTTCATTAGTATGGCTCTTCTTGGTATTCTTATCCTTTGTATTGACTAACGGGGTTTCCTTTTGAGACTTTCTTTTACTACGTCTGAGGATTTTCTTAAATTTTTGTATAAACAGAGACAACGTAGAAATAAAGCAATTCTCATTTTTCTCTTTCGTCAACTTCGGATGACAAGACTTGTGATCAGAAGAGGTGGCATGATTGGTAATCAATTGGTGATCATCTCTTGCCATATATTCGCGATCGATAATTCTAATTTTTCCGACAATTGTGTTTCGTGAAAGAGTATTAAGGTTATTTCCATCAACGATGGCATGTCTTTTAGATTCGTATCTAGATGGCAACGATCGGAGGATTTTCATCACAATTTTCTTTTCAGGAATGGCCCTACCCAATGCACATGATGCATTAACAATTTCAGACAGTTTGTGATAAAAATCGTCGGACGAATCTTCTTCTGCCATATAAAGGTCTTCTCATTCGGAATAAAGGTTTTGAAGCCTAGCTTCCTTTTCACTGGGTTACCTTCGAATACGCTTTCTAAAGTATCCCAAGCTTCTTTAGACGTAGTGCATGATGCCACATAATGTCTAAGGTTTGGGGTAATAGCATGCAAGATGGCATTCAACCCGTCAGAGTTTTGACTTGCAGCAACTAACTCGGCAGTATTGTACATACATAAATCTTTTGGTACAACAACATCTCTTTCCATAACAACGGGAGTCGCATAGCCATTCACAACACATATCCATGATTGAAAGTCACGCGATTGAAGAAATGTGCGCATAACAACTTTCCACCATAGATAGTTTGAGTCATCGAGGACTGGTGGTACGTTAACAGAGATAGCACTTCTGTCCATAAAGTCGGATTGCTACAAACACAGACTGATGAGATCTTCAATGTGTTTTCCTGCTCTGATACCAATTGAAAAAGCGGGGGTCTAACAACACCACCCAATATTTCGCTTAGCAATCTGTATGGACTAACTCCGAAATACTTTGCTAGAGAATCAACTAGATAGTCAGACTCAATCAAGATAAAAAGTATCTCAAAGAGTTATTATCTCAATCTCTCGATTTGATTTCTACTCAAGCTAAAATCAATAGCGATTCTTTATCAAAGAGATATAACTTGGACGGTACCAAATACCAATGTCCAAGGATCAATCAACTACTATCAACAACCAAAAGTTGGATTAGAGAAGTTGATGATCACGAACGCATAACCTATATTATTTCTATTAATATAATGCGGAAAAGAAATAACACAGAAACCAGAAGTTTTGTTAACGAGGAAACCGCAAATGCAGAAAAACCCCGGGACTTAGTCCAGATTGAATACACATTGTATTAAGCCGCTACAGACACTAGCCTACTCCAAGCTAACTTCGGACTGATCTATAGTTGAACCTCTACCAATCTTCCACTGATACAAGGTACAGTTGTACTCCTACGCCTCTGATCCCAGCAGGACACTGCGTACTTGATTCCCTTTGCTGATCTCACCCACAACAAAGAGTTGCTGCAACCCAAAATCACAGACTTGATAATAAACGAATTTGTCTCACACAGAAAAATCTATCGAAAGGATAAATCTGTCTCCCACAGATAAACCCTAGGTTTTGTTCCGTCTTTAGATATAAAGTCAAGATAACAAGAACCAATTGATAATCCGGACTTATATTCCCGAAGAACAGCCTAGATTAATCAATTACCTCTCTACAATCCTTCCCGACTACACAAGCGGATTGTCGAGGAATCACAAACAGTGAGACGAAGATGTTTGTGACTTCTTTATCTTGTCTATCGGAGAACTCTCACGATCTCAAGACAATCAATCGATTGTACTCGTACAATAGAAGATGCAAGATCAGATCACACAACTATGATAAAAGTAGTATCGGTCTGACTTCACAATCCCAATGAAGTCTTTAAGTCGTTAACTCGAGTTTAGAGAAGAAACTCAAGAGTTAATGGAGATCGACTCTAGCGAGAGCACTAGTAGCACACAGACGTGTGGGGATTAGGTTTGCTCAATGCTAGAAGTCTCCTTTATATAGCCTTCAAATCAGGGTTTTTTCTTAGGTACAAATCAAACTCTATTCACCGTTAGATGAAAACCTAATTTAGATTCAAGCCAATATTTCTCAACCGTTAGATCGAAAGACATAGCTTGTCACACACACTTGGATACATGTTTACTGGGTTCGTGAAAACCATGCCCAAACGAGTACACATATGTTGGTTCAACATGATAACCCAAAAGGTCAACCATATGGGCATCTCATATTAATCATGTTCTTCTTCACCATAACTAGTTCAATTGACTCAAATGAACTAGTTAAGAGTTGTTCAATTGCTATGAGATCTTATGTAACTACACAAGACACAATTGAAACAAAGATGATTCGATTCTATTAGAATCGGCTCATGAACATTATATCCACGATTTTCATAAAGCATTCCTTAATAATTAATGTTTCATGTTCAGAGCACATCTTTAGATCATAACCTCTTAAACTCACAAACAATTCGTGGACTTAAGTTAATCGGTTGAGTTTTCCAAACTCAGCAGAAATTCTCGGGTCGAGAACTTCCGCCAGTTCGCGGACTGAGCACACAAACGATTTTTGGAAATCCCAGCAGAAATTCTCGGTCGAGAACTTCCGTCAGTTCGCAGATTGAGTCTGCGGACTAGGTTCACGGACTTGGCAAGCCAATTCCACAATCCTACCGATTTCCCGTGATCAACAAAGTTCGAAAACTTCGGTTCAAGGAGTACATGGTTATATAATCTAAACTCTCATTTCAATCATTGAAACATTCTCAGAGGGCGATATTCAGTCGTGAAGAACAACAAACCTTTCTCGTCGGAGCAATTTCCAAAGTGATTGAAACTTTCACGACTTTCGTCACTAGGTGAAGATAAACCTTATCAAAGCGAAACGCTTTACCAACACAAGATTTCGAGTAAAAGATAAGCAATGAATACTCAGCTCGAAATATCAAGTGTATATTATCTAGTCTATATAGCATACGACTTTTGTCTCATAAGAAGTAGGAGAATAATAGATAGACTTTCGAGTGATAGATAAGTTCAAGTCTTCACATACTTTTTTGTTGATGAAGTTCTACAGTTCCTTGGTGTAGATCTTCGTCATTGTCGTTGAATCACCATGAAGTCCTTGAGCTCAACTACACTTTTCCTATCCTAGTCCGAGAGTTAGCTAATAGGCTAGAAATCAAGACTTTATAGTTTTGATCACTAACATTGACAAACATGCTTGATATAGAAACGCATGCGAGGTTGACCGAGCTATGCTCTAACACCATCATTTTTAATGAGTTTTAGGTGTTAGATTTAGTTGCAGGAGGCTGAGGAAGAGGAGGATGGAGACAAGCAACTTTGTGCACATGAATGCACCGGATTATTGTGAGGTTATCATTGTTTCAGATGAGAAAGAAGTTTTAGAAAAACAAGAAGTAGATCCTTCTCCATTATCAAATGATGGCAGACATAAAACGAATGGAAACAACTATAACTTATTCAACTGTGTGTTTTTCAGGTAAATTCAGTTGAGGTTAAATGTTAATCCGTATATGGATTTGTCAGCGCTTGTCATTATATGATACCACTGGCATAGAGGGTCCGATTATTCAATATGAAAAAGGCTATGTAAATAACTAACATGACCTAAGGAAGATATAACTGGTCCTACTTGAAAGTTGTATGCGTCCTACCAACCTTCAGATTTACTTTCTTCTATCCAAGTTAGGAACACTAGAGTTAAGAAATAAGGAATCAATTGACAGAAGTAAATTTTCCTCGTCTAAGTCTTCATCTTAATTGTTAATCTTTAGTGTCTGGAACTCTATATTGTATGTTACTCTCTTCATCCGTAAGTGTTTTTGCTCTTGAGTACTAGCTGTCAAGGTAACAATATTTATTCATTCCAAGTAACACACTATTTGTCCTTATGTTAACTCTATGACTATTTTTCCGCTTTCAGTTCATCATTGTGATTAGTTTCATCTTGAATCTTGCAGATACGTCATGTATCGTGCTCAGGGATTTGTTGTACTTGACATACACGGGGTTCACAGTTAAGGAAAGTGAGTGTTTATCTTTAAAAATCCTTTAATTTTGGTTCTTAAGATGTTACTCTTTATAGCACTATGTTGAAGACTTTCTTCTTGGAAGTATTCATGCCTTGTATATATAGTACTTTAGTAGGTTTGTACAGATTTTATTACAAAACTAGTTGAATCTGAATGGATATGCACACATAGATTCATACTGTATACAAGATGGCTAATTTTCAGTTGTCTTCAATGCATAATTCAAGCAGAATGGATTTTTTTTTTCTCAAAAAATTCAGAGACCGATCAAGTGAACGCAGAGAATTATTGACCGTAAGTGCTTTTTCTCTTGAACTACTAGCTGTCAAGGTAACAATATTTATTCATTCCAAGTAACACACTATTCGTCCTTATGTTAGCTCTATGACTATTTTTCCGTTTTCACTACATCATTGTGATTAGTTTCATCTTGAATCTTGCAGATAAGTCCTGCATCATGCTCAGGGGTGTGTTGTACTTGACAGACGTAGGGCTCACAGCAAAGGAAAGTGAGTGTTTATCTTTAAAAATCCTTTAATTTTGGTTCTTAAGATGTTACTCTTTATAGCACTATGTTGAAGACTTTCTTCTTGGAAGTATTCATGCCTTGTATATATATAGTATACTTTAGTAGGTTTGCACAAATTTTATTGCAAAACTAGTTGAATCTGAATGGATCTGCACACATAGGTTCACAATGTATACATGATGGCTAATTTTCAGTTGTCTTCAATGCATACTTCAAGCAAAATGGATCTGTTTTTTCTCAAAAATTTCACTGATGTTGCTCGCTAACAGCTGAACACCTCAATCCTCGTACTATTACTTGCAAGTATATTATATGCATCATGTATGTACATCTTACTACACAATAAGGTTTTGTTAAGTTGTTTTTCCCGTGTTGCAGGGGTTTGCTGAGCTTGAATATGCATTTTTGCGTTACCAACAAAGCAGTAAGTTGTTATTTTTATTTTAACATTTAGGACGTTAGTTGGTTTCAAACCCAATCCTTTTTTTATAGCTCAATAGCTGTGAAACTCCTTGATGAATACATTAAGTTTCGACTATGTGAAATCATCGAAACAAGTTGGTATGTTGTTCTCTTTTGGTCATGAAGTATCTCTATGAATATTTCATGAGGATCCCACTAGTTTTCGTATCTTTGCCAATTTATATTGACAAAAAGGGGGAGAATTAATATGTAGTTCGCACTACAAATACATATGGTTTACCGATCATTATGTAAGGGGGAGTGGTATTCATTGTGAGATGAGGTTTTGACTAAGGGGGAGTGATACATATCACCATAGTATTATTGTCAAAGTTTTGATACAATTATACTTTGATGTTGTGTAATAATACTATGACATTGTATAACAATGATTGAGAGCAACTGTTTTCTCATTGTTATAGCTACGGATCTTCAAGAACTATGATGCTGAGTTGAACACATTTAGAATCATTGGAGTACTTGGAAGTGACAAAGATTTTGAGTAACGTTGAAGAACCAAGGAGATCAAGCATTTGGATGAGAATCTACAAAGTTTATTTATTTTGTAATCCATATGTATTGATAGTTGTGTCACTAAAATTGACAAAGGGAGAGATTGTTAGAGTACTGCTCGGTCGAACTCGCAAGCGTTGCTATCTCAAGTTTGTTTGTCAATGTTAGTGATCAAAACTATAAGTCTTGATTTCTAGTCTACTTATAGTGATGTCTCGGACTAGGATAAATTGTGTAGTTGAGCATTGGACTTCACGGCGTTCATCAATTGAAGACGAAGAACTACTAAGGAGAGCTTGTGGAACTTCATCAAAAAAAGGTATGTGGAGACTAAAAATCATCTATCACTTGGAAAGTCTATTTCTACTCTATCTCCTATATTGAGACAAAAGTCATATTACTATATAGTATTTGACTATACACATTTGAGATTTCTAGCTGAGTTTAACTCGCTTACATATTTCTCGAAATATGTGTTGGTAACATTTTGCTTCAACCAAATTCATCTTATATTCTTGACGAAAGTCAAAAGATGATCATGTGAAATCGCCGATTAATATCTTACATGGTTTGTGTGATACAATCATTTGGTGCAGACTTGGAATGTTTCGTTATGACTATTTCAATAACTTGAAAATTTCTTTGATACTAATACTTCTTGAAAACAGCTATTTTCATCCTCTAAGAAAGTTTCAATGATTTAAATAGAGTTTATTCACTTGACCATCATTGGATTATGAACATAGAATGCATTCTTGCATATATGTGATCCATGACCGGAACTATAGTATGCATACTCGTGTGCGTACCTGTTAGTTGTGGAATTCCGGGTACCTAAGTACACATAGCCGTACGCGTACTGGCGAAAGGTTTGGGTCCGAAAATTTCTGTTATGTTTGGAAGTATGCGTATCCGTTTGCATACTGGCGAACCAAAACTCAGATTATCTACTTAAGTATGTGTACCCGTTTGCATACTTGAGTGGTTAAAGTTCTAAAATCGGTTTGTTCATGAACTAATACATTTATGTATTAAGGAATGCATTCTTTGCAAACCGTGGCTATAATGTTCATGAATTGATTCGGCTGAATCAAACCGATTTTGCTTCAGTTGTGTTCTTGTATACTTCTATGAGAATATAGCAATTGAAAAACTCTATAACTAGTTTTGTTTGAGTCATTTGAACTAGTTGTGGTAAACATGAATAAGGTTGATTTGAGAGTGTTCATATAGCTAACTTCGGTTAACTACTGTTGTGCCAACCTAGTGTACACGTTTAGGTACGGTTACTCAAACCTAAATGAAGGTACATTTCATTTGTGTATAACAAGCTAAGTTCGATCTAGCGGTTGAAAGATGCTTGGGTCTAATCAGGTTTCTATCTAACGGTGAATATTGAATGTTTTGTTACCAAGGTAACTTAGATTGCAAACCCCGATTTGAAGACTGTATAAGGGAGAACTCTAGCAACTGGGAAACCTAATCCCCACACCTCATGTGTGATACTAGTTACGACTAGAGTTGATTATCCTTTAACCTTAGGTTTTTCACGAAACCCTGTAGGTTAACGACTTAAAGACTTCATTGGGATTGTGAAGCCAAACCCAACTATTTTCTATGTAGTTGCGTGTTCTGATCTTACTTCTACTATCGTGATTGAGTATTATCTTTGCTAAGATTTGCTTGAGATTTATCTCCGATAGGTAAGATTTAAAGTAGTCACAAACATCTTCGTCTCATCGTTTGTGATTCCACAATATCTTGTTTCGCTTCCATACAATTAAGATTATTGTGAGGTGATTCATAATACTAGGCTGTTCTTCGGGAATATAAGTCTGGTTTATCAATTGGTTCCTGTGCACCTTGATTTATCAAAAGACTGAACAAAACTCGTAGGTATTTCTGTGGGAGACAGATTTATCTATTCCAATAGACTTTTCTGTGTGAGACAGATTTGTTTATCAAGTCTTCGACTTTGGGTCGTAGCAACTCTTGGTTGTGGGTGAGATCAGCTAAGGGAATCAAGTGCGTAGAATCTTAATGGGGTTCAGAGACGTAAGGAGCGCAACTGTACCTTGATCAGTGTGAGACTGATTAGAGCTCAACTACATTCTAGTCCGAAGTTCATTGGTAGTAGGCTAGAGTGTCTGTAGCGGCTTAATACAGTGTGGCGTTCAAAGCTGGACTAGATCCTGAGGTTTTTCTGCATTCGCGGTTTTCCTCGTTAACAAAATTTTGGTGTCTGTGTTATTTCTTTTCCACATTATATTTTGTTATATAATAGAAGTATCACAGGTTGTGCGTAATTTCAATCAATTGAGAATCCAACCTCTGGTTGTTGATTATATTGATTGATACTTGAACATTGGTCTTTGGTACCGTTCAAGTTGTTTCACATAATAATCAGGCTCGCAAATTTCTATCTATTTGATTTGATGATTACATTGTGAAACAGAGATATAAACTCTTTGATATACTTTTCTCTAGATTGAGTATGACTGTCTAGTTGATTCTCTTGAAAGTATATTGGAGCTTGTCTATTCAAATTGCCGAACGAAATATTGGGTGTGGTTGTAAGGCCCCCGCCTTTTCAATTGGTATCAGAGCAGGCAAACACATTTAAGACCTCATAAGTCTGTGTTTGTAGCGATCTGAGTATGGACGATATTGTCTCTGGAAACGCTTCACCAGAAAAGGATAAACTCAACTTCGAGTGTGTTCTAGAAACCATCGATATGGTTGAGAATCCTAATTTAAAAAATTTCATCAATAATCTTTGTCTAGAAAAACATCGATTGATAAAGAAAATTGATGGACTTTATTGCGAGATTTATATCAAATATTCTGATCTTCAAGAACGTTATGAAGAGGTTGTTGATCTCCAGAAGAATTTGGACGAACAAACCCGGATCAACTCTGATCTTGCTGCAGAAATTACAAAACTTAAGGATTTGAAATCTGTAAAGTCATCTTCAATGGATTTGAGTAACTCCTCTAATTCTTCTTTGAAGAATTGTCGTACGTCAGGTGATAAACGTGGGTTGGGATTTGTGAAACCTGAAGGTGCTCAGAATTCTTCGAACAAGGATGAAGATGTTGGTACATGTTTGTTTTGTTATTCTCATGATCACTGCCAACATGTATGTTTTCCTGTTAGAAAAAGATTAAAAGTTGCATGTGATCTTCACAAGAATGCTGGTGGTAGAGACCAATTTCTTCATTGTCAATACTATCGCCGCCACCAGCAACACCATAATCACCGCCAAATCAATTCAACATCTCTACCACCAGCAACACCATTACCACCTCTCTCCCACCACCACCGGCAATGCCAGCAAATGCCAGTTTCAATCATTTTACTACCGTAACACCTCCTTTAATTTAATCTTCTGATTGTTAAAGCCACCATCCTTTTCCTCCACCACTACCGTAACCAGCAATACCAACAACACCTCCAAATTTCAGTTTAGATTCATACTACCACTCTCCTCCCCCACCTATCTCGGTTACAGAAAATCGGAACATTCAATCAATTTTCCCGATTTTAATAATCTAGAATCCAAAATTTTGAGAGAGTTCGAGAAATAGGGTATGTTGATTGAATATTGTTAAGAGTTTAAATTGAGTTTCAACTTGATTCAAATGTGATTATTTGGGTATGCTTAAGTGTTCAATCAAATTGTTTATGGAAATGCTTGATTGGTAGATAGTGTTTGTTCTTATTTTCTTTTGTTACGCAGCAGTTTAGGGTTCAAGATGGATAACGGGGTTGCACCTGAAGAGATCATTTTAGTAAGGTGATCTAGCAATTTGGGGTCGTAGTTCCCAGGAGCACCGATTGGGAACTATCAGCATCAGTTAACTGATCCCATAAAATTTTGGCTATTTTTGTACCACTGTAATTACCAACTTTGGTTTTGTTTCCAAAATTATGAAAAACGGATTTTGGTGAACGTTACCCCGATGCATCAGCACCACCTCATCCATCAGCATTGCCACCACTACCGTCACCTCTGTCGTGCCATGATGACACGGACAATACACTAGTATAAAAAAATATAACGTTTTTCCATAACTTTGCTTCATCAGTACTCTTCCGCATTGAGCAGCTAAATCAGCGATGGAACCATGTTAGGTTTTAAAGTGATTTAACTTATAACATGTACAAAAAAATATTATAGAGGTTACTCTTTCGAACAGAGAAGAACAAGGGATTCGAAACTCTAGCGAGGCAAATCATTTGATTTCATCGATCAAATCTTATCACATTTACTTGGCGATAAACTAGCCTTCATTACAATTCTTTTTCGTATTTTCTATACTACGTTTCAAATTGATTACTCCCTCCGTCTTTAGTTAACAGTCCTAATCCTATAAAATGTCATGACTAACCCTTGACTATCCCTATTTAATGTTATGTTATTACCAAAACTAAAATTATGTAAGAATAAGTAGATGTTTTGTTAGGAATTTTATATATACCCATAAATGTTTTTATTTGAAATATGAATGACGATTAATACAAAGATATTGAATATATATATATATGGTGATAATATTTAAGATTTTGAATTAAGTTTATATTAAAAATGATTTTATGATTATGAAAAATAAAGGGTATATTTGATAGTTTAACGAAAAATATGTCTATAAACAGAGCGGACAGATAAAAAAAGACAGACCAAAGTAGAAATTAGGACAGATAAAAAAAGACAGAGGGAGTATGATCTTTCATGTTTCAAAGGATATCCAAAGTTTCCAAATAATAAGTTGTATCACAAGATAGCGAAGATCTGACCAGTTTATCTTAGAATTTAAATAAAAAATTAGGGTTTAATTGTGTTAGATGTTCTTGATCAAGATTCAAGATATTACTGTGAGTGAATTTAAAATTTTCATTATGTTGAATGTTGATATAAAGTCTCTTTTAAGTAGCGTAGAATTCGTAGAACAACAGTAAAATGAGTAGAGCGAGGAGCATACATAAATTGACTTACTATATTTACTGCATGACTAATATCAGGCCTAGTAATAGTCAAGTAGTTGAGACTTCCTACCAGTTTCTGATACAATGTTGGATTGGATAATAGAGTTCCATCTATTGGACTATGTCTCACATTGATTTTTAGAGGAATATCCGCAATATTAGTATTAGTAATGCTGGCACGTTGAATGATTTCAGATGCATACTTCACCTGAGATACAAAGTATCCATTGTTGGATTTGCCTACTTCAATGCCCAGAAAGTAACTCAAGAAACCAAGATCTTTCTTCTGAAAAAAAAAATAACTGAGATATGTTTTGAGATTATCAATTCCTTCAAGATCACTACCAGTAATAACCATGTCATCCACATACAGGAGAATAATTAAAATTCCTTTGGTTGATGATCGAGTAAACATTGCAGGGTCATAAAAGCTTTGTCTAAAACCATATTCAATAATTGCACTGCTCAACTTCTCAAACCAGGCACGAGGTGCTTTTTTAAGTCCATAAAGTGCTTTACGAAGTTTACACACCTGATTTGGAGCGTGAGGTAATCCAGGAGGAGGTTGCATATATACCTCTTCTTGTAATTATCCATGAATAAAAGCATTTTTGACGTCCATCTGATGAAGGTTCCACTGTCGAACAGCAACAATAACAATAAGCGTATGAACGGTGACCATACGAGCAACAGGAGCAAATGTCTCCTCATAGTCAATCCCATATTCCTGAGTATAACTTGAGCAACCACACGAGATTTGTGCCTGTCTATAGTGTCATCTTATTTGTTTTTAACTTTGAAAACCCATCTGCTACCTACAACTGATTTTCCAGGTGGGAGATCTACCATGTCCCATGTACCAGCTTCTTTGTGTGATGTTGTTGATGGTGGATTTTCGACAAAGGTCAAAATCGTAAAATCATGATACTGCATGTTTCTGACCCGGCTTCAGGAATGTATGTGACGATTCATATTTTATGATCCGTGGACCGTTTCGCGATCTCTGACTGAGCGAACATTCCTCTCAGAGCTATGATGAATATGTTTCTCGGAAGGCCTCCCAGCTGAGCGTTCGATGCTTCGCACATTTCATCATCACCTCTACATAGAATCATAATGATTGGGAGGCTCTTAGACATAATGTTTGTTAGAGAGCTTAACGCCTTCAGGACGTCACGTTGCTCGTTGTTCCCTGACTACGTAAAGAGACCGTGTATAGAATCTCTTAATGATTGGCGGTTCCTAGACATAATGTTTGTTAGAGAGCTTAATGCCTTCAGGACGTCACGCTGCTCGTTGTTCCCTGACTATACACCCCTCTGAACGAATATGATGCTTCAATTATCTCATATCTCGATTCTGCAAATAGATTAATTCTAACGTGTCATTCATCAACTGAATTCCTAGAAACTAATTTATTATATCTCATTACTCTATTCAATGGACGATCCCCTGCTGGATTCCATGGATAAGTAATAGATACTCAACTCATTTTATTACTCGGTTTCATGAATCATTCTCATCTGGATTTCATGAATTAGTAATAAATACTCAAGTAATTTTTATTACTCCGTTTCATGAATTATTCTCAGTTAAATTTCATGAATTAGTAATAAATATTCACGGGTGTTTGAGCCACCACCGAGTAATCCCCGAGAAAATGGTGCAAGTGTACTTGACAATAATGCACGAACGAGCACCCGAATGTACGAACGAACATTCAAAAATATGGACGTACGAGGAACTTATGAAGGAAAATAATATTAAATAAAATAAACAAAAGGCGTGGGACCGGGCCCACCGGCCGGCCACTGATGCCGCCGTGGCCGGTCCCCCTCTTCCGTTATTTTATTTTATTTTAATTTATTATTTCCCTCATCTTTATGAAGACTCCTTCATTTGAGCAAACTCCCTCGTATGAGCGAAACTCTTAGTTTCTCCATACTTTCATCAAACAAAAATAGGGAAAGGTGTCACGGGACCGGGCCACCTAGCCGTATGGCCATGCCCTAACCGTGGCTGGTCCCACACCTTACAATCCCTTATTTTCTCATATTATTATTTCTTTCATCTCGTGGAACTCCATCGTTTGAGCGAAAACCCTAGTTTCTCAATATTTTCTCAAATATTGCTCAAACCGTGAAAAAGCCACAAATTCAAATGGTCACATGACCGACTAGGCTTCTCACGTCAAAAATTAAAATATTATTATTTTAATATTCTCAAAATATCGGTCACATGAGCAAAGTTCTACTTGCTCATTCGAGCAAAATTGAGAGTTTCAGTCAAGATCAAACTCTTCTGAAAATCTAAAATATCGCTCAAACGCGCACCAGAAAATACCAAAACTCTCAAGACTGAGACACGAGCAGTATGGTGACATGGGCATGCCACCTTGACCGACCAAGGTCGGCCCTTAGGCTTGAAAGGATCCGGTCCCACACTCTTTCATAATTTTGACCTAATTATCTCTCAATTGTTCATATTGGGTCCAAACTCTCTTCAACCAACTTAGGATTTGCTCAATCGACCATCAGCTGGTCCCAAGATCAGCAAGGGACGATCCCATGACCCCTTGGTCGGTCCCTCATCTCTCTGTAACGCTCGCATGAATACTATTTAATAAATGATTAAACCAACATTTGATCATTCGTTCACCAATTGGTCAACAAAGGACTTTGGTGCATGCTCACTCGAGAACTTAGGCGCTACATGGTCGGTCATCATCCCATGTAGCTGATCACTCCTTCACTCAGTGACTTATTTTTCAGTAAATCATCAATTGATCAATTGATCAAAAATTAGGGTTTCGAACAAATGCTCTGGAAATCATAATTCTGAGCAAGTTCAAACACCAATAATTTTATGTTGACCCAGAAATCAACATCTGGATTAATTATACAATATTCGGTCCAACTACCAATATTTTAATTATTTGGTCATGCTACCAATAATTTATCGAATGAGCAAGATTTGCTCAGATACTCGAATATTGATTCAACTATCAATATTCAGTAATTTATCGAATGAGCAATACTTGCTCAGATGATCGAATACTGATTCAGCTATCAATATTTAGTAATTTATAGAATTAGCAATACTTGCTCAGATGCTCGAATATTGATTCAACTATCAATATTCAGTAATTTATCGAATGAGCAATATTCAGTAATTCATCATATAAGCAATGTTTGCTCAGACGAGCAATATTTGCTCAGACTATCAATATTCAATATTGTTAGAGCATTGCTCGGTCAAACTCGCATGCGTTTCTATCTCAAGCATGTTTGTCAATGTTAGTGATCAAAACTATAAGTCTTGATTTCTAGCCTATTTGTAGATGTCTCGGACTAGGACATAAATAGTGTAGTTGAGCTTAAATCTCTCGACGTTCATCTCTTGAAGACGAAGAACTACTAAGGGGAGCTTGTGGAACTTCTTCGACAAAAGGTATGTGGAGACTTGAACTTTATCACTTGGAAAGTCTATTTCTACTATCTCCTATATTGAGACATAAGTCGTGTTACGATATAGTTTTATTTATACACAATTGAGATTTCGAGCTGAGTATATCTTGCTTACATATTTCTCGAAATATGTGTTGGTAAGCTTTCGGTTCGACCAAGTTCATCTTATATCATGACAAAATTACCGAGTAACATCTAACATGGTTTGTGTGATACAATCATTTGATGTAGGCTTGGAATGTTTCGACAATGATTATTTCAATATCTTGAAAATTTCTTTGATGCTAATAGTGTGTGAAAACGGCTATTGTCATTATAGAAGAATGTTTCAATAATTGAAATAAAGAGTTGATGATGTAACCATCTTTGGATATATGCATATATAGTGTGTTCGCACATTAGTGTATAAGTCCATAAACCGGGAGCCAAGAGTATGCATATGTGTGTATACGAAATTGGTGAAGGAGATAGGTTAAGTATGCGTACCCGTACACATACTGGCAGAAGTTCTCGAACCGAGAATTTCTGCTGAGTTTGGTTTTGGCAAAACTCTTAACTAGTCACCTTAAGTTTGCGTACGCGTACGCATACTGGCGGAAGTTTTTGAACCGAAAATTTCTGTTGAGTTTGGAAACTTAACAAACTCAAAAAACCGGTTGCTTAAATACGCATACCCGTACGCATACTTAAGCTGGTTACTTTGTCAAGTCGGTCAGTTCATGGACTTAAACATTTAAATCATAAGGAATGCAATCTTTGCAAACCGTGGATGTAATGTTCATGATTGATTCAAGTGAATCAAACCGATTTGATTTCAATTGTGTTTTCTAAACAATTGAACAACTCTTAACTAGTTTCATTTGAGTCATTTGAACTAGTTATGGTTAAGATGAATAAGGTTGATATGAGAGTAATCATATGGCTAACCTTGGTTAACTATTTGTGAAGCAACCTGGTGTACACGTTTAGGTACGGTTACATAAACCTAAATGAGGGTACATTTCATTTGTGTGTAACAAGTTAAGTTCGATCTAATGGTTGAAAGATATTAGCTTGGTTGAATCAGGTTTTTCATCTAACAGTGATTATTGAATGCTTTGTTACCAAGGTAACTTGAATTGCAAACCCTGATTTGAAAACTATATAAAGGATAACTCTAGCAACTGGGAAGACTAATCCCCACACCTCCTGTGTGTTACTAGTTGCATAACTAGAGTCGATTCTCCTTTAACCTTAGGTTTCTTCTCGAGACCCTGTAGGTTAACGACTTGAAGACTTCATTGGGATTCTGAAGCCAGACCCAACTATTATCTTTGTAGCTGCGTGATCTGATCTTGTTGTTTCTATCATGTTGAGTGCAATTGAAATAATTGGCTCGAGATTTTATATCTCTGATAGGCAAGATAAAAAAGTAATCACAAAAAAACTTTGTCTCATCGTTTGTGATTCCACAATAACTTGTTTCGCTAGTCAATTAAGTTTATTGTGAGGTGATTGATAATACTAGGCTGTTCTTCGGGAATATAAGTCTGGTTTATCAATTGGTTCTTGTTCAACTTGATTTATCAAAAGACGGAACAAAAACTCTTGGGTATTTCTGTGGGAGACAGATTTATTCAATCCTATATACTTTTCTGTGTGAGACAGATTTGTCTATCAAGTCTTCGACTTTGGGTCGTAGCGACTCTTAGTTGTGGGTAAGATAAACTAAGGGAATCAAGTGCGTAGTATCATGCTGGGATCAGAGACGTAAGGAGCGCAACTGTACCTTGAATCAGTGTGAGATTTATTAGGGTTCAACTACAGTCCAGTCCGAAGTTAATTGGTAGTAGGCTAGTGTCTGTAGCGGCTTAATACAATGTGGTGTTCAATCTGGACTAGGTCCCAAGGTTTTTTTTGCATTTGCGGTTTCCTCGTTAACAAAATTCTGGTATCTATGTTATTTCTTTTTCGCATTATATTTTGTTATATAATTGAAATATCACAGGTTGTGCGTTAAGATCAATCAATTAGAATATCCAACCTTTGGTTGTTGATTTATATTGATTGACACTTGAACATTGGTCTTAGGTATCGTTCAAGTTACCCCTCTTATTCAATCGGGATCGCAGATTTCTATTTGATGATTGCGGATTGAATTAAGAGTTAGAGATATTAAACTCTTTGATATACTTTATTCTAGATTGAATCTGACTGTCTGGTTGATTCTCTAGAAAGTGTATTGGAGTAAGTCCTCTCAGATTTCCAAACGAATTGTTGGGTGTGGTTGTTAGACCCATGCATTTTCAATTGGTATCAGAGCAGGAAAACACATTAAAGACCTCATAAGTCTGTGTTTGTAGCCTTTGTTGTCCAAATAAATCCTTATTTTCTTCTAAAAAGGGATTCTTGTGGTTATTTCAATTGAATATTTTTGGATTCAAATTCATGTTTTTCATGTGATTTGATTGTCCAAATAAATCCTTCTTTTCTTGTGAAAGTAAGGTCGCCTTTGTTGTTTCTTCGGGGATGACATTTTATGGGGGAGAGTTCTTTTGAACTTGTGCTTAATTGCCAAATCTTTATGGGGAGTGCGGCTGTGGAATTTTTAGGGGTTATCTTGTATCTTTATTAACTCCTTGATGAATGCATTTAGCTTCGGCTTTATGATTGCATCTAAATTTGTTGGTATGTTAATACACCTTTTGCTCATGATGTATGTCCGTGGAAATTTCATTAGGATCCCACTAATTTTCGTACCTTTGCCAATTTTTTTGACAAAAAGGGAGGGAATTAATGTGTAGTTCACACTACAAATACATATGGTTTACTGATCATTATGTAAGGGGAAGTGGTTTTCATGTTTAGATATGTATTAACTAAGGGGGAGTGATGCATATCGCCATAGTGTTATTGTCAAAGTTGTGATACAGTTGAACTTTGATGTTGTGTAATAATACTATGACACTGTATAACAATGATTGGGAGCATTTTTTTTCTCATTGTTATAGCTACGGATCTTCAGCAACTGTGATGTTGAACTTATAACCTTTAGGATCATAGAGTACTTGGAAGTGACGAAGATTTCGAGTCACGTTGAAGATTCCAAGGAGATCAAGCATGTGAATAAGAAGCTACATTTTTTACCTTTTTTGTAATCCATATGTATTGATAGTTTTGTCACTAAAATTGACAAAGGGGGAGACTGTTAGAGCATTGATCGGTCAAACTCGCATGAGTTTCTATCTCAAGCATGTTTGTCAATGTTAGTGATCAAAACTATAAGTCTTGATTTATAGCCTATTTGTAGATGTCTCGGACTAGGACATAGATAGTGTAGTTGAGCTTAAATCTCTCGAAGTTCATCTCTTGAAGACGAAGAACTACTAAGGGGAGCTTGTGGAACTTCTTCGAAAAAAGGTATGTGGAGACTTGAATTTATCTATCACTTAGAAAGTCTATTTCTACTATCTCTTATATTGAGACATAAGTCATGTTGCGATATAGTTTTCTTTATACACATTTGAGATTTCGAGCTGAGTATATCTCGCTTACATATTTCTCAAAATATGTGTTGGTAAGCTTTCGCTTCGACCAAGTTCATCTTATATCATGAGAAAATTACCGAGTAACATCTTAATGGTTTGTGTGATACAATCATTTGATGTAGGCTTGGAATGTTTCGACAATGATTATTTCAATATCTTGAAAATTGCTTTGATGCTAATAGTGTGTGAAAACGGCTATTGTCATTATATAAGAATGTTTCAATGATTGAAATAAATAAATGATGATGTAACCATCTTTGGATATAAACATATATAGTGTGTTCGCACATTAGTGTATAAGTCCATAAACCGGGAGCCAAGAGTAAGCATATATGTGTATACGAAATTGGTGAAGGAGACAGGTTAAGTATGCGTACCCGTACACATACTGACGGAAGTTCTCGAACCAAAAATTTCTGTCGAGTTTGGTTTTGGCAAAACTCTTAACTAGTCATCTTAAGTATGCGTACTCGTACGCATACTGGCAGAAGTTTTTGAACCGAAAATTTCTGATGAGTTTGGAAACTTAACAAACTCAAAAAATCGGTTGATTAAGTACGCATACCCGTACGCATACTTAAGCTGGTTACTTTGTTAAGTCGGTCAGTTCATGGACTTAAACATTTAAATCATAAGGAATGCAATCTTTGGAAACCGTGGCTATAATGTTCATGATTGATTCAAGTGAATCAAACCGATTTGATTTCAATTGTGTTTTCTAAATAATTGAACAACTCTTAACTAGTTTCATCTGAGTCATTTGAACTAGTTATGGTTAAGATGAATAAGGTTGATATGAGAGTAATCATATGGCTAACCTCGGTTAACTATTTGTGAACCAACCTGGTGTACACGTTTAGGTACGGTTACATAAACCTAAATGAGGCTATATTTCGTTTGTGTGTAACAAGCTAAGTTCGATCTAACGGTTGAAAGATATTAGCTTGGTTGAATCAGGTTTTTCATCTAACAGTGATTATTGAATGCTTTGTTACCAAGGTAACTTGGATTGCAAACCCTGATTTGAAAACTAATAAAGGAGAATTCTAGCAACTGGGAAAACTAATCCCCACACCACCTGTGTGTTACTAGTTGCATAACTAGAGTCGATTCTCCTTTAACCTTAGGTTTCTTCTTGAGACCCTGTAGGTTAACGACTTGAAGACTCCATTAGGATTGTGAAGCCAGACCCAACTATTATCTTTATAGTTACATGATCTGATCTTGTTATTTCTATCGTGTTGAGTGCAATTGAAATAATTGGCTCGAGATTTTATATCTCCAATAGGAAAGATAAAAAAGTAATCACAAACAAACTTCATCTCATCGTTTGTGATTCCACAATAACTTGTTTCGCTAGTCGATTAAGTTTATCGTGAGGTGATTGATAATACTAGGTTGTTATTCGAGAATATAAGTCTGGTTTATCAATTGGTTCATGTTCACCTTGATTTATCAAAAGACGGAACAAAAACTCTTGGGTATTTTTGTGGGAGACAGATTTATTCAATCCTATAGACTTTTCTGTGTGAGACAGATTTGTCTATCAAGTCTTCGACTTTGGGTCGTAGCGACTCTTAGTTGTGGGTGAGATCATCTAAGGGAATCAAGTGCGTAGTATCCTGTTGGGATCAGAGACACAAGGAGTGCAATTGTACCTTGAATCAGTGTGACATTGATTAGGGTTCAACTACAGTCCAGTCGGAAGTTAATTGGTAGTAGGCTAGTGTCTGTAGAGGCTTAATACAGTGTGGTGTTCAATCTGGACTAGGTCCCAGAGTTCTTCTGCATTTGCGGTTTCCTCGTTAACAAAATTCCGGTGTCTGTGTTATTTCTTTTCCGCATTATATTTTGTTACATAATTGAGATATCAAAGGTTGTGCGTTAAGATCAATCAATTAGAATATTCAACCTTTTTTTGTTGATTTACATTTATTGACACTTGAACATTGGTCTTTGGTATCGTTCAAGTTACTCCTCTTATTCAATCGGGCTCACAGATTTCTATTTGCTGATTGTGGATTGAATTAAGAGTTAGAGATATTAAACTCTTTGATATACTTTATTCTAGATTGAGACTGACTGTCTAGTTGATTCTCTAGAAAGTGTATTGGAGTAAGTCCTCTCAGATTGCCAAACGAATTGTTGGGTGTGGTTGTTAGATCCCCGCATTTTCAATCATGTTGATTCAACTATCAACATCATTCATTCGAGAACTATACGTCTAAGCAGACATGTTCAATTCATGAATCCTATTCAGAAATCATGCTCAATTGAACAATACTTAGACCCATCGTCTAATCAAGTCAACGGCTGACTAATCAAATATACGTCTGCTTTGCAGACTCCACGTTCGTGAGACATCAATAACGTCACATAGGGGATATTAATTAGGGTTTTGGTCTGGTGGCCTACGGCACGTGTGTTCATCCACGATGAGAAATGTGAGTAAGTCGTGCAAGCAGTTGAGGGAATTATAAAAGTAGTGGGTGGACAATCAACCAAGTCTCTGCACGACTTGGAACTCGTTAAACCACGATTTCCCACTTTCCCACTCTTTCACTCGAGCAACCGTCACACTTACTGGAGATCAATGTCTCTACTATTCTGGCAATATAAATAAGTCTCTGAATCCAAGATTGAACAACAGAAGAATTCTAATCTGAGCAATCACTCTAAAGAATTCCATCAATCGACCAGAACTTATTCGAACTCAACAGTTCATAGAAAACTTGCAGAAATCTTAAACACATTCGCAATCCTTGATCATCATTGATCTCACACACATCTCAGCTTCCCTCCTACAAATCAACCCTCTTACCTCTTTGTGACCGAATTGACTCTGGAACGACCATTGTCTTGGTTTAAGCCGGAGTCCTACAGATTGATCTCTCGAACTAAGCACTCTCGTGTAGTGCATTTGTTTGAGGTTAGGCAGTTTGCTCGGTTGAGCAGCCTCCGTCCGCACGGTCGTCGTCTCTCCACTCCATGAAAAACCAGCAAACCGTTTTTCCCCATCAACAGATGTCAATTTCTCTTTCATTGAATCTCGCCATTCGGGTATAACTGCAGCTTTTCTGTAAGTTCTTGGTTCATAAAATGAGATAATAGATGACAAGGAACAATGATAATCTGAGTACTTAGCTAGTGGTCTTCGATTTCTAGGTGAAAAACATCATCCTCAGGATCTCTTGCCAGGTCTGCACTGTTGGGTTGAATCATAGAGTGGTCTTGATCATCATTATTTTGTAGATCAGCAACTAGAGGAGATGGGCTCTTAGGAGTAGACATAGAGGAAGTGCTAGGATTGGATTCACTAGGAAATGGATCAGAGTAAGTGAAAGACTCAAAGGATGATGATTTGCTGCTTGGAAGTAACCAGAATGGGACTTTCTCCCAGAATGTAACATGACGAGAAACACGTAGCTTTCTATTAACTGGATCATAACAGCGATACCCTTTTTGTTCAATACCATAGCCAAGAAAGACACATAAGACATTCTTTTGACCAAGTTTATGACGTTCACGTTCTGGAAGGAGCACAAAACAAGTTGAACCAAAGACTCGAAGCTCAGAATAGTTTGGTTTCTCACCACAGAGACGCTCATAAGGTGATATACCTCCAATAACGGCTGTTGGGACTCTATTGATAGTGTAGAATGTTGTAAGTAATGATTCTCCCCAAAAATTGGAGGGGACTGAACCAAAGATTAACTAAGTTCTAGCTGTCTCTATAATATGACGGTGTTTACGTCCTGCAACTCCATTTTGTTATGGAGTTTCAAAACAAAACAATTGGAGAATGGTGCCTTGAGTTTTAAGAAATTCTTTGAATGGATTGGAAATGTATTCCCCACCCTGATCTGGACGAAAGACTTTGGTCACTTTATCAAACTGAGTTTTTATCATGGTTGAGAAATCAACATATAACTTAAGAAAATCTGCTCTACAGCTGAATAGATATACCCATGTATAACGTGAATAATCATCAATAAAACTGACATAATATAAAGCAACTCCCTTTGACATAATTAGAGATTTACCCCGGACATCAGAACGTATAAGAGCAAATGGTTCAGTTGAGGTAGAAGTACTAAGATTAAAAGAAAAGGCTGGTTATTTTGCCAGTTTACAAGAGATGTAATTTGGTTCTCTATCTAACTGAGTATCTCCTCGTAAACCCTTATTGATCATATATGAGAGATGAGAAAATGAAACATGACCTAACCTAGAATGCCAAGACATAAACTGATATGTGGTGGTTTGAGATGGAGTAGTAGTTTCAGCAATGAGATGATTCTGCACTTTTGAGGGAATGATCAGAAACTGGAGTAGATATAATCGACCAACTCAACGGCCTATCCCAACTAGCTTCCCTATTTTGAGATCCTGGATAACACAACCAATAGGAGAGAAAAAGATGTTAAATCCTTGGTCACACAATTGTCCAATGAAAATAAGATTCATTATAATCTTAGGAACAAGTAAAACATCTGGCACACATATGTTATTCGAGACTTTTATCACACCAATATGACTTGTCGTAACAACTGAACCATCAGCAATATGTATCTTAGGAGTTATAATATGATGAAGATTATCAAAGACCTTTGAGTCATAAGTCATGTGATTTGATACTCCAGAGTCTAGATACCAACCAGTTGAGGAAATAACTGATAGAGCTGAGAAAACAGATGCAGCAACAGAGTTGTTACCAATTGAGAGTGCCTACTTTATCATTTCATGTATCTCAGCAAGATTTGGCACTGGAGTTGGTGAATCACAATTTGTATTAGATGTTGGTTGTGAAATTTGAGTTGATATTGATGTAGCTGGTGTAACATATGAAGCTGGTGCAGCAGTGAATCTGGTTTTCCCACCAAATCTTGTTTGTCCATCATATGAATTTCGCCTTCTCATGTTCCTAAATTGATGGAGATGTACAATTCCTTGTGGAGTATCCTAGTTCCTTACATTAGTTGCATTGAGTTGTAGGTGTATCTTGTGGTACTGCAACTGGTGAATATGTACAGTTTCTTGCTATGTGACCAAAATTCTTGCAGTTATTACATTGAACCTGAGACAAGTCACGCTGTGTTGGATTATTTATTCGATTAATTCTATGGAAGTTGAAAGTTGGCCGGGAAAAAGGTATGGAAAACACTCATGAAGGCTCTGGCTTGATACGTTTTCGTGTTTCCTCTGCAATAAGCTCTGACAATGCAGACTCAACAGATGGAAGAGGTGAACGATGAAGAATAACACCCCTAACTGACTCATACTCATATTGTATTTCCATTAAAAGTTGCACGACTCTTGTTTCTTCTCTATATTTTTCCCATAATTCTAAATCAGTTGTCCATTTTGGCTCCGTAAGAGCCAATTGATTCCAGATTACAGACATTTCAGAATGAAAATCAGAGATTGACTGATCATGTGATTGTTTCATGGAACGAATATCTTGTTCAAGTTTATATCTTTGAGCAAAGTTTATTTGTGTGTACCTTTTTGAAAGAAAATCCCATGCATCTTTTGTAACTTCAAAACTGGTAAGCTGCATACTGATTTGAGGTGACTACAGTGTTGCCGATCCAAGTTAAAATCTTGTGATTATTGATCTCCCGGGTTTCATTGGGATCAACTGCTGATTCCTTTTCTTTGCTGGTGGAGATGCTTGTTTTAGGACATTTATCTGTACCATCAATGTATTTCCACATACTTTTTCCTTTGAGAAAACTATTCATAAGAAAAGACCAATGAGTATAGTTTGTTCCATCTAATATCGCAGTGATAGGTTGGAAATATTCTCGAGACATGTTAACAAGTTTGAAGGAGTAGCTTGATTTTCTGATTTTAGGGTTTTAGGGAAAAGACTGAGAACCACAGGGATTGGAAGATATCTTTCTCTGAATAACTATGACAAGTATTGTTTCAAAGGTTATGCAGTAGAAAAATGGATTCTCAGATTATTGTTGGCTCTGATGCCATGATAAACATGAGCATAGAGAAAGACAACAACTGTGTATGAGATAAACTCTTTATATGTATATTACGATGGGCAAAATCAACCTACTTATAAAGGAGTACAACAAATAAAAGAGGAAGGAAAAGATACAGAGATATATGACCATAATTGATCGTAAAACACTTAGATAACAAGAATATATACTCTATAACTGCATATATACACACCAAAGCTGTCAAGCTATTATAATATCTTAACATTCTTGATCAAGGTTGCTTATATGTTAATTACTTTTGTCGCACTTGTTTTTACCAATATCGTAATTCTCCTACTAGATGGCTCATAAAATGGAAAATAACTACTACGGTATGCACCTTAGATGGTATTACGTGCTATATGGAAATGGATACACTTGTACATGTTTGTAGATGAACTAATTTGATCTAACAAAATTATACAATTTAGACAAAATCTATTTGTAGTTGTGGTCGTTTGCGGAACCACATGAATGTAACAGGAAACCTTATTTCAAATGATAAGTATGATTGAGTTGACATTTATTCTGTTGTTGCAGGATGAGTACGATTGTGCTTAACCAATGCAAAATGTAACTTTCGAAGATTGTTCTTGAGAGGTGGTTAAGAACCTAGACTGCTCTTTGGGAGTCGTAAGTTCCAGATTTGTGAGGTTTTTTAGCTTTGTCTATTGCAAACATATTTACACACCTTGATCTTTGATCTAAACATAAATCAAATAGGTTTATCTGTTATAGACAGATTAGTACCAAAAATCTTCACTTCGGCTGAAACAACTCTTAGGCTGTAAAGGACGTCAGCTAAGGGAATCAAGTGCGTAGAGCCTAACGAAGTTCAAGAGACGTAAGGAGCGCGACTATTTTTTGCTTGGGTGAGTGGTGCATCATGAAGGAATACCATCATTTCTAATTCAACTTGAAAGGTGTAAGACTGAACTTGGGTGAAGTGGTGATAGTTATTTTCAATGATGTTGTAATAGGTTCGTTGAGACTTGTGAAAACAGATTTTTTAGACTTAAATTTTAAAAATTAAAATAATAAACTCAAATAAAAAGGTGTTGTGAAAATTATGGAGAGACTGGGGCTAGGACTCCACCATTGGTCGATATTAGTGATTTAATAAAACAATAATCATGCAACTCAACATTTAAGTTGATTCTAATAGTATTGCCTAGACATGTAGATTTTCAAAAGAATAGATGTTAATCCAAGCATAGAATATCAAAACCCTAAAGCAAGCATATTCTATCAAGAGAAAATACACCTAACTAATCAATATCATAAAACCAATTCTTAGTTCAATGCAAAAATCATAATATAATTGCAATAATTAATTTAAAATAAAGATATATCACTTTTACCGAAACAACAGCTTCCTCCATCGCCCCAAGGATTGGGTTTAGCTCCTCATCATGGAAGCACACTCAGAATATGATTTCATTGCTCGAAAATGGTTTACAAATGATGAAAAATGGAGAAATGATTCAAAACCGGGTTTGCAACAATTATATTTGTTACAAACCGAAGAACGATACAGATAAAGTGTCACTAAAACTGTTGCAATACGACTCTCTTTGGATGTGTCGTTTACACTGTAGCATGAATGACAGTTCCTTGTGCGTCTTATATTCTTCGTGTTCTTCGCAACAGCAAAAATGGTAGCTCTGCAACTTGTTTTTTTACGCCTCTGTGATGCACTAAACTCTCCCCCAAATCTGATACACCAGAACCCTTTATATAGGCAACATCCCCAAGAAATCTCGCTCAATTCCTCCAAAAATTCTTTCATTACTCCGCAGTAAAGAATATATCCTCGGGAATATTTTCTTCCCTTTCTAGTCTTCTGACGCTGTCAACCAGTGTATAATGCTTCAAACATGCTACCAACACATGAAAGAATGAGTCAACACGTTGAAAACACTCGCAATCTTTCCAACACATCCCAACAGAATTCCGAGTGTCATTCAACCTCTGTTTCACTTCAATCCCACGTTGCAACCCTATTGCTTCGAAATTGATGGACTTACCAATCCTGTTTAGATGAAACATGCCCAACACAACAGATTTTATCGATTGAATCTCTCTAAATAACTTCCAAATCCAAAACAACATTCTCGGGTTTTCCAAGAGAAACAACACTTCCCTGATTTGCTCCCGAACGATTATCCAGACAAACTTAATCGATTCCGATGACCCTACCATGCCTGTGATGCTTAATCAAACCTTCCCAATCAATTTCAGCTATTCAGTCTCACTGGAACACCTCAAAAATCGGAACCTTAATTCTGTGTCTTTTGAAACCAAATTCCCCGCCAATTGAGTATTTGAAATGAAGAAGAATGTGTGCCTCTATCCAGAGTAGGGGCGCCTTTAACAGCTGGGGTGCCTGGGGTGCCCTTATCCAAAGTGAGGGTGTCTTTAGTACTTTTCTCTGGGGTCCAATTAGCACTTTTCGAGCAACTCTTTCCACACAAGTGTATTTATCCAAAAGCACCTGTGCAACCATAAAAACACCATAATAAGTACAAAAATCAAGCACTAACAATACAAACACTGAGGACAAATCAGACACAAAAATGTGTCTATCAAATACCCCCAAACTTATTATTTGCTAGTCCTCGAGCAAAACTAATCTAGAAAATAAAGTCCTAACTCACTAGGTGGCCCTAGCGACCGAGTTATAATCTTGGGAGGGTTTACCAGAGGTGTACCACAAAATCTTTACTTCTAATTGGCACATCACAAGTATCCAAAGAGCTATGAGGACATACATATTCTCAACCTATCTATAGTTGCAGGAAATCCTACACTACACCCCTCATAAGATTTCATTAACATTCAACTCATTTTTGGATTAACAATCTTAATTTTATTGATCAATCTTTACACAATCTTACAAGAAAAGATAAAGAAATCAAAAATAACCTCTGGTCTCAATTTTCTCTCTCTTATTTACTTGCTTCTCACTCAAAAAAGATCTCTCTCCTTTTCTTTACAACTGAATGACTATTTATAGGGAAATACATAATGGATGACAGCTAATCTGTCCTTTATTTTCGGATATGGTTTGCGACATTCTCGCAACCTTACAAATGTTAATCTCGCAAACTCCCTAATTTTCGCAGGACCATCACATTTTTCTCATGATTTCGCTGACGTCGTTTATTATGTCATTTCTGAAGTTGTTCTGCGACACTGTTGTGTTGTGTTGCTAATAATTTCGCTGAGGCATTATTGTTGAGAGATTCTGATCATACATCTTGCCTCTTCTCATATCTTCTCTGCGAAGTAGAAAATTATGTGAGAAATGCCGCAGCTGTCCATCTCTTCATATTCTGCATTTATCACACGTATCCTTTCTTCCATCCATTTCTTGACACGTCTTCTGTAACCGCTGCTTTTCAACCGCTCACGTCTTTTCGCATTAATGGTGTTTATTTCTTCGAGTAAAAAAAAATCTTCTCTATATATTCTTCTTATTCTTCTTTCCGTTTTCTTTTTACTTTCTCTTCTCTTTTTACTCTCTCATCTCTGCAACTCTATTGTTCTTCCGTAAGTTCTGCTACTGTAATTCTCCCCTCTTCAATCTTCTTACTTTTCATTCATTCCCATACTCTATATTCAGATATGCCTCCAAGCGGTCAAAAACATGAGAAAACCTTAAAGGATGTTCAAAAAGATCTTGCTGAGAAGGGTTTCACACTTTTTACCATTCCTAGTGAAAGTGCCAAGTCAATTCTTTCTATTAAACTTTTCTCTGATCAACATTGTGATGATCAATCAATCATAGTTTCGCTTGGTCAAATTCTCGCAGGTCTCCCCATTCCTCTTTATGACCCAGATATTCCTCTGTTTTATGAAATTCTTGCTCACTCGGGGTTTTCGCGAGCTATCTTCCAATTGAGTGGGGATTGCATCCGTCTGATGTTGGAGTTCGCTAACCGTGGTGCTGGTAAAGGATCTCTTTATTCCAAAGAACTTAGGGATCCTAAATTTGTATATCTAGAAATAGTCGCTGAGAAGTATACAGTAGCGAATTTCTTCGAAAATTATGAATTAATATCCATGAAGAAAGAGAATACTCGCTGGGGTATTCGCTTGAAAAGGAAGGATGTTATTGCTGAAGATAAAATGCTCATGCATGACATTGATTGGCACTCTGGTAAGAACACAACTCTTTGTCAATCCAAAGATGATAAATGGTGCGTTTTTCCCTTGATGCTGAAAGGACCTTACATTGCTGGGTCAAATGTTCTTCCTGAGAATCTCGCTACTTATCAACCTTGGGTATTTTCTTGGCCCGAGAAGAAGAAAGAGGTATGTTTCTTCCAGTTTCGCCCACTTTACATTTCTTTATTTTTTTTTATTCTTTTGTTCGATGATTCTTGCGACATTCTACAGATCCAGAAACTGAAAGATAGCTACCATAGGACTGGGAAAGCCAGTACCTTGTTAGCTCTTCGCTCATACACAGATGAGGTAAGAAATATTCTTTTATGATTTTAAACAATATGTTGTTGCCTCTATTTCTTATCTTCATTTGTGTGTGAAGATTATTGCTGAAGTAGAAGAACCCACCAAAGTTGCGACGGCTGGTGATAAGGGTAAAGATATTCTTCGCAAAGGAAAATCATCTGCATCCTTTTCAAAGAAAAGAAAGAGAGGTAATTCTCCTCCTCCTTCAGATGTTCATTTCCCTGATGGTTCTGAAGATGATGAAGACAACAAATATGAGGATGACGACTCTGCTGCGAATAAAGATTCTCCACCTGAATCCTCTATGGCACAATTATCTGGTATCTTCTATGATTCTTGGCAATGGATGGGAGATAATTGTCTCACCAGTATATGCAAAGCTCTCGCAACTATTTGCAATACTCCTTTGTTGGATGGTGATAGTTCTCTTCGTGGGGTCTCCAGATCAGTGATTCCTAGCTTCCTAAATTCTCTCAATAGTTTGGTATGCCTTCGTCTTTTTACTTCTTCATTATTGTGACTCAAAATTTCTTTTTATTTTAGCATTTCTTGTATTTTCTCGCAGGCTGGAAAAGCTTCTTTCGCTGTTGCCTCAGATCTGGAGAGGAGACGCGAAATTCTTGAAAAGAAGAATCTTCAATTTCGTACAAAGAATGAGGAATTGGAAGCTGAAGTCAAAGGTCTTCGCGAGAAGAACAAACAACTAGAAATTGATTCTTCTTCGCACAAGAATAAAATCTCTAGTCTTCAGCAAGCTAATAATCAACTCTATGGTATGTTACTTTTCTCCTTTCCCTTCATTCATTCATCCTGTTATTTTATCTTATTTGATTGATCCTTTTTGCATACATTTATGGTCTTTCTAATGAAGCTACCGTTCTTCGTTCATTTCCTAATGCCTTATATAATGACACCCTTTTTGAGCATCTTAATAAATCTTTAAATAGTTTCTCAAATGATAAAATTTATCTCTTTCTCTGAATGAACTGAGATCCAAATTTCACCTCTTAGAGATTGACCATAGATCTAGTTTAGGCTTAGCCAACCAATTTAAGCGTTTATTTCTTAATTCTAAAGAGAAAATCAATGAGCTAAGAACCAAAATTAGCGGTCCCATAGATGATAAGGATCGCATTTCTAACCAAGGTGCTGAGACTTTGGCGAAATTCCAAGAAATTCTTCTTGAAGTTCAACTTGAACGGGATGAAGCTAACCGCCAAAATGTCGTGCTTAACGAGAGAGAAAACCAAATTCGTTATCGTCTCCTTATAAATAATGAGGATGAATTCGCTTGGGCTGCGAAAATCTTAGACGATGCCAGAAAAGATTTAGGTGTAAATGTTAGTCTCCAAGTTGAGCATACAGCCTTGATTAGAGATATGATTTCTGACAGAGAAGGTTATTAACTATTGTTCTTCACTAATATTTTGTTTCTTACGAATTTTCATCAAGTTATTAATTGATTGTCTTTTGCTCGCAGATTCTGAAAGTAGATATCGCGAAAGAATTGAGGAACTTGAAGCTAAAAAAGATTAACTCGCAAAGAATCTTTCTTCTCGCAACGACAAGTATTCTAGATTAAAGAATCAAATCAAGATCATTATTGCGAACTTTAAGAACGACGCTCTGCATTTTCGCAATTAAACTATTCAAATGGTTTGTGATGACCATAGTATTCCTCACTCTGATTATCCTTGTCTCTTGGAGGAGATCCCAAAGAACATTCCTAGTCTGACCATATCTGATAGCGAAGCTGGTGATGAAGAGTCTGATGGTGATGAAGGTTCTGATGGAGATAAAAGTTCTGATGCAGACGAAGAAGGGAACAAGTCTGATGAAGATGATGAAGGATCAACTAAGAAGTAGTCTTTGTTTCTTTCTTTGATCTTTTGTAATACTTGTACATTTATTCCTTCTTTCTGTATATTTGCGAATTCTTTTGGTTCCCCATATTCCTTAATATATAAGTTTCTTTCATTTTGACCTGCATTCATTAAAACAATTCTTCCTTGCAATACGGTTAATCAACATAATCATTAATTTTTGAATTTTTGCGTAAATATATCATATGGAGACAAATAACATTTTCTAATTTCATTAATTCCCATACTTGCCTCTGTTATTTGTATCGATTTTGCATATTTTTCTTATTTTATGCCTCAACTTCGCAGTTGTTTATGTATAATTTCGCAATCATATGCGAAGTGAATTTTAATTCTTTTCAAAATCTCATTCCTGTGTGGTCTTATTTTGCTTTCCTAGTTAAAGGTCTTATTATGCCACCTCTTGTCATTGCGACAAAATCGCAGGACGTCCTTGAACTTTCATGCAAAAACCCATTGATCTTGCCTTAAATTTTTTTTTTGTATTATGGCCTCTTCAGGAATGTTGCGACAATATGATAGGCCTAAATATTCTTGCGAAAATAAAGCCCCATTACATTGCCGTCTTGCGACGAAATCGCAGAACGTCTTCGCACTTTCATGCGAAAACCCATTGATCTCGTCTTATCTTTTTCTTTTGTATTATTGCCTCTTCAGGATTGTCGCACAAATATGACAAGCCTTAATACCCTTGCGAGTAAAAAGCCTCATGACATTTGCGTCTTAAGACACTTATCAGCTCCCTAATGGAGGGTGCCGCCCTTATCTTCCCCCTGGTTGCCCCTTCAAGGAGGCGTACCTCTACCATACAAGGTTGGCTCCTCCCATCCGGTATTAACAACAACCAGTTGTTTTCGCAGCCTCTTATCCCTTTTACCTATAGGGTTTATGGTTACGAGACTGCACCCTAAGTGGGGTTTTCTTCGGGCCGAGTGCAGTATAAGCCAAGACTTGTCAAGAATGGAAAGGTACGCTCCAGACGCCCCTGGCACTCTTGACTCAACCGTGTACCTCGGCGCCTTGGTCAGATTCTGCACTCCTTGGGAGAGTCCTTATTACCTTAGTCGCCCAACCTAAGTCATATGCTTAAGCTGAGAATCCAAGGTGCCTCTCCCGAATGGGATTTTTGACCCTAAATCTCCATGACTCAGGTTCCGGGTACGGTGTAGCCTTTCCCTGAGCCATGCAACAGGTACCCCCTTATATGACGTACTTTAGGTCTTACATTTGCCTCTTGCGAAATTGTATTCGCGAACTAGGGTGTACGCCATAAAGGTTCGCCCCTTTCTCTTTTGTCATTGTTCTCTTATTGTCTTTTGTAGAATCCATTATCTCTGCGAGATTCTCGCACATCATCACATCGTATTTGCACTGCTCAATCTCTTTTTTATCATTCAGTAAAATGTACTTTTGAGAATTTTATTTGTTGCGAGAGTGTCGCAACAAATCAATTATTCATACACTTCTTATTTTTATTACCTTTGACATTCTTTGCTTCTTTGTTATTTTCTACTACTGCTTCCTTGGTAGTGGTATGTTCACCATTTCTTATGCTGAGCTATCATTATTTTCGCAACATTTCTTCTTCTTTTCGTTCGATTTCATCCACCATCAATCTCTCACTTATTTGTGTCTCTTTGATTTTACTCTTCCTTCGCAGGATTCTACTTCAGTTTCGTAACATTTCTTTCCTTCAACCCAATCTCCTTTTATGATTCCTACACCGCTGGGGTGAAGGACTTTGATGCATTGGTGGAAAGTTGAAGCTACACCTAGAATCCCATGTAGCCAAGGTCGACCAATTAATGCATTGTAGGGTGACTCTACGTCAACAACAAAGAACAGGATTTCAGAAGATATTCCCTTCAATGGAATTCGCATAGTAACCTCCCCTTTAGGCTTGTTGGAAGTACCATTAAAACCATATATCTTATATGTAGATGGTATAAGATCATCATCTCTTCCTCCCATAGTTTTATAAGTATGATAGAATAAGATGTTCACAGAGCTTCCGGTATCGATTAGAATCCTATTAATTGCCCATGAGTCTTCAGCTTCATCATCTTCATCTTCTTTCGGTTTGGGATTAATTTCTAATTTTACCACTAATGGATTGTCATGTACTTCTCCACCTTCAGGGACTTCTTCTGCGGTAAAAGAAATAGTCTGTTTTTGCCATTCCTCTAGCGGAGAGATTTTCGCAATATTCATAATTTTTCTTCCATCATTGTCTCTTGCGAACACTCTACTCAAAACATTGTCATGAAAATCTTCAACTGTCTTGTATGAATGTACGATAGAGTGACATAATAGATTTTTTGATTTTGCTTCAACTCCTACGAAGAATGTTTCCTTCTCTTTCACCGTGTTTACTCTGTGATGCTCTGTTGGTGGTGGTAGTAATGGTTGAGATTGTGGGTGCCCTACCAGAAAGTGGTTTAGTTTTCCTTGATCTATCATTCTCAGAATAATTCTCTTTACATTTCTGCAATCATTTGTAGTATGTCCGTGAAAATGATGATAAGAACAGAACTCATGACTTCTGCGGCTTTGAGGTGGTTCCGTTCCCATGTTCCATGGTGTTGGTATATTCTTCATCAAAATTATAGCTTCCCATATTTTCTCCGCACTTGCATTCAGAGGGGGCATTTTGATTTCTTTCCATACTACCTTGTGACCTCCTTGTCCTCTATTATAGTTTTGTCTTTGACCTCCATAAGTTTCTTGCGGCTGATCGAGTCTTTGAATCTTGTTATTTCCATCACGATAGTAGAAATTTCTTTCTCTTTCATACTCCTCTTGATCTCGGCTTCCCATAGCCACCAGTTTATGTTGATTGTTGCCCATCACCTTTTCTTGTTGTACTTGCGAAGTGCTCGCCTCTGTGTTTATTAGTTTGGGTAATAAGCTTTCATTCGTTGTTTGTGAACTGGTGTTCGCAACCGGGTATGATTCCATTTCATTTTTCCTTTCCTCTAGAGCAATATATTCTTCCTGAAGTTCTCGCAATTCAGTCATTGTGATCGTATCTTGACTCTGAAAATTTGGATATACAATAGATTGGTTGCAAACATAGCATTGATAAATGATAAGATAAGATATCTCTCATCCACACGACCAGCCATTTCGCTACACATAGTCCTCCATCTTTTAGTTAGGTGCTTCAAACTTTCGCCAATCCTTTGTTTTAATCCAAACACATCTTCAATACCAGGTCGTGAAGAATTGTTACTTATATATGCCCACAGGAATGTAGTCTGCAAATGATTGAAGGATGTTATTGTATTCTTTGGTATACCCTCGAACCATTTTAACGCCTCTCCTGTTAAGCTGGATGCAAAATACTTGCATAATACGGCATCCTGATTTTTCCATTGCAACATGCACCTCACGTAGGCTTTAGTGTGTTGAATTACACAAGTTGTTCCATCAAAAATGCTGGTTAATGCGGGCAAATTGCATTTCGGAGGTATTCCTCCTAGTTGTACTTCCTTGTAAATGGAGTTTTCGAAGCTTCTTCTATAGCTTCATCTAATTGTCTTCTGCCTACTTCTCCTCTATCATTTAGCATTCCTCTCATTTCTTCTAATTCTTTTAAGATTTGTTTATTTACACCTGAATTTTGATCCATTGGTCTTTTTAATTTTGCCTCCCTTCTTCTGCGTTCATGTCTTTCTTCTCTCGCGAAATTTTGCATTTCTTCTTCATCATCCTCATCTCGTCTTCTTCTGCGATTCTCTTCCTCATCTCTATCTTGAATTGGCATATGATGATGTCTCTCATTTTCCCCTCCATGATTTTGTTCATTTCTTACTAATTCCATTCGCTGTCTTTTAGCCATCCTCTGTACTCTATCATACTCTTCATTGATATTACCGTTATTCCGGTTTTGTGTACGCCTTCTTTCTCGATTGTCGTGATTGTTCTGGCGAATTATCTCCTGAAGCTCTTGTTCTTCCATTTCCGCTCTCAATATTTCACGTTCGCAAATTAAACGTGCTTGTTCAGCATAATGTCTTTCAATTTCTTCTTCATTCGTTTGTTGATTTCTTTGAGCTTCTCTCTCATGTAAAATTCTCCTTCCTTCCTCTCGATTCCCTTCGCCATCTTGATTATTTCGTCCTTGACATTGTCCATTCTCTTGATTTCTATCATTTTGCCTATCATCAAAAGTTTCATTTTGTGGAACGTAACGATCATCAGTCCTTTCTCTATCTTCGCGATGTTCTTCATTAGGATTTGATATTTCTTCTCGAATATTATTTCCAGCATTAATTGTGGGTGAGTTTCGCCTCATCTCTCTTCTAGTCGATCTTGAATATGATTTTGTAGTACTTCTCGATCTTCTACTCTGTAATCTCATATTTCCATCCTCAATTCGTGATTTTGCCTTGTTAGATTTGCACGTTCTTCTGCCTCAGCTCTTGTTTCTTCATGTATTCTTCGTCTCAACGTTTCTAATGCTCCAATTTCCTCATCTCCATGAATTATTTCTTCATCTGCTTCTTGATTTTTCTCTACCTGTCTATGGTTTCTGGTTTGCTGCTCTTCTTCAACTTCTTCTGCTGAATTTGATTGCCAAGTGTGTATACTCACCCTATCATAATCTATATTCCTTCCCTGTACTAGTGTTTGTTGAACTGGTGGTTGAATTTGATTTTCTCCATTATTTCTCATTCTAATAGATTCTCCCATTTCACTTCTTTCCCTTCCAGCAAGTCTCTTGCTTCTTCTAACAGTAGTTGGTTGTTCTGATGTATTTATTCTTCTAGCCATTTCTTCAATATTAATGAATTGCAAGAGATTATGTAAAATTCTTAACTAATTACTCCAAATCTTCACAAATCTCAATATTAATCTTCAATTTTTTCTAGAATAATCTTCAATCTTCAATCCCTCTCTGTTTCTAGCGCCATTATGTAGTTGCAGGAAATCCTACACTACACCCCCCATAAGATTTCATTAACATTCAACTCATTTTTGGATTAACAATCTTAATTTTATTGATCAGTCTTTAAACAATCTTACAAGAAAAGATAAAGGAATCAAAAATAACCTCTGCTCTCAATTTTCTCTCTCCTATTTAATTGCTTCTCATTGAAAAAAGATTTATCTCCTTCTTTACAACTGAATGACTATTTATAGGGAAATACATAGTGGATGACAGCTAATCTGTCCTTTATTTTCGGATATGGTTTGCGACATTGTCGCAACCTTACAAATGTTAATCTCGCAAACTCCCTAATTTTCGCAAGACCATCACATTTTTCTCATGATTTCGCTGACGTCGTTTATTATGTCATTTCTGAAGTTTTTCTGCGACACTGTTGTGTTGTGTTGCTAATAATTTCGCTGAGGCATTATTGCTGCGAGATTCTGATCCTACATCATCGCCAAGTAACCAGAATGCTAGAGGGTATCCGCTTTATAGCCGAATAAAGAAAAGGGAGACATATCCGCAATACTACTAGATAAAGAGATATCCGCTATACAACTAGATAAACATTGTAAGATGCATCCGCTTTACAGCTGGATAAGATTAGGAGAGAGATAAAGATGAGAGGGACGTATGCTATACAGCTGGACTAATTACGTGTGATGAGTTGAACCAGTGCTAGAAAGATCTTGTGCCAATGGAAAGCGGACTAACAAAGCAACCAATATGCATCTCTCTTCGACTCTCTCATAGTGCTCAGTAGAAACAACATCTTCTTCGGCTTCAACTGTTGATGATAAACTCTCGAACCTCGTAGAACCTTGACAATTAACTCTTCTCTTCGAATTCTTGCTTGAAACTTCCTTATAGATTTCTACTTCCCTATGGCCTTACTGAACAAAAAGCTAATTAAAACATAGTGATGATTTTTTTTTGCATCGTTTTTTTTTTTTTTTTGAAAACACAGTAATAACAAGACTAAAATTTACATGGCCATGAAAAAAGGACTTTAGGTACTTGGATCTTTGCAACTTGTAGTTTCTTGGTAGCATGAACTTCAACAACTTACATCGTATAACTTCTTGTAACTAAGTCTTAAACTTTGATTTTGAATTCTGCTTTTCTATTGTTGCTTCTAAACCTTAGACGTCTTCAACTTCTTCATAAATTTTGATGTCGCTTCGCTTGTTGATGATGATAAGTTTCTACTGAGAGAGAGTCGTAATCCAGTAACTAAGACTACATTGTGAGGTTGCTTTGTCTTTCTGGCATTTCCTTCTGGCCTAATTGCCTTTCCATCATGGATGGTTAGGTACATCACGATTACCCTCTAAAAGGTACATGTTCTCTCCTGAGTGTCAATGATCTCAATGTCTTTTTCTCTAATGTCTCAATAGAATGTTATCCCTAGCAATTCTAATTTTCATCTTTTCGGTGAGAAACAATATGTAAACTTAGCTAACCGGATACTATGTGACACTAGAAGTTTCTCCCTTACCCCCAAACTTAAATCTAATAATGTCCTCAATGTTCTAAAGATGAAATTAAAAGCATGAACAAGGAGAAACTGTTACCACTTGAGGGAAAAGAGATAAGGAAGGATATTACCGTTTTGCATGAGCGCGGGAGCCTCCCAATAAATGCCAAATTTAAAGTCTTTAGCTAGAAATCAAATACCTCACAAAGAATTGTCACCTTCCAAAGTTGTATACCAATAGTCGAAACAATTGTGGGTCCATAAGACCAAATAGAGCTAACACAAATATGAAACAACTACACTGGTTCAGAAAAATGAAAAGAAGGAGTACATCCTCATCCAAGGTTTCTGTCAAGACAACTGGGTTTATCTGGGTTGAACAATTGAGCTTCATATGTGTGTCTCGATAAATAGATTCATCCGAAAAACGGGTTTCTAATACCTGGGTTGCCTCCTGGACAGTATCAGGAGGATCCGGATGCGGAGTCTGAATAGACTCAAGTAAAATCTCAGACACACAAGGCTCGAGTCCCAAGTTAGGGACTCTAATCAGGGATACGTAACGATCGCAAGAACCATCACTACCCCCAAACTTAGGGTTTTCACTACTCACAGACAAACCTCTAACTATTGCTTGAATTTCCGGATCTTAGAGTCCTTAAAATACTCAAGAGATTCTTCTAGTTCTCTACCCCCAAACTTAGAGTCATCATTACTCTCAGAAAGAGCCATCACTATTGCCTGAATTTCTGGGTCCGTAGAGTCTTTAAAATACTCAAGGGATTCTTCTAAAGATTGATCACACATCTGGTCTAAGAAAATGGTTTCCTCAAATTCATCTAAAGGATCTCCCAGTAAATTTTCATGCCAATTATCCTGAACTAAATCCTGAACTAAAGTGCTAATCATATTCACTTCTTCTAAATCATCATTCTCAGAAGGTTGTCTAGTAACATTAAAGACATTTAGTTCAGTGGTCATATTACCAAAGGATATGTTCATAAGTCCGGTTCTACAGTTGATGACAACGTTAGCTGTGGCTAAAAATGGGCGACCTAAAATCACCGGGATTTGAGAACTTGGGTCCTGAACTGGCTGGGTGTCTAAAACAACAAAATCCACTGGATAAATAAACTTATCTACCTCAATCATAACATCCTCTATGACACCACGAGGGACTTTGACAGACCTATCAGCTAATTGTAGTGTCATTTTAGTCGGTTTCAACTTACCAAGACCTAGCTGGGTGTATACAAGATACAGGAGTAAGTTAACACTAGCTCCTAAGTCAAGTAATGCCTTATCGACAGTGTGGTTACCAATTGCACAAGATATGGTAGGGAATCCAGGGTCCTTATACTTAGGGGGTGTTTGGTTTAGAAGAATTGAACTTACTTGACCAGCTAAAAAGGCTTTCTTATGAACATTAAGCTTACGCTTTCTAGTACAAAGATCTTTAAGGAACTTGGCATAAGCAGGCATCTGCCTAATTGCTTCTAATAAAGGAATGTTGATGTTCACCTGCTTAAATATTTCCACTATCTCGTTGAAAGTTGACTCCTTCTTTGTTGGGGTTAACAACTGAGGATATGGGTCTCTAGGCACAAAGGTAGATCTATCAAGAATTTCTTGGGAATCCTTAGAGACTGTTTCAGTTTCCTCAACTACTGGCTCCTCTTGGGAAGTAGAAGGTGGAACTTCAGTATGTCCACTAGGCATGAATACCTTATTGTCTACTGTTTTACCGTTCTTAAGGGTTGTAACAGAATTCACATGATTGTACGATTTCTCTCCTTTGGGGTTAAGATCAGTATGACTAGGGAACTTTCCATCTTCTCTCTCACTTATGTACTTAGCTATTTGGCCGACTTGAAGTTCTAATTTAGCAAGAGTCTGGGAATTATCCTTCAAATTCTGCCTGGTTTCTTGTTGAAAGCTAAGGTGGTTAACTGATAACATATCATGGTTCTTTGTTAACATAGTAAGAGCTTCTTCTAAGGTAGAGATCTTTTTCTCAGAAGTGTTCTGAAACTGGGTTTGACCTGAAGGGTTCTGAGTATAACCAAAACTTGGGGGACGCTGAGAATTACTAGACTGGTCTTGATTCTGGCCCTTAGACCAAGAAAAATTAGGATGGTTTCTCCAACCAGGGTTGTAGGTTTCTGAGTATGGGTCAAACTTCTGACGGTTCTCAAACCTAGCATTGTTATAAGCAGCATGTGCTTGCTCTTCAGTAACCTGACCTTCCCAAAACGAGCTATTGGGTTCTACTCCACAACTAGATACTTGAGAGGCTCTAATCCTATCATCAGGTTCAACAAGAGACGTATGTTTAGACTGATTCAATTCCAAAGCTTCTAACCTTCTAAATAAAGCAACAAACTTAGCATCTGAACCAAAGCTTGTATCTATCATATTGGTGCTACTTCGATTGACCAAGAGTCTCTTAGGGGGTTGAACACAAGGTTCCCACTGTTGGGATTTTTCAGCAACAACTCCTAAGAAGGTAAAAGCATCATCGGCATTTTTACTAGTGAACTCACTGGCGCACATAGACTCGACCATGGCTTTGGTCGAATAGTCTAAACCATCATAAAGAATCTATACTGGTTTCATTTTCTCAAACCCATGGTGAGGATATTCAGATAGGAGATCATTGAATCTCTCTAAAAACCTATAAATAGATTCTCCCTCTTGTTGCATACTGGAATTAATTTTCTGCCTAACAGCTGCAGTTTTATGCTTAGGCTAGAATTTCAAATAAAAAGCAGCAATAATTTTCTGCCATGTTTCTATGGATTCAGATGGTAGGTTGTTAAGCCATGTCTTGGCTTTATCTCTCAAGGAAAAGGGGAACATCCTAAGTTTCAAGACTTCATCAGTAAGGTCCTTAATCTTAATTGTTCCACAAATTTCTTCAAAATCCCTAATGTGAAAGTAAGAGTTTTCATCGTCTTTTCCTAAGAATATAGGGACCATCTGAAGGATACCAGGTTTCAACTCATAATTAGCCGTAGAGACTGGAAATTTAATGCAGGATGCTCGGTTGGTCCTAGTTGGGCACATGTAATCTTTCAAAGTATCCATTGCTGGCACAGCTGAAGTACTAGGGGTACTTTCCTCACGAAGAGACAGATTCTCAAAACTGAAGTTTTCAAAAGCAAGGCTCTCAAAAGAAGAGTCTTCTAGATCCCCGCTTCCACAAGAAGAATTACTAGGTTTTTCACTAATCAATCGACCTGGATTGTCTCTTTTCTAAGCCCGCTCTCTAATAACCTCGGGCATACACTAAAAGAAAAAAAAGAAGAAAAAAAAATCCTAACATGAAGGAAAGTTCTAAGCAAACACACAACATGCTGACTCCACTAAAACAAACCTAAAGATTTATAGCAAACAAAAAGCATGATGGCTCCACTTAGATTGTTTATAGACCAGCTTCTATTCTTTCAAAAAAGAACTCGTTACAATCTGAGCAAACCTCTCTGGAATCAATCCGAGTTAAAGTAAGTTGAATAGAGACGAGGGAAGTTGCATGGAGCTTTGATACCCAAGGCCTCACCGGCGTTACAAGGCAGCGTATTCAACTCACAGAAACCATCATGAACTTCAAAGTATGCTCAAAAGAGTAACCAATATTTTTCGAACGACTTTCCTATTAAGCTCGTTACCCTATAAGTCTCGTTCTAGTCAAAATTTTAGGCTTAGGTTCGCGTTTGGTTTCGTTTTCCTAAGGTGGGTAAGAAGAGAACGGTGATGAAATCCGAACCCTTATCTTGTATGGCCAGTCCTTGCCCTTTACCAGGAAATTAAAGAAGTCGTTTTCAATTCCTCAGCATATATGCAAACGAAGGAATACAGTAACTCGCTGACAGGGGATTCGCGAGTGTTTCGACAAACTTACCTCCCGTTCCAGACGGGGGATGAACCGCTGTAGTCGACTCGGGCCACGACTCCAATGTCATGTACGAACCCGAGGGGCCGAGGTGATATCGTAATTGCCATCCTTCTCTGCAAACAGTTTAATATTTAATACTACCCTTCCATAGGGTTTAAAAAATAAAAGAATCTCCAAATGTCCAAGAAGGAAAGTGAAAAAATAAAAATTACAGAAATAGAGAATATCCTAATACAATTTCTAAAAACTAAGAAATGAAACAAAAATATAAAAGATTAAAAAAACAAAATCTAATAAATTTTTTTTTAATTTTCTTTCGTTCTTTTCGCTTTGTCTTCATCTCCAAATCTTTAAGTATTCACCAAAGGCTTTGGCAAATTTTTCTTTCGCTCCAAATTCCAAAATCTGTAGTAAAAAGACAAAAACCCAAAACGTAAAGTAGAACAAATAAATAAAAACCTACAAAAAAAAATCTAAAAACTCTAGCCTAAAGACAAGTCCGCGTCGGCGACGCCAAAAATTGACAGTTATTTTCAATGATGTTGTAATAGGTTCGTTGAGACTTGTGAAAGCAGATTTTTTAGACTTAAATTTTAAAAATTAAAATAATAAACTCAAATAAAAAGGTGTTGTGAAAATTATGGAGAGACTGGGGCTAGGATTCCACCATTGGTCGATATTAGTGATTTAATAAAACAATAATCATGCAACTCAACATTTAAATTGATTCTAATAGTATTGCCTAGACATGTAGATTTTTAAAAGAATAGATGTTAATCCAAGCATAGAATATCAAAACCCTAAAGCAAGCATATTCTATCAAGAGAAAATACACCTAACTAATCAAAATCATAAAACCAATTCTTAGTTCAATGCAAAAATCATAATATAATTGCAATAATTAATTTAAAATAAAGATATATCAATTTTACCGAAACAACAACTTCCTCCATCGCCCCAAGGATTGGGTTTAGCTCCTCATCATGGAAACACACTCAGAATATGATTTCATTGCTCGAAAATGGTTTACAAATGATGAAAAATGGAGAAATGATTCAAAACCGGGTTTGCAACAATTATATTTGTTACAAACCGAAGAACGATACAGATAAAGTGTCACTAACACTGTCCCAATACGACTCTCTCTGGATGTGTCGTTTACACTGTAGCATGAACGACAGTTCCTTGTGCGTCTTATGTTCTTCGTGTTCTTCACAGCAGCAGAAATGGCAGCTCTGCAACTTGATTTTTTTACGCCTCTGTGATGCACTAAACTCTCACCCAAACTCTCCCTCCCTCTCTGATACACCGGAACCCTTTATATAGGCAACATCCCCAAGAAATCTCGCTCAATTCCTCTAAAAATTCTTCCATTACTCGGCAGTAAAGAATATATCCTCGGGAATATTTTCTTCCCTTTCTAGTCTTCTGACGCTGTCAACCAGTGTATGATGCTTCAAACATGCTGCCAACACACGAAACAATGAGTCAACACATTGAAAACACTCGCAATCTTTCCAACACAGCCCAACAGAATCCCGAGTATCATTCAACCTCTGTTTCACTTCAATCCCACGTTGCAACCCTAGTGCTTCGAAATTGATGGACTTACCAATCCTGTTTAGATGAAACAGGCTTAACACAACAGATTTTATCGATTGAATCTCTCTAAATAACTTCCAAATCCAAAACAACATTCTCGGTTTTTCCAAGAGAAACAACACTTCCTTGATTTGCTCCCAAACGATTATCCGGACAAACTTAATCGATTCCACGACCCTACCATGCCTGTGATGTTTAATCAAACCTTCCCAATCAATTTCAGCTATTCAGTCTCACTGGAACACCTCAAAAATTGGAACCCTAATTTTGTGTCTTTTGAAACCAGATTTCCCGCCAATTGAGTATTTGAAATGAAAAAGAAGGTGTGCCGCTATCCAGAGTAGGGGCACCTTTAAAAGCTGGAGTGCCTGGGTGCCCTTATCCAAAGTGAGGGTGCCTTTAGTACTTTTCTCAGGGGGTCCAATTAGCACTTTTCGAGCAACTTTTTCCACACAAGTGTATTTCTTCAAAAGCACTTGTGCAACCATAAAAACACCATAATAAGTACAAAAATCAAGCACTAACAATACAAACACTCAGAACAATTCAGACACAAAAATGTGTCTATCAAGTGGTGCATCATGAAGGAAGACCATCATTTCTTATTCAACTTAAAAAAACAGACAGACAGTACTACAGATTCTGCTAGTTACTAGCTTTGTTTTTTGCTTGTTTTTGTATTTAGTTTTTTTTTTTTCCTTTTTGTGTTATTTCAATCTCTGTAAAAACTTTTAGTTATTCTCACTAATAAAAATACGTGACTTAGCGAAAAAAAGGAACGCGACTGTAAATGAATCACTTAGAGGGTGGGTTTGGTTTTAACTATATTCCAGTTCGAAGTCTGATAGTAAGCTAGTATATGTAGTGGCTTAGTGCAGTGTGGTGTTCAATCTGGACGACAACCGGGGTGTTTCAGCTATTGCGGTTTCCTTGTTAATAAAATTTCATATATCTTGTGTTTTTCCGTTTCCAAATTATATTGTTTATCTTTATAATTAGTTTTACACATGTTAGTATGTATTCAATCTAAGTAGATATGTCTGCTTAATTGTAATCGATTACGAGACTAGTTTCTTGTAGAATTCGTATCTTGAAAGATATATAACAAGTTTAATCACCTGGTAGCATTTCGACTGAATTATTTGGATACGACTAGATTGATCATGGGTATTGATTTTTGAGATCGTCCAAGTACTCTGCTTAACAATCAGGTTCACGGATCTTATGTCTATATATATGCTGATTGAATAAAGTTTGAGATATTAACTCTATATACATATTGTCAAGGATCATTCAGTTGGTCTAATTTCTATAGTATAAAGTTTTGTCTATGCAGGTTTTCGAACGCAAAAGTTGGGTGTATTTGGTATCCCCTGCGTTTTCATATATATTTCAATCTAGATTTCGAAATGTTTTGCGTTGGACAAAGTCCTGCAAACCTCATGGATCCGGAACACTTATATTCTGTTAGCAAAAAGCTTAGATCACTAACCACCTCTCAAGAACAATCTAAACAAATCGAAGAAGATTTCAGATATCTTGAGGAATCACATTGTCTGAGACGAAGAGAACTTTATGATTTATATCTATCTTGTTTCTGATATAAAATTTGTGAACTTCAATGACCAGTAGAACAAGATCCGAATACAAAAACTATTACGTAAAATGATAGTCTGGCCGGGAAAGTATCCCGAAGTGTCTCGAAAGTCGTAACCTAATTTGATTCGTGAAGAACCCAAGTTTTAGAGGATGACTATAGCTTTGCATCTATGACACAAGAGTGTTAGGGATTAAGAAATGAGAATTTTGATAAAGTACCCCATTTTTTTGGTACCCACAAAAAAAATACCCCTGTTATTTTGAAATTTATTAAAGTGTCCTCACAGTTAATTATTCCATCTAGTGTTAGTTAAGACTAGTTTGCTTTACATATCTACCCTTTACTTATTGGCACATTAATTTTCTACATTATTTCCAGGTTCGTCGAGCCTGGTTCAGGATCGTTACCCACTTTCAGGTTCGTTACATCATTTTCCAAAAGGGTTCATCATTTCTCACTTTCAGGTTTATTTTGGGGTTTTTGGTTGGTGGAAGTTCGACCTTCTACAACATTTTTAGGTTTTTCGATCCGGGTTCAAGATCGTTACAATGCTTTCAGGTTCGTCGAGCCCGGTTCATGATCGTTACACCATTTTCAGGATCGTCGAATCATTTACCCTCCCCACCAAAAATATGTAATTCGGGAATAAATAAGACTTTTTATTGCAAAGATAACTGCCACCTAGCACTTAACTGAATGTAATTTGCCTTTTGAATAAAACATGGTACTTTAACAAATTTAAAAAAAAAATGGGGTTACTTTTTTGTGTAATGTGAAAAGTATGAGTACTTTATGAAAATCCCCTTAAGAAATCATGTTGTAAGAGTCTCTTTATTAATAGATTTTCAAGGCTACATATAGCTTTGAATTCAAGCTAAGGTTCGCTTGAGATTCAAACAAAGGTTCGCTTGAGATTCAAGCAAACACTTTTCTGTTTAGAAAAAATTCATATTAGGTGAGTTGAGTCGAGAGATGATCGATTCAAACATTTAAATGAGTTGATTCAGCTAATTTTGATTATTTTATTAAAAAATCTAGAATTTATTGATTTGGAGGAAGAAGAAAAAATTGAAAAAACTTATAATTAGTTGATTCAACTAACTGAGTTGGTTGCTTATGCCAGCTTAAGAGTCCGTTGGACACCCACACCCGCTAGCTTAGGATATGTTTGGGACAATTTGGAAGATATATAAGTCGTACGTCTTCTATATTTACTTCCATCGAGCGTTTATATGATTAGAACTTGAGAGATATTTCTCAACCGGTGATAACTGCACTTCATAACAACGACCAGTCGGTATTGTATTATTAAATTCAGCATAATAGGTTATTGATTTATATGCATACTGTTTGGTATTCTTTTGTTAGTATTTAGGTTTATAAATTTAGGATTTTATAATTTTATAAATATCGGTCTTTATAGCTGTTTTCATTTGTTTGATCTTAGTTTCTCTTTAAATTGGTGTTACTTGTTGACTACAATACTTTTTTGATATCTTTTCATAAATCTTTACGTCTATACAATATTCTACAGTTGAGCACTGCTTATATTTTGTTACGGGTATTTTATTTGTTATGCAGTGATCTTTGTCATTGTATTTTTAGCAGTTGTTTAAAAAAAACATTTTATTACAATTTTTTGAGACATGGGAATTTAAACAAAATATTTTTTAAGTCTAATCGCCATCCAATTTAAATAAGAATAATAAAAAAACCAATGGATTCGTCTATATCTATCCGTTCATCCACGAAATAACACAATAGGTTTCCCGGTTCCCAGGATTAAGATATTTCCTATTATGAGCCTACTTATATCAAAACTAGTTGCTTATATTTCGCAGAAAACGTGAATGTCGAATTTGAAATCCGATATGTGCTAAATCAAATACAAATGAGACTGAAAAAACCAATATAGACCGTACTCACCCCTCCTCAAACCACCATGCAAGTTCCTATTAGGGGTGAGCATTGAACCGGTTTTAGCCTCATCCGCATCCAATCCAATAATGACAGATCTCAAGTTCAGCATATGCATTTGATCGAGCATCCAATTGATGCGCGAATGAGAAGACTGGATCCATTTATTGGATGCGAATGACCCAACGAGTTTCATTTAACAAATACAACAATTGATAACCACAATAATAACACAATATATCATTATTACAAAGGACAGAATATAATTGTTACTTGTTTCCTCTCTGCCTCTGAAGTTCAAACCTAAAATTTCGATATAAGTGAATGATGAATATGTACTAGATTATATGTAATAAAATGGGTGCGTGTCTATCAGATTTTTAAGCCACCTTTTATATCCAACATCCAATCCATTGATCTACATCTGCATCCAATCCATTATAGCGCGTTCGGTTGGGAGAATTTGAGGGAGAATCATCCAATTATCAGTAATTGGATTCCAAGAATCAAATTAAGGAGAAACGCTTTCCTAATCTAAGATAAACGTGTTTGGTTGGGAGAATGCATTCTGAAGTATATATAGCGACATAAAATGACTTTAATATCCCCAAATCTTTATTTCTCCATAGAAGTATAATCTTAATCAAAATCCCTAACTTCCCAATAATCTTAATCATTATCCATTAAATTCAGAAACTAGAACTTAATACCATCCGAATATTTCGATAAATAACCAAGAAGAACCAATCTTTATGCTTTAGTATGCATCTTCGATGGTTTTAGTATAGCAATATGGAGAAAAATATTGTTCTTTTCATGGTTTTAAAGACATGATATTGGATACAACAAGATTTTTCATGGAAACATGAGGTATTAAGGTGGTTTTCGTTTTCTATGTTGAAAACGAAAACAAAAAATTTCAATGAACTTTATTATTTATCGCTAAGGGTAGTTGAGTCATTTCTCATGACATAACAACCGATTCCCCAGAATTCGTTTCCGTTCCACTCCGGAAACGATGCAATCGTAATCGAGGGTTTGGAGGGAATCAAATTCCCACGGAATCAAATTCCGGATCCGACGCGTCTGTTCGTTTGGGATAATTAGAGAGATTACCCTGTAATCCAATTCGCAGGAGTTGTATTCTCCCAACCGAACACGCTGTTAATGTCCGAATGGAGAACCCATTGCCTGGATTGGATTCACGGATTCGGTCATAAATGCTCACCCAAGCTCGTACTTTGGAAAGTTTTAGGCAAGTGAAAACTACAGTAAGACCCATTCTCCCAAAAAATTTCACTGAAAAACCCCTGGACAGAAAAGTTCAGGCGCGCCTCCAGTTTTGGAAAAAAACTTACTCTCAAACCCAAAATTTATTAAAATTAGGTTATTCCTTCTTCCTTCTTCCACGCCCACAAAAGGTATGTGATTTCCTTCTTCCTTCTTCTTCTTTGTTTAATCGGCTAGACCCTAACCCCAATTCTTCTTCGTCTCTGCATCAAATCCATCTCCAATTCTCGATCTGAACGTGAAGTGGAATACAAAGACGAAGCTTATTATGAAGGTCATGATGTTATTGGAAGTCTCGTAAGTGCATGCTTGTTAGAAAGTGGTGGTACTATACAAGTAGAAGGCGGTGATTACAGGGAGGTGGTAAAAATGCACGATGTAGTCCGTGATTTGGCCATATGGAGAGCCTCTGATCTTGGTAGGACAAAAGGTAAGGTCTTAGCAGTCCGGGCAGAAAACAAACTGAAGCTCCATGAATGGGAGAATGCAGAGAAGATCTCTCTTGTAGGCAATAAATCAATTAAAGAACTCGATGGATCACCAAATTGCTCCAACCTCCCAACTGTGCTGCTCAATCACAGTTATGTGGAGACTATGTCGGATGACTTTTTTCAGTCTATACACATGCTTAGAGTTTTAGATATGTCTGGTTGGAGGGCACCGAAGCTCCCAACAAGTATTTCTTCACTGGCTGAATTACAATACTTGGGTTTATCATTCTTAGGTAGACATATACTAAGTCCAGGGACTTTTGTTCATCTTACAAAATTAAAAATGTTGGACTTATTTGATTATACAGAGATCAATTGGGAAGAAGAAGGTGGACCAAGTCTCAGCGAGTTGGAAAGCTTAAAAGATTTGAGTTATCTCGGAATCTCCATTGGGACATGTATTGCTTTTTATAGGTTATATGTAGACTAAATCACGGTTGATAAATTCAGAAGAAGAATCAATATAGTTTCACCGAGCTAGTATGTATCACTAACCCATTGCCATTGTTCTAATTTGGAATAGAACATGTGATGAGCGATACAGGTACATACCATTGACTCATTTGCAAGCTCGGCCGCTGTTGGTACAGCACAGGCGCATAACTGCTGCCCGTGAAAATCACTGTAAAGTAAGAAGTAGGTGCAACGCTCTGTAAAGTATAAATACCATTTTTTTTAACTTAGTGATCCGTGGATATGTTGATGACGGGGCCAAGAAAGGTCTTCATTTAAAATAAGAAAAGTCATGCCTATTAAGTACTGGGGTCAAAATGAGTTAACTCATTAGCAGCAAAAAAAATGTAGCTAATTAAGCTTTGTCCAAAGGTTAGGTAGCAACACTAACTATTAGTGCTAAGAGTGTGATGCTAGAAACTCTAATACCAGGACTCGAATTTAAAATAATCAACAAGAAGAAGATCTGAACTGTGTTTGTCTATGCTGAAAGAAAATATTCCTCCTCATAAATACACATTTCTTGTTATATCTGGTAATGGTGGATCGGGAGCTACGGATGGAGGATAATGATTTGCGTGGGAGTTATTGAAACATGAAAGAAGATGATGATGTGCTTATGACTGCATAACATGTCATGCAGTCGACAAAATGTCCGCATAACATGTTATGCAGTCGTGAAAATGGATGCATAACTTGTTATGCATCTACAAAATTTGTTGCATAACTTGTTATGCAGTCCAGAAAACGGTTACATAACACGTTATGCAGTAGCTTTTTTGTTACTATTGAAACCAACAAAAACAAAGACTGCATAACTTGTCATGCACCTACAATAATATCTGCATAACCTGTTATGCAGTCGTGAAAGTGGATGCATAACCTGTTATGCGTCCGAAAATATGGCTACATAATGCATTATGCATCGAGAAAATAGATGCATAACCTGATATGCATCCGTAAATATGGATGCATACTGCATTATGCATCAATTTTTTTTATGTACGCACCAAAATCAACCAAAACAATGGTTACATAACTTGTTATAGATGCATAACTTTGTTATCCAAATGCATAATTTGTTATGCAGTGGAGAAAATGGTTGCATAATTCGTTATGCGTCTGCATAATGTGTTATGCATCTTTTTTGGTGGCTGCATAATGGTTATGTATCAAGTTTTCGAAATTTTACCTAGAATGATGATCACCTCCGATTTTTTCGTGAAAAACAAAAATTTGATATTCATATTTGTACTCGTTGCGTAGCTCTCTTAAAAAGATTACCAACGATATAAAATTTGTAAAATTCCAAGGCGCGGATTTTTAGATATGTTATATCCAAGTTGCGTTGCCAATTATACCCCTGATACATAACCTGTCATGCAGATGTATAATCCGTAATGCATACATTTTTAATAATTTCATATAATTATGGGTGTCATGGAAATAATTATGGGTGTCATAGTACCTAAAATTAATTGTGGGCCTGAGAACAAGAATATTTTTTTTTTTTTGGGTCTCCCCCTAATTCCCCTTTAAGCAAGCCCATCGCCACAATCACATATCGGCCAATTCGTAATTCCTTTTTCATGCTAGACCTCATTTAGTCATTTTGATACTCTCACCCAAAAACCCTAGCCCAAACATCCATATAAAAACCTAAATCTCATTTCCTCCCATCTCCTCTCTTAAAACTTTCAGTATCAGCGTCTCTCGCCCTCAAAGATCTTTTAGGGTTTCATAGATCCATGGCAACCACTGAATCGGTTCAGTGTTTCGGTCGTAAGAAAACAGCAGTAGCAGTAACTCACTGTAAGAAAGGAAAGGGATTAATCAAGATTAATGGATGTCCAATCGAATTAGTTGAACCAGAAATCCTTCGTTACAAAGCTTTTGAACCAGTTCTTTTGCTAGGTCGTCAGAAATTTGCTGGTGTTGATATGAGAATTAGAGTTCGTGGTGGTGGACATACATCACAGATTTATGCAATTAGACAAAGTATTGCAAAAGCTTTAGTTGCTTATTATCAGAAATTTGTTGATGAACAGGCTAAGAAAGAGATTAAAGATATACTTGTTAGGTACGATAGAACTCTTCTTGTTGCTGATCCAAGGCGTTGTGAACCTAAGAAGTTTGGTGGTCGTGGTGCTCGTGCTCGTTTCCAGAAGTCTTACCGTTAAGAGAGGGATCGTCTATGTCAAGGAAGAAGGAAGAAAATCACCGAGGTTTTTGGTACCATTTCTTGTTATATTTTCTTACATTTCGGAATGTTATATACTATCTATGAATTATCTTAGAATTTTGGATTTAGTAGTTTTATTTGGGTAAAGTGAAATGCTAAGGTTTTGGTACTATGAAGTCAAAGGAATCTTGCTACTTAATTATCATGGATTTATGGATGTTTGTTTCTGTGTTTTTTTTTGATTTGCCCCATTTTACTAATTCCTGTGATTTAGCTACGTTGTTGTTAGAAGTGCACATGCTTGGTTGAGGTTCTGCAATTTGCAGTTAAGATTTGAGTTATGGCCCTTATGGGTGAATCTAGCAGTAATCAGTTACACACGAATTGTTTTTGTAACATCTGGTCAGCCGGTAGCTCAGTTTGTAACCCCTTGACATGAAAAGTGAGTAGCTATAGTCATTAGCACACTCATTTGGATGCACAAAGTTGTATTTACAACTCAAGTTGTCCTTTTGTTATTTTTGTCCTTACATTGAGTGATTCATAGTTTATTCACACTTGTTTGTAAACAAGAGCGAGAATGAGTTGGTTTATTCAGCTTGAAAATGTTAGTGGCTTAAGTGTGCTTCTCTTCTTCTGATATGTTGATCCACTTAGTGTGCTGTTTGTTGTTCTGCTTACATTACTTGGTATGCATGTCGCAATGATGACTTCAGTTCCCTCTGATAATAAATAATTTATTTATAGTGCTGTAAGTAATGATCTGTTAGGTGTACATTCATTAGCTTCCCTATATATGTTATCCCGCATCTGTAGCTTCTCAACATCAATAGTTGCAGGTGAGCTTAGTGTAGGGTCTGTATTCAGTGCACGTTATTTTAGATTTTGAGCTATCAGATATGTCATGATCATGCTTTATAGCTGGTGGTTTGGAAGTATTAACACTTGTGGCCCTCTTTCTCGTAAGAAAAATGAGTGTCTTAGCTTCGTAACCACCTTGCAGCTGCCGGTTGTTTTGTCCTCATGGGTTATAAATTTCTTTGCAAGGTTCAAGGGGATCACCACAACTAGGTGTTGGTGTTATTTGTCTGACTAATATTTACCAATACTTCTTGTTATTTGGTAGAATGAGTGTCTAAACCTCGTAACCACCTTGCAGCAGCCAGCAATTCTTGTCCTCATGGGTTATAAAATTCCTTGTTAGAGAGTCCCCTTTTACTCAAGGTGACTGTGACTCAAGAAAATATACCATTTTTTTGTTATATATCCTTACATTCCGGAATGTCATATGCTATCTATGAATTATCTTAGAATTTTGGATTTAGTAGTTTTATTTGGGTAAAGTGAAATGCTAAGGTTTTGGTATTATGAAGTTAAAGGAATCTTGTTACTTAATTATCATGGATGTTTGTTTCTGTTTTTTTTTTATTTGCCCCGTTTTACTAATTCCTGTGGTTTAGCTAAGTTGTTGTTAGAAATGCACATGCTTGGTTGAGGTTCTGCAATTTGCGGTTAAGATTTGAGTTATGGCCCTTATGGGTGAATCTAGTAGTAATCAGTTACACGAATTGTTTTTGTAACATCTGGTCAGCCTGTAGCTCAGTTTCTAAACCCTTGACATGAAAAGTGAGTAGCTATAGTCATTAGCACACTCGGCATTTGGATGTACAACTATGGAATACTATAAGAAGTTGTATTTACAACTCAAGTTGTCCTTTTGTTATTTTTGTCCTTACATTGGGTGATTCGTAGTTTATTTTCACTTAAGTTTGTAAACAAGAGCGTTGGTTTATTCAGCTTGAAAATGTTAGTGGCTTAAGTGTGCTTCTCTTCTTCTGATACGTTGATCCACTTTAGTGTGCTGTTTGTTGTTCTGCTTAACATTACTTGGTATGCATGTCTTAATGATGACTTAAGTTTCCTTTGACAATAAATAATTTATTTATAGTGCTGTAAGTAACGATCTGTCAGGTGTACATTCATTAGTTTACCTATATATGTGTTCCCAACATCAATAGTTGCTGGCGAGCTTAGTGTAGGGTCTGTAGTTGCAGGTGAACTTAGTGTAGGGTCTGTATTCAGTGCATGTTATCCTAGATTTTGAGCTATCAGTTATGTCATGATCATGCTTTTTATAGCTGGTGGTCTGGATGTGTTGTGTGAAAGGATGAGCAAGTTGGGTGTGAGAATTAACACTTGTGGCCCTCGTTCTCGTAAGAAAAATGAGAGTCTTAGCTTCGTAACCACCTTGCAGCTGCCGGTTGTTTTGCCCTCGTGGGTTATAAAATTCTTTGCAAGAGAGCCCCTTGCACTTAAGGTGACTTTAAAGCATGTAGGAGCATACTAGCCAACTATGTTATGCAACAGCTGTACGTGATTTGATGGGATTATATCTTCTTATGCTCAATGGGATCACCACAACTAGGTGTTGGTGTTATTTGTATGACTTATATTTACCAGTAGTTCTTGTTATTTGGTAGAACGAGTGTCAAAGCCTCGTAACCACCTTGCAGCAGCCAGCAATTCTTGGCCTCATGGGTTATAAAATTCCTTGTTAGGGAGCCCCCTTTTACCCAAGGTGACTGTGACTCAGTGAGCCTGTATGAGCATATTAGCCGCATGCCATGCAATATGTTTTGTGTCCCTGTACTTGACTTGAGTGTATTATCTTTCGAATAGCTTTCAATTACTTGGCAGTCTGCTAGATATGTGGATGTATTCTTGAGGTTTTGTGGTGTTTGTTTATTCATTCTTATTTGGAATTTGAAAATTGGAAGAACTTGTCAACTCCTTTTTGGAATGACATAATTCTGGTTAAGAACTTGAGATATATGCAGAGGTACTGACCACATTGGATATGACACTAAATCCTGTATTTGGATATGTTTTTATACCTGTGAATCTGCTTCTGCTAATAGAACTACCAGCGGAAATCAGGGTTTTTAGAACTAGCAGTGGAAGGATCTGTAGATGTTAAAACTTCCTCCAGTTGTAAGTTATAGGAGGTGATCTGAAATAATAGTGCCTGTTCAAGTACGGTACCCTCCTTCAATTCTGACATTGACATTTTCTTAGTGCCTCAATCCATGTCTTTCATTAGAATTTGTACATAAACAAACAAGCCCATTATTTTGAATTCTGAAACGGTGCGAGTGTCTTTCAGGTTTAGGTATACCAATCTTTGAAACGGTGGGAGTGTCTTTCAGGTTTAGGTATACCAATCTTTGAATAGAATGGTGATAGTAGGTGTAATGGGTGAACTAATCTCTACTACGAACTACTACAAACAAATTGTGTTGATTAAGTAAAAATTTCCCATTTCATATTAATATATTTATTACAATCAAATAGTGCACATAGGAAAAAAAAGGATGACTTCGAAAGAAAAACAGGTGGGGAATTGGATTGGTTTATCCAAGCATCCCATGATACATTTCTCCATAATTGATCACAACTGAAGTAAAAAGAAGATATTTTTCATTTAAAAAAAAGTTTCAATTTAGAAAAGCGGGTCAACCCGAATAAAAAGTAGGTGGGTTGTTGGTTGTACTGTTGGAGTGGGTGGTGGTGGGGGAACGAATGATGAAGCGACTTGAGTGGAATTAACTGACACGGCGACAAAGAGTGATTCCATCACCAACAGGAAGTTGGCAAATCTCAATTCTAGGATCAGCTGCAAGAGCCTTGTTAAGCTCAATAACAAAGTCTCTGTAGTATCGGACATATTTGCGCATAGGAGCATCAGCTGGTGCAACAACTGATCCGTTCCATAGGGTGTTGTCATAACCGATTACTCCACCGATTTTCACCAAGTCGATTAATCTCTTGTGGTAGTTAATGTAGTTGTCTTTATCGGCGTCAACGAAGATGAAATCATATGATCCGTGGAACTTCTCCTGCAATTTTATTTTGTTTGTTCAGTTCTGGATTTCTAGGAACATTGTGAATAATATAAAAAGAAAAGTAATATTGAGCAATCAAGTAAGTTTGTTAACTTACGTCTTCGACCATTTGATCAAGAACAGGCATAGCAGGACCTTCTCTGAATTCAATCTTGTGGGCAACTCCAGCCTTTTGAATTACTGGAAGACCCAATTCATAGTTCTCTTTGTTGATGTCCATTGCCAATATCTGAATTTTGTACATAATATGCATTTAGTATGAATTCGATTTTCCTCCAGAAAAGTAGTCATTTTGTAGCAAAAATAGGAACACTAGTTATACCTTTCCATCCTCAGGAAGAGCAAGAGCGGTAGCGAGAAGAGAGTAACCAGTGTAAACACCAATTTCCATGGTGTTCTTGGCATTGATGAGTTTAAGAAGCATGTTCAAAAATTGTCCTTCATCAGCAGATGTGGTCATAATATTCCTATTATCGCAACACAAAAGGAAAAAATGAACAAAACCATAGAAAGAAAAGAACAAATTCGAAAACCTTTAGTTTTTTTTGAAATCTTACCATGGATGGTTAGCTGTGATTTCTCTAAGCTCTTTCATGGATTCAGGTTCCCTTGGGTAAACACTAGTTTCAAGAATATACTGGTAAAGTTCATCACTTTGTAGAAGACTTTTGTGGCCAACTTCTTGATGTCTCAAAGCTTGAGTAGTTGTTTGTTGCTCATCTTGGTTTGTAGCTGCCATTGTTAGTTTCTCTCTGACTTTGTTGGACTTGTGTCTGTTTTGTGAACTCAAAGACTTGGTGGTTTTGCAAATGATAAGCTTAACCTGAATTTGAAAGGAGAAGGAATTGGAGTATTTATGGTGCGAGGATTATGGTAGTAGGAGTTGAAGTTTCAACCTCGGGCCAATTACCGGTCACCAACTGTAGTTGGTGAATTCTCTTCCTTCCTCTAGGAAGAATATGGTTGGCCCTATCAACTCTGGTCCTACTTACCAACCCTTGATGCTGACATGGTTTCCACCTTCCTTATACTTTCTTTTTTATCATTGTAGAAGTGTCATTCTCTTGTTGTGTGACGAGAAAATTCAAAAGTTAGGCCGAGTTCAATGACCAAATCAAATATGCAACATAAAGCTAGATATACTAATGTAATGGTTGTGTTTGTTTGTTTAGAGATAGATAATAAATCATTTTTAATCTGAATTAATTACCACTAAACTCGCACTGGAGATAAAAAATTCACGAATTAACATTATTCATGGAAAAGTAGAATCAACATCCAAGCTGTTAAGAAATTAAGCATATTTTTCTAAAGATGGATCGAGGTTCAATTTTATTGGCTGATCTTAATTTATTTTTTATAGTACAAGAAACCGGCCTATCATTGTGAAACGGAAGATATTATGTACTTACAATCATACAATAACACGGATACCAAATTGTAGGGGCCACGTTAGTGATGGAGTTGCACATTATATACTGCTTGAGAAGAGTGGAAACAACTGCATTACACCAACTACACCCAAGTGATTGGGAAATCCACATCACGTAATTCATTTTTAGAGAAACAAGCACAAAACAGGTAGCTGGTTTTAAACTTAAACAAGTTTTGCTTACAAACTATATAAGTAATGTGACTAAGAAGTTTGATTAGTTAAACTTTGTACATTAAGAAATTGACCTTATAGTTTGGATTTTAAGATGTTATAAAGGATAAGTAGGTTAAGAATCTTGAGATGATTATTTGACTTTTTAGTTAATATTTGCAGTTTTTGACATAAATACTAGTAGCATTTGGCTATTTGTTGTCTCTCTCAGGACTCCTTATGCGTTCATACTGATATACGGGCACTTTTGCTGTAAGCAAATCATGGATATTTACTAAGGAGATGATAAGTGGTGGGGGCATGTCATTCTCTTGCATAATTGCTTGCTTTGGGTCAAATTCTTCTTCACCAACCACGACATGCAGTCTTACAATTCAACAACTTGTACCTTTTTTTCTAATCAGATAATCAAAGAAGAAAGAAATACTAAAAAGTAATACAACCAATCCTTACCTACCAGGCCCGACTTCCTAGATCGGAGCCACCAAGAAAATTGGAACCGATTGACTCACTCAATCTCAAGAACAAGTCCATCTCAAGTAGCTATTTTAGCACGCTTGCATTCTTTATATCTCAGCAGCAGTCGTAGAATAGCTGATTCAAAGTAGGGGGAATCGCGTTAATGCTTCTTGTGAAAAGAATCAAAGATTTGATTTTTTTCTCCCGGGCTATTCAATTTTAGAATCTCATATCTTGGATTATTCTGCAGTTTACAAAGGCCACTCCGGGTACATCACTTCCTGTTTAAAGTAAGAGCATCTGCAACCATACATGCCAAAACGGTCAAGCTATAATTAGCTTTACTTACGGTTTTTGAGTAACTACGCTTGGGTGATTCTGTCAGGATTTTCTTAGGGAATAATCACTGACAATTGCAGAATAACGAATCTTGAGATATTATGATGAATAATAAGTAAACCAAGCACAAGCAACCATAATAATACGAGAAAGATAAATCAACTCACAAGAAACAAGATTTATAGTGGTTCGACCAATACATACAACTTGTATATATTGTCTACGTCCACTTTGAACCGCACCAACTCAAATCCACTATGAAGAAAAACGATTACAGCGTCGTGTGAATCCCAGCAAACCCTTGGCTACACTGCAACAATTACCCGAGACGATAACCTTGTCTCTTGTTCCTCACCAATATGCTTTCACAACGAAACCCTAGCTTTAGACCTAAAAGCTATACAAGAAATTTTCACCGATCTCTTAATCGTTTTCTACACAATGTACTTCTACAAGGCCTAATTACCTATTTATATAGGTTACAAACTTGGCCACCAATAGCTCTAGCCGTTTTAGGAAACCCCTTCCCTAAATAACCACGACTAACTTTAGGAAATAATTAATTAGTCTTCAATAACTAACAATCCCCACTTTGAAGACTTATTGATTGTCTTCCATTCTTCAACTTTGGATTGACGATGCTAAAACATCTTCATGTCAGTGCGGCTCCCCTCCCAGATCCTCATTCTGAGAGACCAACTAAAGTCTTGCAGATCTTTAGCTTGTCTGATGTAACTCTCTTGGTAAACATATCCGCCGGATTCTTCGAACCAAGAATCTTCTCGAGCTTCAACTCTCATTCTTCTAAGAGATCCCGAATGAAATGATAACGGATATCTATATGCTTCGTCCTAGCATGATAGGCTGAGTTCTTGTCTAAATGTATAGCACTTTGACTGTCGCTAAACAAAACATTATCTCCTTGTTCCTTGCCCAACTCAGCTAATAATCCTTGTAACCAAATCATCTCCTTGCTCGCTTCCGTCACCGCTACGTACTCCGCTTCCGTAGTAGACAATGTCACCAACTTCTGTAACCTTGAGTTCCAACTCACTGCAGCTGACCCCTCAGTATAAACATAACTGGTCGTACTTCGCCTTTTATCTACATCACCTGTGAAGTCTGCATCCACATAACCCCTCAAAATAGAACCACCTTTTCCATAGCACGATGGTACGTTTGTGTTACCTCTCAAATACCTGAGAATCCACTTCACAGCTTCCCAATGTTGTTTTCCTGGGTTGCTTGCATATCTACTCACTACTCCCACTGCATGTGTAATATCCGGTCTCGTGCACACCATAGCATAGATTAGACTCCCAATAGCCGAAGAATATGGTACGTTAGACATGTACTCCTTTTCTTCATCTGTCTTCGCACACTGCATACTCGAAAGACGAATTTGACTTCCAAGTGGAGAACTAACTAGTTTAGCATTCTCCATATTGAACCTTTTCAACACTCGTTCAATATATTCAGCCTGACTAAGCATAAATACACCCTTGGCTCTGTCTCTTATGATCCTCATACCAAGAATCTGCTTTTCTTCACCAAGATCTTTCATAGCAAACTCACTTGCTAATTGTTTCTTCAAATTCTAAACTTCTTGTAGAGATGTTCCGGCAACCAACATATCATCCACATACAGTAGTAATATGGTGTAGTCAGAACCATTCCTTTTGAAGTAACAACAGTGATCTGCATTACACTGTGAGTAACCACTTCTATGCATGAAGTTATCAAACTTCTTGTACCACCGTCTCGGGGCTTGTTTTAAACCATACAAACTCTTCTTTAGCTTGCACACCATCTCTTCCTTGCCTTTTACTATGAATCCTTCTGGATGCTTCATGTAAATTTCTTCATCTAGGTCACCATGAAGAAAAGCTGTCTTTACATCCAACTGTTCAAGGTAGAGATCTTCAGAAGCCACTAGACTTAACACCACTCGAATAGTAGTCATCTTCACAACTGGAGAAAATATCTCGTTGTAATCAACACCATGTTTTTGTTGGAAACCTTTCACAACCAACCTCGCCTTGTAGCGAATATCTCCATTTGCTTCAGATTTCATCCGATAAACCCACTTGTTATGCAACGCCTTCTTACCTCTTGGTAATTTTACTAACACCCAAGTGCCATTCTCATCAAGTGAATTTATCTCATCCTCCATAGCAAGTTTCCACTTGCCTGAATCATCAGCCGCTAGTGCTTCCTTAATATCTTCAGGTTCGCCTCCATCCGTAAGTAATAGATAATTCAAAGCATACCTTGGGTTTGGTTTAGGAGTTCTTGACGATCTTCGTACTTCTTGTGAAACTATAGGAATAACTCCCACTGCAGTAGAAGTCTCTTCAACTTGTACTTCTCTGCCATCAGCAATATCATGCTCTTCTTGTTCCACACTTCTTCCAGAAACATCATCAATATCGATATACAACTCCTTATCGACGTTGCTTGACCTGACATCTTCAGCTTGTGATGTATTCCTGTCTTTGTACAACTCATTCTCATTAAAAGTGACATCTCTACTTCTAATAACTTTGTGACCCTCATAGTCCCAAAGTTTATACCCAAAGGCGTCAATTCCATAACTAAGGAATATACACTTCTTTGTTTGAGCACCTATCTTAGACCTCTCACCGGGACTAAGATGAACATAACCAACACAACCAAAAACTTTCAAATAGGAAAGATTTACCTTTTTGCCAGTCCAAACCTCCTCTGGTATCTTCATATCTAATGGATTACTAGGTGTCCTGTTAATTATATAAGCAGCCGTCTCTGTTGCATGTGCCCAGAAGGTCTCGGGCAAACCAGACTGCAACCTCATGCACCTTGCACGTGCATTCAACGTCCAATTCATACGTTCTGCTACTCCATTCTCTTGTGGTGTCCTTGGAACTGTCCTCTCCAAACGAATTCCATTTGTAGCACATAACTGTAAGAATTCTGTTTTGTCATACTCACCACCGTTGTCTGACCTTAGACACTTCAACTTCAGACCAGTTTGTGTTTCAACCAAAGCTTTCCACTTCTTAAACACTTCATACACCTCGAACTTATTCTTCATGAAGTAAAGCCACACCTTCCTTGAGTGATCATCAATAAAGGTGACATAATACTGGAACCCGCAGTGAGATGCAACATCAATTGGTCCCCATACATCCGTGTGAACCAAATCAAGTTTTGCACTTCTCAAGTCTCTTCCTCCTTTGCTGAAACTAACCCGTTTTTGCTTTCCAAGAACACAGTCTTCACAAAAACTCATATCAACAGACTTCACCTTAGGTAGATATCCTCCCGAACATATAATCTTTATGTTCTTCTCACTCATGTGCCCTAATCTTCTATTCCATAAGTTAGTGTCTTCACCACTACTAGCCACTGCTAAAGTAGTTCCATTTGAAGTCCGGTATAGAGTACCGACTCTAACTCCACGAGCTAATACCATAGATCCTTTCTTCACTTTCCAATTGTGTTTCGTTAACACAACTTCACAGTCATCATCACAAACTTAGCCGACAGACACCAAGTTCTTCTTCAAATTTGGAACGTGTCGTACATCCTTCAGTTTCCATGTCGAACCATTGACTTTCAAGATCACATCACTCAAACCGATGATGTCGCATGCTTCACCGTCACCCAAGAATACTTTGCCATAGTATCCTTCTTTATAAGAGATCATAATACTCTTATCACCCGTTGCATGGAAAGAAGCTCCCGAGTCTATAATCCAAGACTCATCTTGCTTGTCCTGAGAGAGTAGTAGAAAACCTTCTGTAATCATCTTCTTGTTATCAACAAGGACCTTCACCGGTTCCGCAGCTGCAACTACGTTGACCTCTTCTTGATTACCTTTATTTCCACCATTATTAGCACCTTTGTTTTCCGGACAGTCGCTTTTGTAGTGTCCTACTTTCTTACACGCCCAACACTCACCAACACCTCTAGGTCGGGATTGAGATCTCCCCCTAGACTTTCCTCTAGACTTCCATCTAGTCTTGTTGTTGTTCCTATTTGAACTCCTGCCTCTATCTTCTTCATGCATACTTAAGGCTGAGCTTGAAGAACTAGAAACATAACCTTGTTATATTCTTCTCTCGTCTTCAGCAATTAACCTTTGTTGCACATCATCAAGCTTCAACTTCTCGCTCCCTGCAGAATTGCTTATGGTTGTCCTTGCAGTCTCCCAACTCTTTGGTAATGACGATAACAACCGTAAAGCTTGAACTTCATCATCAAAAGTAATACTAACTTTTGAAAGCTGAGAAATAATTGATTTAAACTTCCCAAGATGTGCTGAAATCGCTTCGCCTTCTTGCATCTTCAGATTAAATAATTGTTCACACAACATAATCTTCCCCGAGGCTGATGACTTTTGATACAACTTTTCAAGTTTATCCATAAGATTCTTCGTACTAGTTTCCTTTTGTACGTTATTGTAGACTTCCTCCGTCAGACATCTACGGATCACGGCTACACACTTGCGATCAAGAGTTGTCCATTCATCGTCTTTGCATGCTCCCTTTTTCGCAAATCCACCCAATGGATCAGCAATGTCTTTCTCATATAGGTAGTCTTTCGTCTGAGACTTCCAAAACGCAAAGTTCTTCCCATTAAAAACTTTAACCCTAGCTACCGTACTTTCGTTATTATCACCCATAACTCCCACTCCAATCGTACTACGATAAACCCTAAAACTCTAACCCGAGCTCTGATACCAGTTGCCAGGATTTTCTTAGGGAATTATCACTGACAACCGCGGAATAACGGATCTTCAGATATTATGATGAATAATAAGTAAACCAAGCACAAGCAACCATAATAATACGAGAAAGATAAATCAACTCACAAGACACAAGATTTATAGTGGTTCGACCAATACATACAACTTGTATATATTTTCTACGTCCACTTTGAGCCGCACCAGCTCAAATCCACTATGAAGAAAAACGATTACAGCGTCGTGTGAATCCCAGCAAACCCTTGGTTACACCGCAACAATTACCCGAGACGATAACCTTGTCTCTTGTTCCTCACCAATATGCTCTCACAACGAAATTCTAGCTTTAGACCTAAAAGCTATACAAGAAATCTCTCACCGATCTCTTAATCGTTTTCTACACAATGTACTTCTACAAGGCCTAATTACCTATTTATATAGGTTACAAACTTGGCCACCAGGAATTCTAACCGTTTTAGGAAATCCCTTCCCTAAGTAACCACGACTAACTTTAGGAAGTAATTAATTAGTCTTCGATAACTAACAGATTCTAGTATAGAGTTGGATGACATTTCAAAAATAGTACAGAGTTGGATGACATTTCGAAAAAACAGTTAAGAAATCTTTAGTCCCGCCTCCTACCAAATAAATTTGTTGGGCTCGGTTTTCAGTTTTAAACTGACCATGGTCATGGCCCTCATGGGTTGTTGTCAGATGTAGATTTTAAGTGCGACTCATGCCGGACTCATTTTTTAAGAACGGTTTTTTGGGACCAGCCTTTTTTCTGGGACCATTATTTTATTTTGGGTAAGACATTAGAAGTAAATTTAGGTCACCCTTTATCTAAATGTTTATATTAATATCAAAATTACCCATTTCAATTAAGTTAGTGTAATGATTAGTTGTATCGTTAGGTTAACATAATTAGTGATTAGTGCAAGATTAAATAAAAAAAATAAACTAAAAAAATAATTAAACTAACTAAATGATTAATGCAAGATTAAATTAAAAAAATTGAACAAAGATTCGGTTGGGAAATATTTTTTGTGACGTAACCGAACCTTAGTTCGGCTGGGAAATGTTTTTCGCGACGTAACTGAACTAGGGTTCGGTTGGAAATATTTTGCTAAATAACCGAACTAAGGTTCGGTTGGGAAATGTTTTTTGCAACTAATCGAACTATTATGTTCGGTTGGGAAATGTTTTTTTGCTACTAACCGAACTATTAGGGTTCGGTTGGGAAATATTTTTTGCGACTTTGCCGAACCCTTAGTTCGGTTAGGAAATGTTTTTTGCACTTGGTAAATATCTTTGCGAAATAACCGAACTAAGGTTCGGTTGGGAAATGTTTTTGCAACTAACCGAACTATTAGGGTTCGGTTGGAAAATGGTTTTTGCTACTAACCGAACTATTAGGGTTCAGTTGGAAAATATTTTTTGCGACATAACCGAACTAAGGTTCGGTTGGGAATTTTGTTTTGCGAAATAGCCAAATTGTTCTTCATGTTCATCATTTTCATTAGGTTCGGTTAGTTCGACAAAGTTTTTCACATAATTTCTAGCCGGACTTCTCTCTGCAACTTCCATTTTCAACTCATTTGATGGTTAATACTCATTTTTCAATCGAACGAGGAACGTCAAGGAAAGAGAGAAGAAGAAGAGAACAATTTTTTTTTCAAAACTAAAAAGTTTCGATTCACCACTGTTTTTGTTTGTTTTTGATTTTGATTTTGGTTAATAGATTCATTTAGATTAGATTTATATAGTTATTAGGTTAGTTTTAATTTAAATTAAAATAAAGGATAAATGTATATTTACCTAACTTTAGGATACCCCTTATAAATATAGGGAGGTTGGTCTAATAAGACCATGTTCCCCAAAAAAAACCATGGTCCCTAAAAATAGTTTTTTTAACTGAGCGGGAAGCGTAGCATGAGGCGTAATTTACAACATTGTGAGTGTTTTTGGGGATTAAAAATTTGAGGACTGTGAGTGAAGCTTTGTCGGCTAAATGTTTTCGGCTCTACTCTGAGGAGAAAAACGCTCTTTGGGAGGGAGATGGTCCAAGAAAACACAAGTATTGATGCGAGTTTACCTTTCCAGGGATTACTAAACAACCTTATAGGAAAGGCATGTGGCAGGCTAATGTCAAGAATACTTATAAATTATGACTTCAAATGCCATGTAGATACTATTAATATAGAGAAAATAACTAGAGTTTGGCAGGATAGGTTGTTGAACAGCAAATGTAAGACAAGTTCCATAGATTGTTATGTTGGGACTTGTAACAATGAAGCAACAAACGTTAGATAAGTCAAATTATAATGAAATTACAATGAACTTAAACAATTTGACATGAAGGCAGAACCACCTGCACAATAGATTGTCCTTAACTCAATAGTTCGCGGATACACCTCAAGAATGAGGGATGTTATATCCCAACAATAGAGATATATCCAGAATAACGCTGATCGATATAGATTGTGTAAGCACAATATAATCTACTCGCTTTCTAAACTTCGCAACAAAGATAAAACAAAATAAACAAGTAAATTAAGCACATTAAAGCGACAAGAGGTTAATACGAGTGAGGAATAGTAGCTTCCTCTGGAACGATTTGGAAAGAAAAAATCATTTTTCTTTCATAGGCAAAGAAGAGTGAAATCAATGCAGCAATTAAGGAATATCAACCAATTATTATGTGTGAAATGAGCGGCACCATCCGCAGAAAATTATGTAAACGCATAATGTTGAAAGAATATTTTTGGTAAGAAATATATTTCCGTTGTTATATGTACCCCCACATAAGCTAATTCATTTGTAAAATATTAAAAATCAAGATAGATCTTGGTTGAACTCACTTCCACTCCCAAGCCAAAGCCCGACACGACGTGTGTGATTCGGTGCAAAGCACTACGCATGGGGAAAACAAGTGGTTACATAATAGTAGTCATTGCCTAGGTCCTCTCCCTCGCACAAAAGTGTGTTGAACCATGAGTCATATTTGGATTTGTGAAAATCCTAGAAATCTTTAATTTTCCCTATGTGGGACTAAAGGTTACCTTTCTTTGACATTAAATGAAAATGAGCTAGTGACCTTAGTGGCCTATATGTCCTAAGATCAATTCCCACCAAGACAATAAAAAGCATAAGTTAAAATCTCATTTTCTCCAACAATTCCCCGTGTGAAGGAAATATCAATAAAAAGATAAAAATCATTAAGCGAGAAATACTATTACAGGGAAAAGGTGTCCATGATGTTTTGAACTTTTGCTCAACGAGAAATTATTGTAACTTCTTGATGCTTAGCGAGTGCGACTTCTTGAGCTACCTCTCTTGGTGTAGTCATCATGTAGTTGTGTCCATTTCTACCCTGGATGTATCCTATTTCTTAGAATGCTCTAGAGAATCATCTATATTCTCATAGGAAGCGACTCATTTCCACATTCAGACAGTGAGTTCCGTCGAGAGTGTTTCACACTAAGACTTCTAAAAAATTAACCTTCACATGCAGTCACATTATCACATTTACACCATAGGGAGGGGCAAAGAAAGCAAATCAGTTGTCTTATTCGAAACCTTGATCTTGGGATCTCTAGTCAGCAATGTCGAATGTCCTTCATGGAAAGTTTATTTCATGAGCTTAAATCTCATCCCCTCGATGCAATACTAGCTACCTGTTTGGAAATACCTTTCATCAAAGGCCTGTGATATTGTCGTTAGACTTCATAAACTCAATGGAAATAACGCCGGTCGAGATTTGTTGTTTCAGGAAGTTGTATCTTCTATGAATATGTATAGACTTTCCACTACGAAAGTTGTCTTTAACTCTAGGTATATCAATTTTTTATCACAATGTATAGACATAGGTGACACATGACCTATACCAGAGACAAATGTCTTCTAAAAAATCATCTTAGCAACTCGGCTTCCTCTCTTGCTTTATTCTACGTTATAATCTCTGATTTCATAGTGTATCGAACAATACATATCTTATTAGAGGACTTCCAAGAAATAAACCTACCCCCTAAATAGAAAACATACCCTCTCGAAGATTTAGACTTCTCTGAGTTAGTTGACCAGTTTGCATCACAAAACCCTCCAAGGATAAGGTACCTTTTTTAATTCAAACAAAAGTTCAAAGTGTATTTCAAGTACCTCAACACTTGATAAGTGCATTCCAAAGCTCCTACCTCGAATTACAGATATACAAACTTAACTAGCTCACAACATATGCAATGTCGGTTCTAGTACAGTTCATCAAATACATCAGACTTCCTATAAAACTTTTGAGTTTCAAGTTGTGAAACTCCAATATCATTATTCTTATTGGTCCCAAAGAAGGATCGTGCTGAGTCCAAGCAGGTTTACAATCCAACTGATTTTACTATTTATGCACAAATTCAACATCATGATATTAACTAAGATTATAACTATTAGAGTTTCTTCTAATTTTCATCCTATTGATGGATGAAAACGATTTGCTAGTTTTTGAGGAAAAGTGGAGAGATGAGCGGTTCCTCGATCGAGCAAATTTCCAAAACCTTCAGCAAACAGATGCACTGCACGGGATTGCTTTGAGTTCGAGAGATCAATTTGTAATACTCCGGACTAAGCCAAGACAATGACCGTTCCAGAGTCAATTCGGTCACAAAGAGTGATGAGGGTCGATCTATAGGAGGGAAGCTGTTAAATGTGTGAGTTCAATGACGATCGAAGGATTGTGAATGTGTTGGAAACTTCTACAAGTTTAGTGAACTGTTGAGTTCAGATAAGATAAGTTTTGATCGATTGAGTTCTTGTTGTTCAACGATGGATTGATAAACTTATTTATATTGCAGAAATGGTAAACACATTGATCTTCAGTAAGTGTGACGGTTGTAGAGGAGTGAAAGAGTGAGAAAGTGGGAAATCGTGGATAAACCAGTTCCACATGCGTGGGAGAATCGATTGATTGTTCATCCACTACTTTGCTAAATCCTTCAACTGCTTGCACGACTTACTCACATTTCTCATCGTGGGTGTACACACGTGCCGTAGGCCGCCAGACCAAAACTATAGTGAATTCCCCCCATGTGACATGATTGATGTCTCATGCATATGGAGTATGTGTAATGACCCGTCCCCACTTAGCCTCTGCGATTATCCGGAAGTGTGGGGTTTTCAACGGGCATCACTGTGGTAATCCAACAATAGATTCCCAGGAGGTCACCCATCCCTGGATTATTCCCGCCCGAGCAAGCTTAACTGCAGAGTTTTCTTCCAACTCTGGAGCCAATTGTGCTGAAAAGGCCTCGGTGTAATGAATGGACAAGTCATTACTTATATTTCATTCAGCCAACCACTGCAGAATATCGGGGTAATTGGAGCCATCCTCGACTCCAGAATATATTCAATCCCAGATCTCCGACGTTCTCTGTCCCTCATGAGACAAGTACCTGGATCAATCCCATCCAGCGTACCTTCCCACCCTCGGCAGGTGACCCGTCGGGATCTCTGATACCATTTGTAATGACCCATCCCTCCACCGATAATGTCCTCACTTAGCCACTGCGGTTATCCGGTAGTATGGGGGTTTCAACGGGAATCGTTGCGGCAATCCAGAAGAAACTTACCGGAAGGTCACCCATCCTTGGATTACTCCTGCCCGAGCACGCTTAACTGCAGAGTTTTCTGCCAACTCTGGAGCCAATTGTGCTGAAAAGGCCTCAGTGTTAGGAAAGGACAAGTCATTACTTATATTCCATTCAGCCAACCACTGCCGAATATCGGGGTATTACAGTCTGCAAGGCAGATGTGTATTTAGTTGGTCAATCATTGACTTGGCTAGACCATGAGTCTTATCCTTGATGAGTCGAGCATAATGGATGAATATGACATGCTCTGAGACTCATGAATTAAGCATAAGGTGTTTTCTGGGACAAGATAATGCACAGACGTCGAGTCTGATGAATTGTGGTGTATCATTTTACCAGTTGAGGCAATAATGATGTTCTTATAATTTAGATCGACGAGCATCCGATGAGATTACTTGATCATGGAGTTTTTCTGATATGTCGAGCATTTGACAGGAAATCAGATGTTGCTGAGTTATGAGTTATGTAGAGTGATCGAACCTGATCTACTATATCATAAATTGTCGAATGACAAAGTAGGGATTAGAGTATTAGTGAATAATAGACGATCGTACGTCCAATTGGATGATCGATGGACGCCCCATGAAACATTGGATGATCATCCAAGTAGATAGTCGTCCAAACGATAATGCTCTCGTAGGGTTAAGATATCAAAATGTTGGTAGCAAGACCGAACATTGAAAAATATTAATTGTTGAATTAGTATAAAAGTTATAGTAATTTATTGTTGGCTCTATACTAGCAGGCGATCTGTCTAGAAGCATTATATTTATTCGAGAATCAAGGTATGAGATAGTAGAAGCATCATACTGAATGTTTATTCTGCATAGTCAGGGAACACTTGTGACATCCTGAAGACGTCATTGCTCTATACTAGTGGTCAATCCATCTAGGAGCCGTCCAATCATTCTCGATTCTATAAAAAAGTGAATATTGGAATTGCTCGGTAAATGATGAAATATATATAATATTGAAAACTCAATTGAAAAACTTTAATGATTGCATATGCGTGTTCTGAGAGCCTATACACTCGGTCAGAGATTATCATTTCACGAGCTTTCATACCTAAATCCTAAAATATGAATTTCACATGCTCGTCTGAAGCTAGGTTAGAAATACGCAAAATTATGATTTTACGATTTTTAGCCTTTGTTAAAAATCCACCATCAACATTAAGTCCCTTGCTTACTGAGGAACAATCATGTTCCGCAGTAAGCACTGTATGGTGATTTTTCTAATTATAAACGAAATAAGTAATTGAACTTTGTCGTAAGAGATGTTACCAGGATCCTCTGATTTTCTCTAATGATGTCATGTACGAGCAATAACTTGAATGAAGATCCTGGCAGTATGATAGAGCGTTGTCTGGTGAGCATGGATTGATGAGGCACCGCTGATTTGGGTGGTGGAACGTCCAATCTTGGTGAGTTTAGCACTTGCGGGCCCATGGCGCAATAAAAAAAATCCTTGTCTAGTTAGGTTTAAGCAATAAAAATTATTATAAAAGAGATGAGACACCCCTTTTTTTATTTCCTACAACCAAGCATCCCACCTCCTTCACGTTCGACTAAGAGAAAAAAAAATTCTCCCGTTTGCCGGCACCAATTAGGTAAAAAAATTTTAGATGAACATTCAATAAAAATAATAATTATATATATATATAGTGAGATTTTTCACGAAAAAAATTTCTTTAGAAATGGATGTCTGTCCGTTTTCGAGAGATGAACGATTATCCATAACGTAAGAGAGTTTTCTTTTACTTTTTTTTGAATGGATGTGCTTCTACTGGTAGTAAAAAAAAAATTCCTGTGAGCTTTCACGGTTTTTTTTTTAAAGTATGTGAGCTTTCACAAATTTTGAAGAATGGACGTCTGTCCGTTTCAAAAGGTGGACGCTAGTCCGAAAGAAGAGAATTTTTTTTCTTTTAATTCACGTGAGTGGCTCACGTTTTTTTTTTTTCTTTTTTGAATTTACATGAGTTGCTCACGTTAAAGTTTTTTTTTTAAATAAAATAAAATCAAGTTTTGATTTTGAGTAATGAACTTTGCTCGTTTTTGCAGGTGTTTCAAAGAAACGAGCAAGTCCTTGAAGTGCCAAATCTTATGCTATAATCATTAACTGGTAGTGAAACTGTAAATATGTAAGAGTTTGGATTGTTACCATTTTGTAGGCAGGCGCATATCTGATGCAGACGAGCACGCCTTAGCCTATTTGGAGGCAAAAGACCCGCATGTTTTAAAACAACCCTGCGGGTATCTATTTTGGACGAGTCATTGTCTGAACTGCAAGAGAAAACAGCGACCTAGATTTGTATTTAGGTTGGAAATGAGAACAGGTGGTCCCGAGTGAAGTAATGAGTGTTTTTAGTAAAGTGCAGATGAAATTCAGTGATTGCTTTGAGCACAGATGCATGGTGCTCCAGTAATTCTTTGTTTCTGACAATTTGATCCTTCCTAGCTTCGAATCCATCAGCACCTAGAGTATCCAAGTGACGAATTGTGCCTCTTTTTTTCTTCTTTCGATTTCGTGACTTCAAAATACCTACAAAATAGAAAACAAGCGTAATGTACACTAATTTACAAGATATAGCAAAGAAAGCATAGACAATAGATTGTAAATCAAGGTGTTTTGGACAACCATCACATATGCGTGTTCTGAGAGGCTATACACTCAGTCAAAGATTATCGTGGCACGAGCTTTCATACCTAAATCCTAAAATATGAATTTCACGTGCATGCTCGTCTGAAGCTAGGTCAGAAATATGCAAAATTATGATTTTACGATTTTAGCCTTTGTTAACAATCCACCATCAATATTAAGTCCCCTTCTTAGTGAAGGACAATCATGTTCCGCAGTTAGCACTGGATGGTGAATTTTATAATTATAAACGAAATAAGTAATTGAACTTAGTCATAAGAGATTTTACCAAAATTCCATGATTTGCTCCAATGATGTCGGGTACGAGCAACAGCTTGAATGAAGATCGTGGAAGTATGATAGAGCGTTTTCCGGTGAGCGTGGATTGATGAGGCACCGCTGATTTGGGTGGTGGAACGTCAAATCTTGGTGAGTTTAGCACTTTCCTACACGTCCGACCAAGAGGAGACAAAAAAAATCTCCCGTTTACCGGCGTCAACCAGTCACCACCGACGACTTTTCAACAGGATTCCGGCGCCGATCAGGTAAATTATTATTTTTTAGATGAACGTTCAATAAAAATAATATTTATATATATATGTGCGTGTGAGATTTCACGAAAAAAATTTGCTTTAAGAATGGACGTACGTCCATTTTCGAGAGATGAACGATTGTCCATAACGTAAGAGAGTTTTTTTTTCAATGGATGTGCATCCAATGGTAGTAAATAAAATTTTGCTTATGAGCTTTTACGATTTTTTTTTTAATATGTGAGCTTTCACAAATTTTCGAAATGGACGTTCGTCCGAAAGAAGAGATTTTTTTTTTAATTCACGTGAGTTGTTCATGTTTTAATTCTCTTTTTTTTTGAATTTACGTGAGTTGCTCACGTTAAAGTTTTTTATTTAAAAAAAGTGAAAAATAAAGTTTTAATTTTGAGTAATGAACTTTGGTCGTTTTTGCAGGTGTTTCAAAGAAACGAGCAAGTCCTTGAAGCGCCAAATCTTGTGCTATAACACAGAAAACCCTCGTGACTTAATCCAGATTGAACACCAAATTTTATTAAGCCGCTACAGACACTAGGCTACTATTAGAACTTCAGACTGGAATGTAGTTGAGACCGAATTAAACCGTGACAGCAATTCAGTTACAGTCGCGCTCCTTTCGCCTCTTGAATACAGCTGGACTTCGTGCAGTCGATTCCCTTAGCTAAAGTAATTTATATCCTAAGAGTTGATTCAACTCAATTGAAGACTTTAAACCAATTTGCCTCCCACATATAAGCCTATTTGTTATTTCCGTTCTGATCAAAGATCAAGGTGAGGTAGGAAATCGATTGCAATGGACAAAGTCTAGCAAACCTCAAAATCTGGTCTTATGACTCCCGAAGAGCAGCCTAGATTATTGTTCACCTCACAAGTCGAAACTTGTGGAATCACGATGTCTGAGACGAAGATACTTTATGATTTCTATCTATCTTGTTTGTCGGAGCAAGCTCACCAATCAAAACAAGATCGGGATACACGAACTATCAAGATAAAGATAGTTGGACCTGGCTTCACGAATCCCTAGGTGAAGTCTTTTTAGTCGCTAAAGCCTAGAAGGTTTTGAAGAAGAGGACGACTCTAGTTTACAACTATGACACATAAGAATAGTGTCGGGATTCAAAGATCCTAGTTGTTAGAGGTTCTCTTTTTATAGACTTTCAAGATCAAGGTTGCTTTAGGTTTAAGCTAAGATATCTTTGGAACCAAGCAATTAATAATCACTGTTAGATGAAAAACTTGACATAAGATTAACATAACAGAATATACACTCTGGTTTGGATGGACCGTAACAGAACCATGTACAATGACCTGTTCATGAAGGTTGGCCGAAACTAGCCAATTAAATGATAAGGTTAACCATTTTCATATAACACTTTAAGACATTTCATGAATCACCCATATGATCAAAAATGTCTAGATAATGTTTTTAAAGAGTTGTTCAAATGCCGATTATCTCACAGAAATAATTCTGATGGATCTGAAAATATTCGAAAGGGTAAGTACGTGTACCTGGTACGTGTATTGTACCTGTTCGTGAATATCTTTGTCATAGTACGTGTACCGGGTATGGATACCCTTAAGACAAAAACGAGTCCAGGAACTCACTGATCTTTTATGGTTTGCATACTGGGTATGCGTACCTTTCTTGGTACACGATTAACAAACTTTTTATGGTATGGATAACGGGTGTATATACGTACCAAAAAGTCGTTGTCGAACTATAGCTACGCCGGTACGTGTACTGGGCACATGTACTGCGTCTCTGGACTGATAACAGTTCTCCAGTATGTGAACTAGTATGCATATTGTCCTGTATCCAGATTTACAGTAGTTTTATATCTCTTTAATTTGAAACATTCCTGAATAACATCAATGACACATATCACTGTTCCAGGCTATTTTTAAACTATTAAATCTTGAATCATGATTAGGTTACAAACAATAAATTGTTCTAAACCAAATTCATCAAGTATGAACAAATGTTCTTAAGCGTAAATAGTCATATTTCGAGAACGATGTTCAAGATAAACTTGACTCGAAAGTTCTACTATGCATGTACCGTCTAATTTAGTCCTGCGACAATGTCTCATAGATAGAAAGGTGAAAACTTGAGAAATAGGTGGTTCAGTCTTCACTTACCTTTTAATGTCGAAGTTATCCAAAGCTCCTGTTGGTCTTCGCCTTTTGTAGTGCCCCGATTTCGGTAGTGGTACGCCGATGAAATGGAATATAGGTAATGATTTGTTCTTTCCTAACACCGAGGCCTTTTCAACACAATTGGCTCCAGAGTTGGTAGAAAACTTTGAAGTTAAGCGTGCTCGGGAGGGAGCAATCCAGGGATGGGTGACCTCCTGGGAAGTTGCTGTTGGATGACCGCATCGATGCCCGTTGAAAACCCCGCACTGCCGGATGACCGCAGTGGCTAAGTGGGGACAATATCGGTGGAGTGATGGGTCATTACAAAATGGTATCAGATCCGACGACGGGTCACTTGCCGTGGCTGAGAAGGTACGCTGGACGGGGTTGGTCCAGGTGCTTCTCATGAGGGGCAGGGAACGTCGGAGATCTGGGGTTGAAAATATATTCCGGAGCCGAGATCGGCTCCAATTTAAAGTGGTGGTATTGTAGTACCCCGATTTCGGTAGTGGTACGCCGATGAAATGAAATATAGGTAATGATTTGTCCTTTCCTAACACCGAGGCCTCTTCAGCACAATTGGCTCCAGAGTTGGCAGAAAACTCTGAAGTTAAGCATGCTCGGGAGGGAGCAATCCAGGGATGGGTGACCTCCTGGGAAATTGCTGCTGGATGACAGCAACGATGCCCGTTGAAAACCCGCACTGTCGGACCACCATAGTGGCTAAGTGGGAACAGTATCAGTGGAGGGACGGGTCATTACACCTTCAAATGGTAGAACGCAACGATATTCGATTCTCAACTACACACTTCTATCCTAATCCGATACCTGACTAAATAGACTAAAAATAAAGATATAGTTTTGACAACTAAAATTGACAACTAGATTGTGATAGCAACACTTGTGAGTTCGACCGAGCAATGCTATAACAATCTCCCCATTTGTCAATTTTAGTGACAAAAATATTAATATGTATGAATTAAAAAAATAAAGTTTCAAAACTCCAGAATCCATCATGCTTGATTTCCTTGGTTCTTCAACTCCATGAATTATTTGTTACTTCAAGTTGCAATGATTCTGAACGTGTTCAACTCAGCATCGTTGTTGTTGAAGATCCATAACGATAACAACTTTGAAAACATATATTTTCAATCGTCGTTATACAGAAACATAATATTATTATCTTCTCTAAAATTCAATTGTATCACAAGTTCGAAGTAATACCACGTTGATACGTTTCTCCCGTTTAATCTATACTTACATATTTTGTATAATAGGTGAAACCTGTAGATATTGATTCACTCCCCCTTACATAATCATCCGTAAACAATATGTATGTAGTGTGAAACTGCTAATTGATTTCCCCCAATTTTTGTCAATAAAAATTGGCAAAGGTAAGAAAACTATAGGATCGTAATGAATTCAATCAAATGATATTTTGAGACTTAAAAGAAATACATATCAACTTTTATTTATATGACATCACAGAGTATAAAATGCTTAGCGCTCATCTAGGAGATTTAAGATACAAGCATCCCCTGTAAATTCCACATCTATTCTCCCCACAAAGATATAGCAATTAAGCACAAGTCCAATTAAGAACTCTCCCCCATTTGATGTCATTCCCAAGAGAACAACATGAATGACCTTACTTTAATGAAAAAGAAGGATTTTGTCGGACATTAACAAATCACATGGATTTGTATCCTGAACATCGACATAAATTAATCTCAACGCCAGTTACGAACAAAGAGATAATTTTAATCGGTATGACTCAACATAAGAAAATATTATGGAGGGGATAGTGCAGTAATTCTCACGAGTAGATACTGCGAAAAATTCTCACAAAGTTTGTTTTATTTTTAGTTCAAAAAACATAATAGATTTAACTTTTGAGTATATATGAGATATCAGTTCAATTCACATAAAGTAAAGGACACATATGTCTCATAAGACTTTGCAATACATTAAACCAATAATGATCAAATATTGCAAGTTCATCTTCCAAAAACTTAGAAAATAAATCTAAAAACATGCAAAATGAAAATCGTTGGAAATAGCTTGTGTAATCACAATTTTTGTTATTCCAACCCCTAGTTATCATTCTCGAACACAATAATAAATTCTCACAAGAATTTTCCTAGTTTTTAAAATATTTAAAAAAATCTTTATCAACTCCAAACTCCTTATCAACAACAGGCATAGGAACATACGGTTCATGAATGAAGGAGTTAGTTCCTGCAAACTTGTTAGGCTGTTGTTTGACAAGTGCTTCTTGTAGTTCAAGAGATTTTTGTATAATCACTTTTAGTCCATGCACCTCCTTCTTGGTTTTCTTAAGTTCTTCAGGAAGAGTTGCAAACCTTTTCTGATTGGAGCGATCTGCTCTCGGTTTCTTCATATTCTTCCTTTTCCTTTTAAGAGATGAGTCAAAAGAATAAGACATCTCTTGTTCCTTTCTAGTTCGATAGACATCAACAACCATTGGAGCATGCTTTTTGTTAGATCATTACTCGGTCGAACTCAAGTTTAGTTGCCAAAACTATAAGTCTTGATTTCTAGTCTACTTATAGATAAGTCTCGGATTAGGATAGAAAGTGTAGTTGAGCTTTAGAATTCACGGCGTTCATCGATTGAAGACGAAGAACTACTAAGGGGAGCATGTGGAACTTCATCAACAAAAGGTATGTGGAGACTTGAGCACATCTGTCACTCAAAAGTCTATTTATACTCTATCTCCTATTTGAGACAAAAGTCATATAGCTATATAGACATCGATTATACACGTTTGATATTTCGAGTTGAGTTTAACTCGCTTACATGTTTCTCGAAATATGTGTTGGTAATCTATCGCTTTAACCAATTTCATCTTATATTCTTGACGAAAGTCAAAAGATGATCATGTGAAAATCGCCTGGTAACATCTTACATGATTTGTGTGAGACAGTCATTTGATGTAGACTCGAAATGTTTCGTATTGATCTATCGATCACTTGAAAATTGCTTTGAAGCTAATAGTTTGTGTGAGACAGCTATTGTCGTCTTCTAAGAATGTTTCAATAATTGAAATGGGAGTTTAGAACAATTAACCATGATTGGATATAGCACGGTATGCGTACTTGTATGCTAACTGTTGCAAGTTATTCCAAGTCCAGGAACCATAATATGCATACCCGTATGCGTACTGGTTGGTTAGTTGAAAGTCCGGGAACTTAGTACACGTATGCGTACCGGCATAAGTTCAAGTCCGGGAATTCAACTGAGTTTGGTGGTGTACGACAGTTGATAGACGCACTTATGTGTCTAATTTGTCCTTAGTATCTCTGTTGTTAGTGCTGATTTTGTACTTATTATGGTGTTTTTATGTTTGTGTAGGTGTTCTTGGAGAAATACACTTGTGTGGAAAAAGTTGCTCGAATAGTGATGCTTGCACCTCTCTGAGAAAATTAATAAAGGCACCTGCATTTTTGATAGGGGCACCACCTTCTTCTTCATTTTCAAACAGAATATTGGCGAGAAATTTGGGTTTCAACGGTAAAGGATTTACAATTTTTAAGACAAGAATATCTTCTTCCTTATAAACATGAAATCTATGAGTATTAATTACCGGAGTTTTGAAAAAAAAGGAAGTTATCTTCTATTAAACATGAAAGATATCTTAGAGGATTTTCTCTTGGATTTGATTCTGCGAATTAAAGAAGATTTGGGTATAATAAAGAAATTTAGCGAATATAAAGAAGAAGAAAAATTCTTGAAGATATTTTTAATTAAAAAGAAGAAGATTTTGGAGTTATGGAAGAATATATTTGATTAATGGGTTTGTGTGTATAAATAGAGAGCAAGAGAGCACAACCAAGGGGTGAGCCGGTAGCCAGTTTCACAATTTTCTTTTATTTCTCCTATTTAGTTTTCTTTGTAATAATGAGGAGCTAAACCCAATCCTTGGGGCTATGGAGGAAGCCGTTGTTTCGGTAAAAGTGATATATTTCCATTAATTAATTACAACAACTCTATTATGATTTTTGCATTGAACTAAAAATTGTTTATATGATTTTGATTAGTTAGGTGTATTTTCTCTTGATAGAATATGCTTGCTTTAGGGTTTTGATATTCTATGCTTGGATTAACATATATTCTTTTGGAAATCTACATGTCTAGGCAATACTATTAGAATCAATTTAAATGTTGAGTTGCATAATTATTGTTTTATTAAATCTCTAATATCGACCAATGGTGGAATCCTAGCCCCATTCTCTCCATAATTTTCACAACATCTTTTTAATTTAGTCTGCTATTTTTATTTATAAAAATTAAGTCTAAAAACCCGCTTTCACAAGTCTCAACGAACCTTTTACTACAACATCATTGAAAATAACCATCAATTTTTGGCGCCGCCGACGCGGACTTGTCTTTAGGCTAGAGTTTTTAGATTTTTTTTCTTTTTTAGGTTTTTATTTGTTTTATTTTATTTGTTCTTCTTTACGTTTTTGGGTTTTTGTCTTTTCCTTACAGAATTTGGAAATGGAGCGAAAGAATATTTTGCCAAAGCTTTTGGTGAATACTTAAAGACTTGGAGTAAAAGGCAAAACGAAAGGAGCGAAAGAAGAAGATTTTTTTTATTTAATAAAAAAAAGAGAGAAAAAAAAAGAGAGACATTTTTATTTTATTTAGATATATATATTTTTTTAGACTTTTCTTTTTCTTTTGCACTTGATTTTTTTTTGTACTTTGGACTTGGACTTTGGACATTAATTTTTTTTTAAACCCTGCGGAAGGGTTGTTTCAAATATAAACTGCACAGGGAAGGACGACGATTATGATATCGTCTCGGCCCCTCGGGTTCGTACATGGCATAGGAGTTGTGGACCGAGTCGACTTCAACGGTTCATCCCCCGTCTGGAACGGGAGGTAAGAATTCTAAACACCCGTGAATCCCCTGTCAGCGGGTTTACTGGATGATTTTGTATACATATATGTTGATGAATCGAATACGGCTGTTTTAATTTCCTAGTAAAGGGCAAGGCCTGGCCATACAAGATAAGGGTTCGGATTTCATCACCGTTCTATTCTTTCCTGCCTTAGGAAAACGAAACCAAACGCGAACCTAAGCCTAAAGGTAACGAGCTTAATAGGAAAGTCATTCGAAAAATATTGGTTACTCTTTTAAGCATACTTCGAAGTTCATGATGGTTTATGTGAGTTGAATGCGTGACTGCGCCGCCTTGTAATGCGGTGAGGCCTTGGGTATCAAAGCTCCACGCAGCTTCCCTCGCCTCTATTCAACTTACTTTGACTCAGATTGATTCCAGAGGGGTTTGTTTAAATTGTAACGAATTTCCTTTTGAAGGATTAGAAGCTGGTCTAGAAACAATCTAAGTGGAGCCATCATGCTTTTTGTTTGCTAGATAAAATAGGCTTGTTGTGGTCGAGTCAGCCTTCTTTGTGCTTGTTTAGAATCCCCTTGCAGTTAGGATGTCGAACTGGTATAGCCAATACAATGATTATCCAACCGAGCAACATGGACATTACTCTTTTTACGATCATAGTGTGAATAGTGGTTGGGCACGCCAACCTTTTCAAGATTTTGGGTCATACCATGGTGAACCCAATTACTATCCGCATGTGCATCAGTCTTACGAGCAAGAAGATTATAATACCAGTTCTTCATATTTAGAGGATACAATCAAACTTTTGAAAAGTAGTCCTTTTTATGATCCTTCAGTTCCTATTCCTTCTCTAGAAGAGTCTCTCAGGAGTTTAGCTGAGTCGACACGAAAGTTAGCTGAATCGACATGTAAGTTAGCTGAGGTGAATAATGTAGTTATGGACGAAAGGACTGCAACAACGACTGAATATTTAGAAGATATCCTCAATAGATTAACTCAAAACTTAGATCCAACACTAAGGGAACTTTCTTTGGAGGAGACCCTTGAGAGGATAGCTGAGTCGACACGTAGACTTGAGTTAGAGACGAATGAAAGTATTGCTCGAAATAACTTGAATTTCCAATATAGTGTATCCAATAATACCTTTGAGAATGAAGATAGTTATTCACATAATCAAGATGAAGAGGATAAAATTGGTAACACTACTTGTTTAGATGAGGTCCAACCATTTTCATGTTATTATAATGATGATTATGATGAGGATAGTGTTGATGAAGAATTTGAAACAAGTAGGCATAGTGATCAGGAATTTGTTATTCCAATTGAACTTAATAATGATAATGTTTCTTGTTCAAATCCAAATAATTTTAATAATTATTCACCTATTCAAAAGGACGAGGATTTGACTAGAGATACTCCCGTTTTAGAAGATGTAGTATTTCCTTATGATTACGAAGCCATCGATAGTTTAGAGGAACGAGTTTATTCTGAGAATATTGTTTTAGAGTCTAGCGATTTAGAAACATTAGTCTTCGACGAAGAAGATGAACTCGTAGAGATTTTAAATATGAGTGAGGATGCATCACCTGAGTATAATCTACATGAAGCAATTGACCATTTTCAGGATTCCGATGATCTAGAAATTAGGGAAATTGTAGCTAGTCTATCTAGAGACACCCAAAACTCTAAGTTTGGGGGTTATTATCATTCTCCTTGTGCCTTACCTTTAGCTCTTACAGAGATCCCTCACTTGGGACTTGATTTATGTGCCTCAACCATTGTGCCAGATTACCTTCATACTAGCTCTCTCGAACCTAATAATGTCCATGAAGAAGTTCAGTTGTTAGAAACACATCCTCTGGTTGATGTGGTTTACCCAGGCTATGATACCCAGATTGATTTTGTTTTCCCACCAAAAACTTTTACTCCAATTGTGGGAACGTTTGAATTTTCAAATGTGTCGGTTATTGAGTTTTGAGACTAAACCTAATTACTTTAAGAGATTAGGGTCGACACATTTGTTTAATGAAGACCACCACGTTCATTATGGTCAGATGTGTAAGTCAAATTTGATTGACTTAGAGGATCCCCAGTTATTCAGGTTACTTTTATGTGCTTCTAAATTCTTAGTTGAGTATTTCCAGACTCTACAACCTGACCTTCAGGATCCTTCTTTTGAGGAAGTCCAGCCAATGAAAACCTTTTATCTAGACCCTTTTATAGAGCCTGAACCTGAACCACAACTAGATATTGTTGTATTTAAGTTAAATAAGGGTATGTTCGGTATCTTCATGGTCTGTTACGATTTTCTCTTCTTTTGGGTAACACTTTTTGATTCAGATGACCCGCAATTATTCCGGCTGCTGCTATATGATTCTTCGTGGTGACTAATCCTTTCTTAGTCTGGCTGAAGACTTTAAACTTAGCACTTCTTAGGAGGTAACCCAATATTCATGCGACACGGTAATATCTTTCCTTATATCTTTTGCTTCAAGTGGTAACCGTTTCTCCTTGTTCATGCTTTTAATTTTATTTTTAGAACATTGAGGACAATGTTAGATAAGTTTGGGGGTATGGGAGAAACTTTTTAGTTGCATTAAATAAACTCCAGAGCCTAGAAATTTATGCTTATTAAGGATGACACTAACCAATCTAAGTGGATCGAAGCATCTTGGTTACAGGAGTTGAGGAACCAATCTGATTAGATGTAAACATCTAAAGAGTCTATTCATAAAAGCACAGAGCTCAGGTGTTAGAATTAAAAAAAAAACATGGTAGTTTCGCCATATCTCGTTGAATCCTAATCCTTCTGTTTTTATTTTTTAAGTGATTTGGTGGGGCACACGATTCAAGTTGTTACCTTTGCTAGGGTGAAATACGGTGATTGAGATACCAACTAAAAAATGAAAAAAAAATTTGAGACCAGACCATCAGACCAACCGGAATAAATTCAATAAAGTCGACCACTGGTGCCCTTGTATATGCCAGTTGTGTTGACCTAGAGTTAGGATTATCACCCGCTGGTTCCCTTGTATATGCCAGCTGTGTTGATATTAGTCAGACCGGTATCTCAGTCCATTAGGATAGGTTCACCTTAGTCTACATCAAAACCATCTACGTTTTTATCTACATCCATCTTCTTAATCTTTCCATGTGATTGGTTGACTTCGGTTATGATGTACAGAAAATATCTGAGTAGAGCTCTGTCACTTATATGAATTTTAGTATGCTTGAGTGCAAACTCGTGTACAACAATTGGAATTTCGCATCGGGGTACTTCCTCCTGTAGTCAATGAGAGTATGCAAACCAAAGAGATTCTTTAGTGCCTTCGAAGGTTCTGCGTAGATAGTTAGGGTCTGGAGTAATGGTTTTGTGGGTACACCTCTGGTAAACCCTCCCGAGATTAACTCGGTTTTATTTATTTTTTTAGTTTTGCTCGAGGACTAGCAAATAATAAGTTTGGGGGTATTTGATAGATGCATTTATGCGTCTAATTTGTCCCCAGTGTCTCTATTGTTAGTGCTTGATTTTGTAATTATTATGGTGTTTTTATGTTTGTGTAGGTGTTCTTGGAGAAATACACTTGTGTGGAAAAAGTTGCTCGAATAGTGATGCTTGCACCTCTCTGAGAAAATTAATAAAGGCACCTGCACTTTGGATAGGGGCACCACCTTCTTCTTCATTTTCAAACAGAATATTGGCGAGAAATTTGGGTTTCAACAGTAAAGGATTTACAATTTTTAAGACAAGAATATCTTCTTCCTTATAAACAGGAAATCTATGAGTATTAACTACCGGAGTTTTGATGAACTAATACATTTATAAATTAAGGAATGCAATATTTTGCGAACCGTGGCTTTAATGTTCATGAATTGATTTGAGTGAATCAAAATCGATTTTGCTTCAATTGTGTCTTGTATACTTCTATGAGAATATAAACAATAGAAAAACTCTGTAACTAGTTTCATTTGAGTCATTTGAACTAGTTGTGTTAATATGAACAAGGTTGATATGGAAGTATTCATATGGCTAACTTCAGTTAAATATTGTTGAGCCAACAAGGTTGACACGTTTAGGTACGGTTACCCATATTTAAATCAAGTCACTTTTCATTTGTGTATAACAAACTAAGTTCGATCTAACGGTTGAAATATATTAGATTGAGTCTAATCAAGTTTTCATCTAATGATGAATATTGAATGCTTTGTTACCAAGGTAACATTGATTGCAAACCCTGATTTGAAGACTATATAAGGGAGAACTCTAGCAACTGAGAAAACTAATCCCCACACCTCCTGTGTGATACTAGTTGCGACTAGAGTTGATTCTTCTTTAACCTAGGTTTTTCTAAAACCATTATAGGTTAACGACTTCAAGACTTCATTGGGATTGTGAAGCCAGACCCATCTATTTTCTCTGTAGTTGCGTGTTCTGATCTTTCTGTATTCTATCGTATTGAGTACTATTTTCTCTAAGATTTGCTCGAGATTTAATCTCCAATAGGCAAGATAAAAGTAGTCGCAAACATCTTCGTCTCATCCTTTGTGATTCCACAATATCTTGTGTCGCTACCGTACGATTAAGATTATTGTGAGGTGATTGATATTACTAGGATGTTCTACGGGAGTATAATTCCGGTATATCAATTGGTTCGTGTTCACCTTGATTTATCAAAAGACGGAACAAAACTCATAGGTATTTCTGTGGGAGACATATTTATCTATTCAATAGACTTTTCTGTGTGAGACAGATTTGTTTATCAAGTCTTCGACTTTGGTTCGTAGCAACTCTTAGTTGTGGGTGAGATCAGCTAAGGGAATCAAGTGCGTAGAGTCTTTCTAGGATTCATAGGAGTAAGTAACGCGGCTGTACCTTAATCAATGTGAGATTGGTTAGGGCTCAACTACATTCCAGTCTGAAGTTAACTTGTAGTAGGCTAGTGTCTGTAGCGGCTTAATATAGTGTGGTGTTCAAATCTGGACTAGGTCCCGGGGTTTTTCTGCATTTGCGGTTTCCTCGTTAAAAAAATTTCTGGTGTCTGTGTTATTTCTTTTCCGCATTATATTTTATATATAATTGAAATATCACAGGTTGTGCGTAGTTCAATCAATTAGATAATCCAACCTTTGGTTGTTGATATAAATTGATTGACACTTGAACATTGGTCTTTGGTACCGTTCAAGTTGTTTCACATAATAATCAGGCTCACAGATTTCTATCTGTTTGATTTGTTGATTACATTGTGAAACAGAGATACGACTCTTGGATATATTTCCATTGATTGGGTGTGACTGTCTAGTTGATTCTCTTGGAATTATATTAGAGTTTGTCCATACAGATTTCCTAAACGAGATATTGGGTGAGGTTGTTAGACCCCCGCTTTTTCACTTTTCTTTCTTCTAGGATGATTACAGATAATATTGTAATTGCGCATGAATTGGTGGATACCATAAGGGAAAATAAGTCTATATCTGGGCTTACGACAATGAAACTAGATATATTGAAAACTTTCAACATGATATAATGGAATTTTGTGATTTACATTTTATGCATGTTAGGTTTTCATGACCACTTGTGCAAAATGGATGAGCAATGCATAACTACAGTCTCAACATATATTCTTTTGAATGATTCGCTAGGTGAGATTCTCTACCCTACACGGGGTCTCAGATAGGGAGACCCCTTGTCTCCTTATTTGTTCATAATATATATGGATATCCTTTCAAAAATGTTGATAACAATAGTGATAAATAAATATATATAGGGGGTAAAGGATTCTAAGACTTGCCCTCCAGTTAGTCACTTGTTTTTTGCTGACGATTCTTTGGTGTTTGCTAAGGCTATTGTGAAGGGTGCTAAGAGTCTGAAGAATATGTTACGGATGTTTAGTAAGTTCTATGTACATGCTATAAATTTCAACAAATCAGGTACAGATTTTATCCTTAAAACAAATTATTAGTCAGATTGTTAGCATCCTTAACATAAAAAAAAACTAGGACTTCGGAATAAGTACTTAGGTGTGCCACTGTTGATTCATAAGAACTAGGTAGAAACTTTTAGCCATCTTATGGAAAATTTCGATAAAATATTAACAACTTGTAAAGGAAAACATTTTAACCAACCTGGTAAATTTTTTTTTTGATTCAGTATGTTCTAGGAACTATGGCTTCATACCATTTAGCGGAGTTTCTGATGCCCAAAAAACTGACTGACATGATAAATGCTATACAAACGTAGGGTTTGGTGGAACAAAAAAGGTTCAACAAGAGGTTTATACTTAAGAAACTGGGATAATGTTACTAAGCCAATAGTCTTAAGTGGGTTAAACATCAAAAAAACAGAACACTTAAATTCTGCTTTGTTAGCTAAGTTAGCATGGAGACTAGTTACAGAACAAGATGCTTTGTCGACAAGGATTTATAAGGAAAAATATTTTCCTAATAGTAATCACCTACACTCTGTCAATGAAGACTTTGTTTCTTGGATCTGGAAAAGGGTTTGTAGAGGCCTAGAGATTATTAGGAAACAGTACTGTTGGGAAATTGGTGACAATGAATCGAGTGAAATCTGGAATGACAGATGAGCTTTGAATAGAACTGGTTTATTAGATTCCAGTAATGCATCTTCTAACATGAAATTCGTTAGTTAGCTAATATTACCAAATGAATGCAAATGGAATGTGGATCTGTTAAATTCTTTGTTTGACAGGGATACAATGCGAGATATTTGTGACATAAAAGTTCATGTTTCTGGTTCTGATATTTTGAGATGGAAATCAGCCCATAATGGGATTTTTAGTGTTTAATCCGCTTATAGAGTCATTATAAATGATGTGTATGGGAATGGACAGCCTGATTTTGCATGGAGAGATCTTTGGAAGCTTGATATGCCACAAAAAAACTAAATTTTTTGTATGGAAATGTGTCAATGACTGTCTACCTGTTAGACAGAAACTTGCTAGGTATGTGGTGGATATAGACACTAAGTGTCCTCTTAGTGGAGATGGAATTAAAACTTCTTATCACTTGTTAGTTGACTGTCAAGTCACAAAAGATTTTCTTTGTGTCGTTAATCCTAATTTTGCATGTGTTGTGGGAAATAGGCAGTTGAAGGAATGTATTGCAGATTGGTTTAATAGAACACCAACATATACAAATAATCAAAATAACTTTATAACTCTTATGGATTTTGTTTTATAGCATGCATGGAAACTTAGGTGTGTATCGGTTTTTGATAACGATGTGATACAAGTTGATTTATTTGTTAGGCAAGTTAACAGTGTTGTAAATGATTGGAAAAGTAATTCAGTCAGAAGAAGAGTAAGTAATCTGTCCAATGGACATGCTCGGACCATTATACCGTGGGTACTTCCAGATAGTAATTTTGTAAAAGTTAATTTTGATGCATCCTTTACGAAGGAAAACAAAAATATATGGGTATAAGACAAACTATGTTTTATGATACAACGGATTATAGAGGAGCAATATCAATACTGGGAATAGCTCAAGATGAGGAGCAAGCAGCGGCCTTAGCAGCACTGTAGGAAATTAAGTGGGCTAAGAGGGTTGCAGTGAAGTGTTTGCATTTGGAAGGAGACTGTCAGAATGTAGTTAAAGAAATAAATGTTGGTGTTGGGTCAATTAGATGGACAAATAACAGTGTCATCTCTGATTGTAAAGAGATGTTAAGAAAATTTCAAGTATGGAAATATACTTATGTATGAGTCAAATGAAATCGGAAATTGTCTAGCGAAAGCTGCTAGAACAAGTAGAGTGTCGGAATCACTAGTCTCAAATTTCCCCGTATGGTTTAAAACTCTCATTAGAGAGAGACTAGATGTAATCGTTTGGATTTTATCACAATAAAATCTCATTTCTTTTTTTTTAAAAATAGTATCAATTATTTAGAGGTGGTAATGTAATAAATTAAACCCTATCCCCTTTTTCTTTCTCTCCTTTCCCCTTATTTATAAGAAAACAAACCCTGACCTCCATTAACATCTTGCTCAGATTTAGTCTTTTTTGGATCAGATCTGAGCAAGATTTCTTCTCTTTTTAAGTTTTAATAGGTAGGTTTTGAATAAAACTAATTTTTATAGAACGCGAAATTGGGGGATAAAAAAACTAATTGGGGGATAGAGGAAAAAGACAAAAGCTGGATCCAAATATCAAATCAGGGTCACCCCTTATCTAAGTATTTTTTTAAATCCTAATCTACCCCTCACTAATCAGGTTTAGTGGTTAATAATAATTAGTAAAAATCTTAAGTATTTGTTAAATGATTAGTGTGTATTTGTATTTGTATTTGTATCTGGGTGAATGAGATGAGAGTAGAAAGATGGAATTTTTTTTTGAGAGGGAACTTTTTTTGGTGAAAGTGAAGGACGATTGTGAAGAGAGAATTGCTGCTAAAAGGGGTTGAAAATTTAATTTTTTTTCTTTGAATCCACCATTGTTGCAGCTGAAATAACTCGGTGCCGGCATTGTATTCAACCGAAAAAACCATGCCGGCATTTGTTGGAAATTTTCATAAATGTTTGCCACTATCCTGGGGGTCCGGGGGGTGGGGTGGGGTGGGGGTAGCCCCAACGAGACTTTGTCTCGTTACAAAATTTTCTTGTTTTGATCTTCAAAACCTAAATTTTTTGGTTTTAATCAGTCCACTTCCGACATAGTCAGTTAATTCTCGAGCATGCCGGTATCTAGCATAGTATGTTGCTTAAATTTCTATGCCGTCACATGATGAAAAGTATCCAGGAAACTTCAAATTTTTTTCACTAGACTACCGGTATTGATAGATTTCTATCGAGCATGCCGACACTCAGTTCCGGCATTGAATGTTAGTTACCAAGTATGCCGACACCATTTTCCGGCATGATCTTCATCAATTCCGGCATGATATTCATCACTTCCGGCGATGTAATTTTTTTTTATTTCCGACATGGTCTTCATCACTACCGGCATGCTCTTCATCTATGCTGACATGGTTTTCATCACTACCGGCATGGTCTTCATCTATGCCGACATTGGTCTTCATCACTTCCAGCATGTCTTCATCACTTCCGGCATGGTCTTCATCAATACCGTCATGGTATTCATCACTACCGGCATGGTCCTCATCGCTTCTGAATGATAAAAAAACAAAATCGTTTTCAAGGGAGTGGGGAAATGGGGAAAGTTTAAAAGGAAAGAGAATTTGAAAGGGAGTGGGAAAAATTTAGAGTTTGAAAGGGAGTGGGGAAAACTCTAATTTGAAAGGGAGTGGGATAAATGGGGGATATGATTTTGTTTTTTGATTTTAAATTTTTTGATTTTTATTTTGAGCAAAGGGTATTTTAGTATTTTCATACCCAAAAATCACCCCTTAGCACACACAATGGGTTGGGGGAAGTAATCAATATCCCCCAATTAGTTTTTTTATCCCCCAATTTCGCGTTCTTTTTATATTGGTTTTTTTTATGTCTTTCGACATATTTCTTCGCTGTTTGGAGCGAATTTTCTTCGCCATTTAGGGCGATTTTTTCTTCGCTTTGAGGACGATTTATTCTAACCTTGATCGCTGGTTCGTGACTTGCTATTCTCGATTCAAAAACATCGATGTTTCAACACAATATCTCTTGAATCCCCATATTCAATCGAAGAGATTTAGGGCATCCAGGTACGTTCAGATTTACAAAATTATGGGCAAATTATTCCTTTCTTGTAGGAGCATTTCTTATTCAAGAAGATAAAAATCAGATTAAAATATTATTATTCTTCCCTATATACAGAAATTGGATATCATTGCAGTTTACGGTTCTTTCTCTTCGCGATTTACTTGTAATTGATATTTTTATTTGTATTAGGATTTTGATTATCTTGTATTTTGATTTTTTCTTATATTTTGATGTTTTTGTTATTTTTGTAAGTGATCGTGCAATCATGATTTTGACAAGAATAAATCAAAATTTGTTGATCGAACCAAAAAAGAAAAAAAAAATATTTTATGCTGGGAGGTTTCGCGAAAAAGAATGACACATAAGGTACTCTTTTTTGAAATTACGTTAAAGTCCCTCCATAAACCCAGAAACACATCACCCGCCCCATTCATCCAAGAAAGCTTCTTTGTGACGCTACCATTCTCGTTCTGCCGCGTAAGACTTACCGAAGTCTATAGAGAGAGAGAGAAAGAGAGAAATAAAAGAGAAAAAACACACACAATAAAATCCCCAAACTTTTTCTAATGCGTTCTTCTTCATCGATTACGAATATTCATGGGGGATCAGAAAAACCCTAATAATCACGAATCCTCTATTTCACCACTACTTCCACCTGGTATTAGATTTTATCCAACTGAACATCAGCTCTTATCATTCTATCTATACAATAAAAACAACAATCAAAACCCTAATTTATCATTAATCCCTTCTACTTCTGGCCTGCAGAACCCCATTTTTGGCATTGATTTTATTCAAGAAATTGATTTTTATAAGTTTGATCCTTGTGATTTATCCGAGATTTCTTCTTTTTCTTATGGTCATGGCGGAACTAAGAAACATTCTTACTGTTATACTATGAGAATGGGTATTGAAGATTTGGAGAAGCGGAAAGGTAAAGGTGGGTTTTGGAAGTGTAAAGGTGCAAGAACGAATGTTATGAGTGTTGGTGGAGAGATTATTTTAGGAACTAAATGGAGTTTTGTGTTTTATAGGAGAAATCGTTCTTCTCGTTCTTCCGTTAAGACGAATTGGGTTATGATTGAGTATGCCCTAATTGATAATCGACAGGTATGAGTCAAAACCCTAATTTTTGTTATTTTTACTGTTGATTTATTTAACCCTAAATGGAGTTTTGTGTTATGGATTGTCTGTTTTATATATAAGTTGATTCTGTTGCAATGCTGGTCTTGTTTATCACTTTTAAGCTATGTTGCATAGTTAGGTATAGTTAATGGTGAACTTGGAAACAGTTTATGTAAATTGAGAGTATTTCAAACGTCTAAAGCTCTATTTTCAGTTTGTAAAAATAGTTTAAGCGGCCATGCTATGTTTAGCTGTTTTAGTAGATCAAAAATTTTAGAAATTTTGGTAATTAGTTTAACCATGGTCAAACTCAGCATGTTATGAAAGTAGAATGCAGTATATGAGCTGCTGAATCCGATCTAAGCATGTGAGTTGCTGAAAGGGCCATATGCGCGTTGTTACTCTGTAGCGTATTCGATTCTATTTATTTTCATGTCATAAAAATGAGAACCAAAGTGATTAGTTTTCAGTACATGTGTATGTCTGTTGCAGAGTGTAAGTATTAGGTACACAAAAAAATAAATAATAATCAACGTATGTTAATGCAGTACTGAACCCGGGATCTTTGCTTTTACCAACCCTGCCATTGTTTTCTAGATAATACATGCAGGAGAGGGTAATAACATATTGCATCTCTTGTCATTTGATCTTGAGTTGTTCATTATGGACAGGATGCTTTTGTTCTGTGTCGAGTGTTTCTGAAATCTGCAAGGAAAAACAGAGTTGAACATGTCCCTCGCCCTTATGGTGACAACATTGCTACAACGCACAACATTCTTACTGATGCTCCTTCTAAAAAGCTTGATATACCGGTATTATCTGCCAGTGGAAAGGTTGTTGCGCATGAGGACAGATTTGTTCCCAAAGATGAAATTGAGACGTGTCCATCAAAATTGACTCGTGAGCTGAATGATGTGATTAGTTCCCAGCAAGTTTCAGATGGCGGATCTGGGTCACCAGTGGGTACTCCTCGGGCGAACAACCTAGTAAGATCTATTACATTTTTCTGTTTCCTACAGTACATTCAACATTTTATGATCCTCACTAGTTTCAAACAACATTGTTAATAAATTTCGTACTTCCTCCTAAAGGACTGTTATTTACTATATGAGTTTGAATGTTTATTCTCACAATCGTGGTTGTAGTTCTTTAAATGGTACTTTCCTATATTTGTGTAAATTCCGTAATAGGCTCTTAGTTAGGAAGCAAGATACAGTTAAAGGGTTTTGATTCAGTTGTGGGATTGTGCTTCTCATGGTTGGGGCCTAAACTTTAAACGATATAATGGTCTTCTGTTTTTGGAAGAAGGGGTAGGTTTGTCTTCATAGTCACTTGTAGTCTTGTAGATCTATCTTGTATATTTAGGCATCGAGTGACATCTTAAGTACATTTTAGGAAAAAGGGTTTGTCTTCATAGTCACTTGTAGTCTTGTAGATCTATCTCGTGCATTTTTTAGGCATCTAGTGACATCATGTTCAAGTAATGTTGAAGATTTGGCAGCTTTCTTGTGTCTGGAGCTTCTCATTTTTGATACTAAGATCTATGCTGTGTCATTTTGGTTAATCTATTGTTTGAGTATCTTATTATGTAATGAATGATATGCAGGTGAAATTGTCGGATGGGATTATTGGTGGTGGCATCATCTCCTATGATGCTATGGTGGACAAGTTTTGTACAGATCCAACAATTTTCGAGGGTGATTTCTTAGAATTGGATGATTTGTTGTCCCCCCTTGAGGATGTTGATGCTTCAGGTTAAAGGCGGCTGAGAACTCTTTATGAAGAGATACATGGAAATCCTTCGTTTGATAATTTGACTAAATTATTGCTTATGACCTCTGTCTTAGTGTGGGATTAAAAAAGGGAAAGAGCATCAAAGGGATGCGAGAATAAAACTCAGAATGATAATAAGGAGTAGGAAGACTTTACTTCCAATTTTGCAGTGTACAATGGGGTCTTGGCAGATTCTGTGCACATAGAAAGGTAATTCATTACCTGATATCAAGTCATATCCCAATGTGATTTTCTGTGGGTATTGAAGAATATCTCTGTACATTATTACTATGCTGGCGTTTTCAAGCTTTGTATCGATCTGTCTCTGTGCAATGTAACAGGGCACATTGCTGCATTCGGGGACGCTAGGAGATTCAAACTACTGATTTGCCAGAGAAATACACGATTAAAAGGCAATACCTATTTGCCTTACATCACCACTTCTGACTTCGGTTGAAACCTGGCCACTTTCTGTATGGCGGGGGCAGTTTTATTTTATTTTTTTTGATGCAAAAAGTTGATTTATTAAGTTAAATAGACAAATTACATCTTGTAATATCCCCCTGTATCCAGGATTCAATATCAGGAGGGAAATTATCATGCTTCAAAAAAAAAAAAGAGGGAAATTATCCAATATTTAAAAGTACCAGAACTTCTGCACTTCTTAGCCACCAATTCTGCCACTCCATTCTTAGTATTGATTTGCAGACAAAATAATCTTGGCTTTGAAATGAAAACTTAATGTCTAAGACTTAACCAGTGAACATAGGAAGCTTCCTCCATTATTGACTTAACTAAAACTTCACTGTCTTGCTTGAAAATAACTTTTGAAAAGTTTTTTGATATTGCCCACTTCTCAGCTTCATGCATTGCAAGGCATTACAGGCTTAACTTCTTGGTCCTTGATCATTCCTCCATTGAACAATTTCCTTTTAGCTCCATAGCATTGACCTGCAAAATTTCGAGCTATTAGTCATACGCCTCATGTAATATTCTCCTTGAGAAAAGAAGCATCCATGGTAATTTTGATGTAATCTCCAACAGGGGGATCCCAGTTTTGAGGCTGCTCCTGTAAACTAGTAGCACTGTTAGATACAACAGAAACATTGTTCCTGCAACTATCAAGTAAAGACATAATGAAATTCATGTTTGGCTTTTTCCTTTGAATCATAACTGTGCATCTATCTTTACGTATGGACCAGATAGTGATCATAAGTAAATACATGAAATGCACATTATCAACGGAATGAGTTGTAGAATTAGAAACATTTGGAGTAAACCAACTAAGAATCCATGCAAACTCTTAATATTGCTAACATTCACATTTACTCCAAGACAAATAGACCTAGCATAGGGGCAATCTAGAAATATATGCTCAGCAGTTTCAAAAGTAGCATCATAAACACTACAATGCACTTCAATGCCCTGTTTGTACGTAGCAAGTTTATCCCTAGTAGGAACTATGTCCTTAAGACATTTCCACACAAAAAGTTAAAGACATTTCCACACAAAAAGTTTAACTTTATGAGGAAGTTTACGTTCCCACAGAGCTTTCGAAATATTACTGCCTACCTGCTGAGTACCTGAGGAAACAGTAACATAATTGTTAAGTACTTTATAAGCACTTTTGACAGTAAAAACACCTTTCCTATCATGAATTTGCATAGAGACAATTTTATCTGCAGAGTTCCTCTCAAAAGTAGCATAAACTAGTTGCACATTCCACGATCTAGTTCCCGGCAAAAACAACTCATGAACATATACAAGATCAGAAGCACTATTTGAGTTAGGCATAGGTTCAGGGAGATGATCTAGACCCACTACCCATTTATCAAGCCAAATCCTGATTTTGGTACCACATCTAACAGACCAAAAAGTATTCTCATTAATGGTCTGTATCTGCCTATATGTACCTTTCCAGACCCAAGAACTTTTGTCATTAAGTTTCTCCAAATGAAGATGATTAGTAGTCTTAAAATACTTGACTTCTAAAATCTGGACATATAAATCATTAGAGTTAGAGCAAATTTTCCAGGCAATTTTGCTTATAAGAGCTTTATTAAAAATTTCCATATTTCTAAAGGCTAAGCCTCCTAATTCCTTTGGCTTTTGAAGATTAGTTCAACCTACAAATTTAATGCCCTTATTTGCTTTATGACCCCACCATAAATTTCTTTGTGAAGTGTCAAGTTTATCTATAATAGTACTAGGAATCTTAAAACAACCCATCTGGTATGTTGGAAGGGAATTCAGATTAGACTTAATCAATATAGTTCTACCAGCTTGGTTCAAAGTAACACCAAACCAGTTGTTTAGTCTAGCCTCAAATAATTGGGCTAGAGGTTCAAAAGATCTAACTTTAGAATGACCTAACAGAAGAGGGGCACCTAGATATGTTTCTGAGTCACCAACAATATTCATGTTAAGCTCTTTTGCCAAGTCTTCACAATCAACAAGATTTAAGTTGCTACTAAAATAAACACAGGATTTACCAAAGTTGAGAGTATGATCAGAGAGTTTGCCAAAATCATTCAGAATGTTTAGGATACCGGTAATGTTCTTCATATCAGCTTTTGCAAAAATGTGAATGTCATCTGCAAATAAAAGATGTGAAACAGAAGGAGCTCTTTTTTTTTTTTTTTTTGCTGAATCACACATTTTTATTAATAGAATGGCAAAAACCAAAACAAAAGTTTAAAATGACTAAAGAGACTGACCAAGTTATTACAAGACTAAAAGGACTAACTCAGACAAAGATAAAATGTAAAACTATAAGAAAAGCTAGACTTTTAGATTAGCATAAGCTAAAATAAGTTACTCCTGGCAGTTCAATTCTCTTTAGAAATGGAGGTCTTCCCATGTGAATGATCCTTTCTCCTGCATACAAATTTGCTCCCCCTTTTGCCAATGTATTTGCTGTGAATTTTATCTCCTTTAAGCACTAAATGAATTTAACTTCATCAAACTTCTTACTTACTTTTAGCCATCTTGCTTTAATGTACCAAGGCATTTCACTGCTTTTAAAACATTCAATGGCAGTGAGTGAGTCTGACTGAATGATTATCTTGGTGCATTCTAGGTAAGCGGCCCATTCAAGTGCACAAATCACAGCATATTCTCCTGCAATGGAAGATAGAGCAACACCAATTCCACCTGTAAGAGTGCCAATTACCTAACTGTTGCAGTTCTTAGCAATAACTCCAATACCTGCATTCCCTGGATCTCCAAATGATATTCCAGCACAACAAAATAAAGAAAAACCATCTGCAGGAGAAAACCAGAAGGACTCTTTGATGCAGTTAAACTTTATGTTTCTGTCACCAATTTTGAAGAAAGTTAATACTTGAGAATCATAGTCTTGACTCCATTTATTTCCTTTCATTCTGTGGATTCCTTCCTGTACTATTTTATATATTCTGCATTTAAAACTATTACTAGGAGGCTTCACTTCTTCAAATAATTGTTGATTTTTTTGAAACCACAGTTCTCTCACGGTTGCACAGGCAGCTGTCATCCATATTTCTTTTATGATGGGACTTTTATTCTTGTCAGCTACACAAATGTCTTCAAAAGAGTTTGGATTTTTGAATCCAAAAATTGATCCCATCCAAGACTATATTTCCAAACAGAATCTGCATTTCCATAATGTATGATTCATGTTATCCTGTTCTTCTTGACAAATGCAGCATCTAGAAACTATATCATAGCCTATCTTTCTCATTTCCTCATCATCCATATATACTCCCTGCTGAAGCTTCCAAATGTTGCTAGCAATACTTGGGTGCAGAAATAGTTTCCAAATGTAAGTTGGCCATGCAAGATTTGGCTCTTTTTCCCTTACCCTCTCAACCGCAGCTGAAGTTACAAAATTTCCACTTTTGTGTCCAGTCCATATTAGCTTATCTTTACCACCATTAATGTCAGGTAAGCATGCATTGGATATGAATGGTTGCAGTTCAGTAGGTATGCACCAAGAATTGCCATTCATCAAGTTTGCAACTTTCATACCAATATTTTTTTGAACAAATTCAGAGAAACCAATTTGGTCTACTAGAGGTGATTCTCCAATCCAAGTATCAAACCAAACTGATATTTTGGTTCCATCTCCTATACTCCACCTTATATCTTCTTTTAAGTAATTCCATGCCCATTTCAAACCCTTCCATATAGATGATTGTTTCCATGTGGTGATCCACTGTCCTTGTTTATCTTTAAACTTGGAAGATAATAAAAAAGCCCATTCTTCCTGTGAATTAATAATTTTCCACAACATATTCATGAGCAACACTTTATTTATCACCTCAAGCCTTTTAATCCCAAGACCACCCTCCTTGTATGGAGTACACACTCTCTTCCATGACATTATTTTAAACTTTTTTTTTTCTCCATCACCAGACCATAGAAAATTTCTAATGATCTTTTCACAAGTCTTGATAACAGAAGATGGTCATTTGTAGACAACCATTGCATATATTGGAATGCTACACAAGACTGATTTGACTAGAATTACTCTGTCTGGAATGAAAGTAGTTTACCTTACCAAGCAGCTAATTTGCTTTGAAGTTGTTCCACCATAGGCCACACCATTTCTGAAGTAACTCTTCTTGGAGCTAGGATGACACCCAAATATTTTTCTGGAAAATGTGATAACTCCATATTAACCACTTCACTTATCTGTTGTTTCCTTGTAGCTGTAACACCATCCACAAAGCACTTACTTTTGTTTTTGTTGATTACTTGTCCTGAACTGAGTTGATACTCATCCAAAAAAGATAATAAATTCTTTAAGCTTCTTTTTGATCCATTACAAAAAATGAACACATCATCTGCAAAAAAACAGATGAGTAGGATGTATACCATTTTTGACCACCATAGGAAGAATTTTGCCATTGGCAACTAATTGTAATATTTTTCTGCTTAACACATCTTTCATCAACACAAATAATATTGGAGATAATGGATCTCCCTGCCTCAATCCCCTCCCCACTGAAAAAAAATCCACATGGACCACCATTCACCATGACTGATATTCTTGCTGATTGAAATAAAGTCATCAACCAATCACACCAGGAAGAAGAAAAGCCATATTTCTTTAATACTTTCATAAGAAATTCCCAGCTGACAGAATCATATGCTTCAGAAATATTCAATTTGAGACCTACATTTCCTCATCTTCTTTTTACCTTCATTTCATTCACCAGTTCAGATGCAAGTAATACTTGTTCTTGTATGCTTATTCCTTTTATATAGGCTGACTGTTGTGGAGATATTAACTTCACCATAAGACTACTCATCCTTGTAGTAATAATCTTAGTAAAGATTTTAAATACTACATTACTCAATCCTATAGGCCTAAATTGATTTGCAGTTCTTGCTCCTTGTGTTTTAGGTAACAACACTAAGAAACTAGAATTCATACCTTTAGGAATGAATTTCCCCCTCCAGCAGAATTGAATTGCATCCACCAAGTCTTTTTGTATTATTTCCCAGCAACTCCTGTAAAAATTTCAGAGAAACCATCTGGTTCTGGAGAACTTTCAGGATCCATGCCAAATATTATTGCTTTTATTTCCTCTGCACTAGGAATGGCATCCAAACTTTTTTGATCTTCTTCATTAACCAACTGAGGAACTACTTCTAATAACTCTTCTTTAATATTGACACTCTGCTTTTCAAACTTTTTTTGAAAATGATGTACTAATGCATCAGCAATTTGTGATTGATCTGAAATTACATTGCCTTCAGTATCTTCCAATTCACTGATTAAATTACTTTAAGACCTTATTTTCAAATTAGTATGAAAAAAACTTGTATTGGCTGCTCCTTCTTTTATCCACTTAACTCTTGACATCTGTCTCATTAGTGTATTAAGTTGCACTTCCCTACTTGCATGCTCATTTTGTGCCTTAACTAAACATCCAATGCAGCAGAATCAAATGGATCATTATCTGAAACTTGCATAGCTTCCATGACTTTTACTTCAGCTTCTTTAAGTTTGACTTGTACATTTCCAAATACTCCAATTCCAGTCATTTAGATTTCTTTTTAACTCTTTCAATTTCTGCATAAAGGTGAAGGCAGGATCACCAGCTATATCAGTGAACCAACTTTCTTTAACCACAAATAGAAATTCAAGATGACTAATCCACATCTTCTGAAATTTCCTGGGCACATTTTTTGGCTTTGGAATATTGGCACAACCTCCCAACAAAGGAGAATGATCTGAGACAATTCTTAGCCCTACTTTATACCCTCAATCTTCATATCTCTGCAACCATTTTTGATTAAACACTACTCTGTCTAATGTACATAATATTCTTTTCTTCCCTTGTTGACAATTAGACCAAGAATACTGCATTCCTGTTTTTGGAGCTTGAAGTAGTTCACATTTATTTAAACACTCACTGAATTCCAACATTTAAGTTCTATTAGGAGACCTTCCACCAACTTTTTCATCTGGAGATAATATAGCATTAAAATCACCTAAAATAATCCAAGGCCTATTAAGATTATTTATCATCTCCATCTCTGACCAAAGAAATCTTCTTTGAATTATCTTCACATGAGCATGAACTCCATAAGCAAGTACATCTCCTACACTTATAGTAACCATTTGACTTGACATTGATATCACTGTAGGTTGAGTTATTTTTTTATTCCAAAAAAGCCATATATTGCCTTTATTCTCTGAAGTGGAGTTAAGAATAATCATTCTCTGCATCCCTGGGAGATTTAACTTATTGCAAAATGAAGTTCTACAATAAATTTTTGGTTCTGCTATCCATACCAAAGAAGGGCTAAATTGATTTACCAGAGACCATAATTTGTCTTGAACCCTTTTTATTCTAAGGCCTCTGATATTCCAATATGCAATCTTCATTGTTTAGATGAGGGGTTTTTGGTACCCCTTTTATCCTGATTCTTTCTAAAGTTATACTTGTTGTTGAATGGAACCTATTTAACACCATTTGTATTATCTGTTGGACTAATTGAGGAAGAAGTTGAAGTTACCATTTCTTTTTCAACCACCTTTGCCCAAGATGTAACTTGTACTACTTCATTTGTGACTTTTCCATTAGAACCATTCACAAATTTGACAGTACTATTTTGCAAATTATTTTCTTCAGCTATCTTGAGTAATTTTGGCACTTCAATTATAACTGTCTGATCATCTTTTCCAACTTCCATACTCTGAGTTTGATTATTGTCTTTTTTAGATGCTTTGCCTGAACCTGCATCAACAAATTTAACTACACTGTCCATTTCAGTGACATCAGTACTTTGAATCTGTTTTTGAGGTTCCATTTCTGCCAAGATTTCCTCATCAACACTTATAACATCATCTTCTTTTTGTTCAATTTGACTAAGAGCATTAAATCTTCCACCATTTATGTTTACTAATATTGAGTTGCTAGTAGATTGAAAATTAGAAGGTGTGAAAAATATTGGAAATTATAGCATCTTCTTCAAGAAATTGATTACCTGTAGCATTGGATGTACTACTTTGCTTCCTTTCTAGAAGGAGCTCTTCTAGATACCTTGATACCTGCAATTTATCTGTTAGTCTCAACAAGACTTAATTTTCTATAGAGAAATTCCATTGCAATGATAAAAAGATAAGGAGATATTAGATATCTTTGTCTTCCTCTTGAGGGTATATATTCTTGACAAGGGGAACCATTTAACAAAACACTTATGCTTGTTATGGAGATGCATTGCTGAATTAAATTACAAAATTCCATACTAAAACCAAACTGAGATAGGATTTTAATGAGAAAAGGCCATTCTAATTTATCAAAGGCTTTAGAAAGGTCTAACTTTAAAGCCACAGTACCTCCAATACCTTCTTTTTGTTTCATAGTATGAATGATCTTATGTGCAATGATAATATTATCATGAATAGCTCTCCATGGCACAAAAGCAGCTTGATAAGGAGAAATTAGTTTCTTCAAAAAAGGTTCGATCCTATTAGCTAGGATTTTAGAAACAATCTTATAAGAGACATTTCAAAGACCTATTGGTCTAAATTCAGATGGTTTCTTTGGATCTTTCACCTTGGGAATGAGACTTATATAAGTCTTGTTCAGTTCTTTAGGTAAGTAACCAGAGATAAAAAAATTGTTGGACTACATCAACCACATCCTTACCCACAATAGCCCATTGAGATTGGTAAAATCCAGCTTGGAAACCATCATGACCTGATGAGCTCCAAGCTGGCATAGATTTAACAACACTAGCAATTTTATCAGCAGAAGGAACAACAATCAAATTAACATTATGATCATCAGTAATGACAGTAGGAATAACTTCAAAATCATTATCAGGCAAAACAGGATTACTAGAACAAGCAATGGAGCTAAAATGATTAGTAATTAGGGTACTAATATTATCCCTTTCTTTATACCCACTAAGGGAAAAATATACATTGACGACTCCTGACAAAGGTTGTATTAGACCTACAACTACTCTTTTCTATGGGTTGTGGAAGGGGTTAGTGTGTGTAGAAGGTCCGCGATTTACTACGACTATCAGCTAAAAGTCGTAAACGTAGTTGTGATTCAAGTTTGGACTACCTTTTGCTTCATTTGTGATTCTCTTTCGATTTTTTTTTTTGAAAGCCTAACACAATTCTTATTTATATTGTAAGACTTGATTTCACAACCTTCAATTTGTGTCATAAAATTCTATAGCACAACTTCCCTAATAGTTGTGAATAGTACTATTACTACACTTGTTAGAGTGGTTGAAGAATCTTATACAACTGTTATTTATATTGTTATACTTTCTTTCACAACCTTTGTCTAACGTAGACATAATCTCTAATACAACGTCCTTAATGGTTGTAACATTTGGAGTAACAACTTCTGTTTTCAGTAGATGGACGTGTAACTATAAATTTTGTTAGAAGTTGTGCATAAAACTGTTTTGAGAAAAAAATTAGAGCTGAAACCGAATTTCCAAAAGTATTTCACATTCACATTAACCTGCCAGTGGAACACATTTACATTCATTCAAGTTAACCTGCCAGTGTTAAACACACACACATTCAAAAAATGGTAGTGATATAGATGTTTGTTACCAAAAGTTAAGTTTCATGAACACGCTCCAAAAAGATTATGAAGATTAAGATTCCTATGAGAATACTATTCGACATCATCACTCACATACTTGAACTATGAAGTCGGCCTGTAGATATGAGCATCATCCACATGGGGAGTAATCACACACACAATGTAGGCTCATCAGTTCAAAAAAGTACTTGCAAGGTCATCAGTCCGACAAAGATCCTAAACCTTCACCCTGCAAATGCAAACCAAATGCAAAAATTTAACAAGGCAATACATTCCATTATAACAAATAGTTAACATGTTATAATTAGGTGAAGATCTTAAGTTTTCCGTTGCCAACACATATCTTAGAAAATAGTTACCATAGTTGTTACAAGGAAAGTACAATAAATAACAAGAATTGCTAACACATATCATATCCAATTATAAGTCTCACCTTAAGTTTTTGTTTTTGATGTCGTAACTTCATCAAGTCTCCATGAAGTATCAATTGACATTCCGTAGAAAAATTGAGAATATCTCGGCACCAAGGCGCAACGACAGACAATATATGTATTGGAGCTGCGTCTCTTGAACGCATAGGAGATTGTAAACCAGATCTCTGCCATTTGAAAACAATGTAAGCTAAGTTGCAAAACCACTGATTTAGGTGGTGGAGGGACCACAGTTAGATTTTCCAATAATTTGCATAAAAACATTAGTTCATGATACAAAGTTGCACAAAAAGTTATACCTTGTAGTTAAGTTTGGCTGTTCTTCAAGTGCTTTGCTTGTAATCTCCGAAATAGAGTCAATAGGCATTGTGCCTTCAAGATCAGGATATATGGATGCAGAAATTCTCCAAAAAGGGGCAGACTCGCCCATATTCTCCCATATCAAAGCGATCTATATAGGAGGCAAGAATTTAAAAAATGGTGCTTACAAAACTTGTTCAACCTGAACGCTTGTAAAATTACATAAAAACATAACCTTTCCAGTTGTTGCTAGTTCTTTTATCCCGAACTTGTTGAAGTTTATCTGAACGACAACCATTTTACTTGGATGTCCAATTACCTGAAATTGGCACCAAACCACTTTAGCCAATTGAGGTCTCAATACAAACAAACAAACAAACAAACAAAGAAATTTTTTATTCTCAAAATATCTTCTTTTCTTTTTACCAATATAAACGAAGAGAAAAAAACTAACTAAAAGATGGAGCACTACGTAAAAGAACATTACATTACTGGTGTCAGTACCATTACAACAACATTCCAAGTAACTGCATCCAAGCCGATTATTATTCTGAATACAATTTAAGATCCAAAGCCAACCCTTACTAAATAACTGTCACCACATAATTCCAAAAACTTAGATTTTTTAAGCCTAACAAATAACAACATCATAACTCAAAAGTCCAAAACAAATATGGGAAACAAAAGAAGCAAACTTATGAAATCTATAAAGGCTACACAACAACCAACAAATGGATTTTCGGAAATGCATTACGTGAAGAAACTGGATTGAACCTTACCATAAGGAAAAAGATTTAATAATGACAAGCAATGAAACGGTAAACACAAATTTTAAGTGACTACCTTGGCTTCCACAAGATTACCATGAAAGTCCTCCAATGAAACAATGGTACTCCACCGGTTCAGACATGTACTGAACTGCAAATTTAGACAGCAGGATACATCACAAAAGGAAAAATGAACATCGAACAAGACCAAATTGTACATGAAGTTTTGACAGCTGGTCATATATTTTACGTTAGCATGCTCAGAAGTTAATCCAAATATGATCAGATAGTGCAAAGTTACCACAGGATAGACTCATATTGAGAAAACTATATAAATTGGACTCAAAGAATAAAACCAGCTATAACAGAATAATGCCTATGAACCCTAAGAACACAATCCCAGCCCTAAAAACTGATGTGCCTTCATGGCGTCATCTAATAAAAAGTAGATACTAATTCTTAACTCGAAACTTGTTTGTACGAAATGTGCACACCAAAGTACATATAAAGCAATACAATATGGTAAACACATCAATATCATGTACCCCTAATTATTCTCTTTCACACACTAGTTTATATCTTCAACTTGTAAAATGTTTAAGGAATTGAGTTACCCAATGTTTCTATCTCTGACCCTCCCTCCCCACCCACACTTACAAACATACTTATTAGTCTAACAAAATCCTAATTCTCTTAGTAATTCACATAAAAATTAGCAAAAATATTTGAAACCCTAACAAGCAAACCTTAATACCCAAAAAGTATAAAGACGTTACCTTGATAAGGATGGTATCACCACAAAATATTTGTAAGTTTCCATGGTCATCGCTCATTGTTTCATCAACATCATGTTAATTTGCAGCTTTCATTCAATCCGGAATAGCTAGGTGCACCATATTTTACCAATAAAGTATAACGTCGTCAGCTTACTATAGAAAAAAGATGCAAATAGGCATAGAGATATCAACATTGTATGACATTCTTTAGCTCAGAAAAGAAGCTGTAGTTCTCAATTAGCTGAAGATTTTTCAATACTTACAACTTCGCTTGAAAGTTTAGGTAACATTAGCAAACTCGGTTGCTTTACTTATCCTTACAAAGAAGATCTAGCCAACAAACATAAAAACCAAAAATTAGTGAATCAAATCTAAACATCCAGTAAGCTGATGACTTAAAATCCTGAAATTGAAAATAGAAAGGGTTTCTCTATAAGTCAAATACAACAAAACACTAAAACTTAAAATCAATTACGCTCAAAAACTTAAAACCAAACTGATAAAAAGGTGAAATAACTCAGGAGATAAAGGGTGTCCATGGGTTTTTTCAAACTGATAAAGGGATAGATCTGATTTTGTATTATCAATAAATCACACCAATTGATTCAAAAATCCCAAAATAAATCTAATCAATTCACAAATTTCCAATCTACTTCAAACCTAACCACGAACACTGACGAAAAATGTACCAGATCTACCCATAAACGCATCAAAATCAATAAATAAACCTCATCAATAAAGAGATTATTACTAGAGATTGAACTTTGACTCTGTAATCCTGAGATTTCAAAAACAATTCCATCTTAAATTCCTTAAAAAATCAAATTTAATGAGCTAGATGAAACAAGGAAGAAATTGATCTACTACTAACTTTTTTTATAGAGAGAAGGGGTTTAGGGTGGTAAGTAAATAACGAAAGTAATGAATGCAGGTGGAGAAATTTTTGTGTATTAGGGTTTTTTCCTGAGGGAGGCGGAAGTTTTGAGAGGTCAGAGACGAAGATATGAGAGGAAAATGAAGTAAAGTGTGAGAAATTTCTTTTGATCTTTTGTACACCAATCTTTGAACGATGATAAAGGATGGTCATAGGGATATCTGTGGACGGTAGAGATTTGATTTAAGAGTGTCATACGGATGAACGCAAGTGTGTTTTCTTTGTGCTTTCTCTTTGTGCTTTCTTTATGTGCTTCCGATTTGAATTTCGACTAGTCACATAGGTAATGAAGTAATTTTGACTAGTCATACAGGTAATGAAGTAATTTAGTTCACACTGGTAGACCCAGGTTATAAGATTACTAGAGATGGACCACGAAACTCCGGATGGGTTCTGACTTCAAACTTCAAATATGGTATAACGACATACAAACGACGAACCAAAAAGCTCCGGAAGGGTTATGACTTCAAACTTAGCATGATATATCATCGAAATCGATAAATATGAAGCTTTGTGTCGATTCGAACTTCAAATGTGGTATAACGACATACAAACTATAAACCACGAAGCTCCGGGAGGGTTATGACTTCAAACTTAGCATGATACATCATCGAAATTGATAAACATAAAGTTCAGTGTCGATTTGAACTTCAAATTCGGTATAACGACAAACAAACTAAGAACCACGAAGCTCCTGAAGGGTTCTGACTTCAAACTTAGCATGATACTTCATCGAAATCGATAAATATGAAGCTCAGTGTCGATTCATAATTCAAATGTAGTATAACGACATACAAACTATGAACCAAGAAGCTCTTGGAGGGTTCTAACTTCAAATTTAACATGATACATCATCGAAATCGATAAATATGAAGCTCAGTGTCGATTCGAACTTCAAATGTGGTATAACGACATACAAACTATGAACCACGAAGCTCCGGAAGGGTTCTTTGACTTCAAACTTAGCATGATACATCATCGAAATCGATAAACATAAAGTTCAGTGTCGATTCGAACTTCAAATTCGGTATAACGACAAACAAACTAAGAACCACGAAGCTCCTGAAGGGTTCTGACTTCAAACTTAGCATGATACTTCATCGAAATCGATAAATATGAAGATCAGTGTCGATTCATAATTCAAATGTAGTATAACGACATACAAACTATGAACCAAGAAGCTCCTGGAGGGTTCTAACTTCAAATTTAACATGATACATCATCGAAATCGATAAATATGAAGCTCAGTGTCGATTCGAACTTCAAATGTGGTATAACGACATACAAACTATGAACCACGAAGCTCCGGAAGGGTTCTTTGACTTCAAACTTAGCATGATACATCATCGAAATCGATAAACATACTCAGTGTCGATTCGAACTTCAAATTCGGTATAACGACAAACAAACTATGAACCATGAAGCTCCGGCAGGGTTATGACTTCAAACTTAGCATAATACATCATCGAAATCGATAAACATAAAGCTCAGTGTCGATTTGAACTTCAAATTAGGTATAACGACAAAAAAACTATAAACCACGAAGCTCCTGAAGGGTTCTGACTTCAAACTTAGCATGATACTTCATCGAAATCAATAAATATGAAGCTCAGTGTCGATTCGTACTTTAAATGTGGTATAACGACAAACAAACTATGAACCAAGAAGCACCGGGAGGGTTCTGCCTTCAAACTTAGCATGATACATCATCGAAATCAATAAATATGAAGCTCAGTGTCGATTCGAACTTCAAATTCGGTATAATGATAAACAAACTATGAACAACGAAGCTCTGGGTGGGTTCTTTCTTTAAACCTAGAGGGATACATCAAAAACGATAAATATGAAGCTCAGTGTTGATTTGAACTTCAAATCTGGTATAACGGCATACAAACTATGAACCACGAAGCTCCGGGAGGGTTTTGACTTCAAACTTAGCATGATACATCATCGAAATCGATAAATATGAAGCTCAGTGGCGATTCGAACTTCAAATGTGGTATAACGGCATACAAACTATGAACTACGAAGCTCCGAAAGGGTTTTTTGACTTCAAACTTAGCATGATACATCATCGAAATTGATAAATATGAAGCTCAGTTTCGATAGCATAGGAAGATTCCATGAAACCTTAAGCACACCCCTTTTTCGTCAACTTCGATACTGAACCTGGCTCCGAACTCGAAACCTGGCCGTGAATGGACTGCTAAAAGTCGGAAACTTCGTAAGAATGATGAATCCACCCATCTACAAGTAAGATTCCATAGGAATATTGCTCGAAACCTTAATTAAACACACTCCTTTTCGTCAACTTTGATACTGAACCTGGCTGCGAGCTCGAAACCTGGCCGCAAGTGGACTACTATAAGTCGAAAACTTTGTAAAAACGATGAATCCACCCACCTACAGGTAAGATTCCATCGGAATATTCACTGAAACCTTAAACACTCTCCTTTTCGTCAAATTCGATACTGAAACTAGCTCCGAGCTCGAAACCTGGTCGCGAGTGGACTACTATAAGTCCTTAACTTCGTAAGAACGTTGAATCAACCCATCTACAGGTAAGATTCCATCAAAGTATTCTCTGAAACCTTAAACACTCCCCTTTTCGTCAACTTTGATACTGAACCTGGATCCGAGCTCGAAACTTGGCCGCGAGTGGACTACTATAAGTCGGAAACTTCGTAAGAACGATGAATCCACCCATCTACAGGTAAGATTCCATAGGAATATTCCCCGAAACCTTAATTAAACACACCCCTTTTCGTCAACTTCGATATTAAAACTGGATCTGAAATCGAAATCTGGTCGCGAGTGGACTACTATAAGTCGAAAACTTCGTAACAACGATGAATCCACCCGTCTGCAGGTAAGATCCTATCAGAATATTCCCCAAAACATTAAACACACCCCTTTTTGAAAAAGCGAGGGTCTAACAACCACACCCAATATTTCGATTAGCAATCTGTATGGACAAACTCCAATATACTTTCAAGAGAATCAACTAGACTTAATCTTAACAAAGTATATCAAAGAGTTAATGTCTCTCTTTCTTGATTCAATTCTTACTCAAGCAAATAGTAATCCGCGAGTCTAATTGAATACAAGAGAAATCACTTGAACGGTACCAAAGACCAATGTTCAAGTATCAATCAATTTCAATCAACAACCAAAGGTCGGATTTCCAATTGATTGATTATAACGCACAACCTGTGATATTTCAATTATATAACAAAATATGATGCAGAATAGAAATAACACAGACACCAGAATTTTGTTAACGAGGAAACCGCAAATGCAGAAAAACCTCGGGACCTAGTCCAAATTGAACACACACTGTATTAAGCCGCTACAGACACTATCCTACTACAAACTAACTTCAGTCTGGACTGTAGTTGAACCCCAATCAATCTCACACTGATCCAAGGTACTGTTGCGCTCCTTACGTCTCTGATCCCAGCAGGATACTACGCACTTGATTCCCTTAGCTGATCTCACCCACAACTAAGAGTTGCTAAGACCCAAAGTCGAAGACTTTAATAAACAAATCTGTATCACAGGGAAAAGTCTACGGTAATAGATAAATCTGTCTCCCACAGAAATACCTACGAGTTTTGTTCCGTCTATTGATAAATCAAGGTGAACAGGAACCAATTGATAAACCCGACTTATATTCCCGAAGAAAAACCTAGTATTATCAATCACCTCACAATAATCTTAATCGACGCTGCGAAAGAAGATATTGTCGAATCACAAACGATGAGACGAAGATGTTTGTGACTACTTTTATATCTTGCCTATCGGAGATATTAATCTCAATACAATCGTTACGATTGTACTCAAAACGATAGAATCAGCAAGATCAGATCACACAACTACAAGAAAGTAGTATCATTCTGGCTTCACAATCCCAATGAAGTTTTTAAGTCGTTAACCTGGTTTACGAGAAGAAACCTAAGGTTAAAGGAGAATCGACTCTAGCTAATACAACTAGTATCACACGGGAGGTGTGGGGATTAGGTTTCCCAGTTACTAGAGTTCTCCCTTATATAGTCTTTCAAATCAGGGTTTGCAATCAATGTTAGCTTGGTAACAAAGCATTCAATATTCACCGTTAGATGAAAACCTGATTAGATTCAAGCTAATATCTTTCAACCGTTGGATCGAAAACTTAGCTTGTTACACACAAATGAAATGCACGATTTTAGGTTTGTGTAACCATACCCGAACACGTACATTTTTTGGTTCAACAATAGTTAACCAAATGGTTAGCCATATGAGCACTTTCATATCAACCATATTCTTCTTCACCATAACTAGTTCAAATGACTCAAATGAACTAGTTAGAGAGTTGTTCAATTGCAAGGAAATATTATGTAACTACACAAGACACAATCGAAGCAAAAACGATTTGATTCACTCGAATCGGTTCATGAACTTTATAGCCACAGTTTGCATTCCTTAGTTTATATAGAAATAAGTTCAAAAACAATCGTCTTTAGATATAACCAACTTAAGTTCGCAGACTTAGTTCGCGGACTTAAGTTCCCGGAAGGAGTTCACAAACTCCAGTAGATTTTATCGGGTCGAGAACTTCCGCCAGTTCGCGGACTGAGTTCACAGCTCTTGTTCCGGTTCTCTTGATCAACAAAGTTCGCAAACTTCGGTTCAAGGAAAAATGACTTATACATATATGTGTTGCCACACAATTCTTATATCCATCATTGGTTATATAATCTAAACTCTCATTTCAATCATTGAAACATTCTTAGAGGACTTTATTATATAATTGTTATTCACAAACTATTTTTCGTCAAAGTAAGCAATTTTCAAAGTGATTGAAACATAACATGACTTTCGTCACTAGGTAAAGATGAACTTGGCCAAAGCAAAAGCTTACCAACACATATTTCGAGAAATAGATAGGCGAGATAAACTCGGCTCGAAATAGCAGATGTGTATAATCAAAGTCTATATAGCAAAACAACTTTTGTCTCAAAGATAGGAGATAGAGTAGATAGACTTTTGAGTGATAGATAAGTTCAAGTCTCCACATACTTTTTAGTCGATGAAGTTCCACCGGTTCCTTGAGTAGTTCTTCGTCTTGTATGATGATTGCCATGGAGTTCTTGAGCTCAACTACATTTTCTATCCTGGTCCGAGACTTAGCTATAGTAGACTAGAAATTAAGACTTATAGTTTTGATCACTAACATTGGCAAACATGCTTGAGATAACAACGCATGCGAGTTCGACCGAGAAATGCTCTAAAAATCTCCCCCTTGTCAATTTTAGTGACAAAACTATCAATACATATGGAATACAAAAAATAAATGAATTAAATTTTGTAGCTCATATTCCACATGCTTAATCTTCAACATTACTCGAAATCTTCGTCACTTCCAAGTACTCCAATGATCCCAAAGGTTGTAAGTTCAGCATCATCGTTGTTGAAAAACTGTAGCTATAAAAATGAGAAAACAAGAGTTCTCAATCATTGTTATACAATGTCATAGTATTATTATACAGCATCAAAGTTCAATTGTATCACAACTTCGACAACAATACTATGGTGATATGTATCACTCCCCCTTAGTCAATACTCCATCTCTCATGAAAACCACTTCCCCTTATATATTGATCCGAAAACCATATGTATTTGTAGTGTGAACTACATATTAATTCTCCCCCTTTTTGTCAATAAAATTGGCAAAGGTACGAAAACGGGATCCTAATGAAATTTCCAAAAGAGACATTTCATGACCAAAAGAAAGCATATATCAACTTGTTTAGATGCAATCATAAAACCGGATCTAGATGCATTCATCAATGAGTTTATAAGGTACAAGATAACCCCTATAATATTCCACAGCCGCACTCCCCACAAGATTTGGCGATTAAGCACAAGTTCAATTAAGAACTCTCCCCCATAAAATGTTGTTGATGGTGGATTTTCAACAAAGGCCAAAACCGTAAAATCATGATATTGTATGTTTCTGACACGACTTTCAGGCATGTGACGATTCATATTTTACGAGCCATGATAAATATGTTTCTCGAAAAGCCTTCACTAGCTGAGCGTTCGATACCTCACATTTCATCATGACATCTATGTATAATAACGTAATTGGGTAGTTCTCCGTAAGATTGAGAGCAACAACGCCCTCAGGACGTCGGTGACTCGCTGTTCCCTGACTGCATAGAGAGACCCACCTCTACATAGAAGAACGATTGGGCGGTTCTCCGTAAGATGGAGAGCAACAACGCCTTCAGGACGTCGATGAGACTCACTGTTCCCTGACTATGTAGAGAGACCGTGTATAGATCCAGGCGGTTCTCCGTAAGGTTGAGAGCAATAACACCTTCAGGACTTCGGCAACGCTCGCTGTTTCCTGACTATGCACCTTTCAGAATGGGTATGACGCTTTAACTGGCTAATATTCTTTCTGCAATAGATTAATTCTACCTTGACATTCATCACTTAATTCCTAGAAGATAATCAATTTTATCTCATTACTCCGATTTCATGATCGAATACACGGCTGATCTCATGGAATGGTAATAAAAATAATCTCATTACTCTGATTTCATGATCGAATCCATGGCTGATCTCATGGAATGGTAATAAACAACTTTATTACTTCGATTCTGTAGTCGAATCCATGATCCTACAGGATGGTAATACTTATTTTATTATTCCGAATCTGTAATCGAATCTACAACTGATCTTATGGATTGATAATAAATAACTACTCACTTTTATTACTCAGCTTCATGAACCATTCTCCACTGAATTTCATAAATTAGTAATAAACACTCAATAACCGGGCATCTGGACCATCACTTAGTAAGCCCCGAGAAATGGTGCAAGTGTACTCAACCATGATGCACAAACGAGCACCCAAATGCACAAACGAGCATTAAAAAATATGGACAAATGAGGAATCCTACACAAAAATAGGAGAGAGAAAATAATAATTAAAAATAAAAGAGGCGCCTAGGGAGGACCGGGCCCACCGGTCGGCCGGTCACGCCGCCATGGCCGGTCCCCCACGCCTCTCTCATTATTTTTCCTATTTTTATTATTTTCATGAATTCATGAAAACTCTCTCATTTCATTAAATTTCCTTGTTTGAGCAAAACTCACGGTTTCTCCATATTTTCACGGTCTCACGAAAAATAATAAAATAAGAAAAGGTGCCGCGGGACCGGGCCACCTAGCCGGACGACCATGCCCTAGTCGTGGCCGGTCCCACACCTTACAATCCTTATTTTTATAATTCATGAACTTATGAAGACTCCTTCATTCAAGCAACTTTCCCGGATTGAGCAAAACTCAGGGTTTCTTCATAATTTCATAGTTTCATAAAAATAATAAAATAAGGAAAGGTGTGCGGGACCAGGCCACCTAGTTAGCCGGCCATGCCCTAGTTGTGGCCGGTCCCACATCTTGCAATCCTTATATCCATAATTATTATTTTCATAAACTCATGAAAATTCCTCACTTGAGCAAAATCATGGTTTCTTCATATTTTCTCAAATATTGCTAAGACCACGAAAAAGCCAAAAGTAAACATGGTCACATGACCGTCTAGGATATTCACAACAATACAAATATTAAAATATCCTCATTTTAATAATCACAAAACATTGATCAAATGAGCACACATGCTCATTCGAGCAAAAAATCAAGAATTTCAGTCAAGACCAAACTCTTCTGAAAATCCACAATATTGCTCAAACGCACATTAGAAAATACCAAAATTCTAAGAATTGAGACACGGACATCATGGTGACCCGGGCATACTTCCTTGACCCACCAAGGCTGGTCCTAGGGCTTACATAAAGCCGGTCCCACACATATGCTCAATTCTTGACCTAATTTGCTCAATTGCTCATATTGGGCTCAAACTCTTTCCAACCAACTTGAATTTTGCTCAAATGGCCATCAGCTGGTCCCACGATCACCAAGGGCCGGTCTCATACCCTCTTGGTCGGTCCCTCACTTTTCCGTAATTAGGTTTTATCACCTAATGCTCAATTGAGCACTATTTCAATAAATGATGAAACCGGCATTTAATCATCATTCTTTCACCAACTGGCCAACTAAGGACCTGGTGCACGCGAGCACATGGGCGCCACATGGACTCCCTCAAGCCATGTGGTCGGTCCCTCCTTCGCTCATGACCTATTTTCAACAATTCATCAATTGACGAACAATTGATCAAAAATTAGGGTTTGGAACAAACGCTCCACAAATCATCATTATAAGCAAGTTCAAACACTAATAAATTTATGTTGATCCAGTAATCAACATCTGGATTAATTATATAATATTTGGTAGTCTACCAATATTTTATTGGCTCACATCACCAATAAATAATTCATCGAATTGAGCAATACTTACTCAGTTGCTCGAATATTGATCCAACTATCAATATTCAGTAATTTATCAGTAATTCGTCGAATCGAGCAATACTTGCTCAGTTGCTCGAATATTGATTCAACTATCAATATTCAGTAACTCGCCGAATTGGGCAACTCGAATATTCAACAACTATCGAATTTATAATATTTTTCTCAGACGAGCAATATTAACATTCATGAATCGCTGAGCATTCGTCAATCATGCTCGATTCAAAAAAATCTAGAATCATTGTCTAATCAGTCAACAACTGACTAATTGAATATACGTCTGCCTTGCAAACTCCACGATTCGTGAGATACCAATCACGTCACATGGGGGGATATTATTTAGGATTTTGGTCTGGCGGTCTACGGCACGTGGATTCATCCACGATGAGAAATGTGAGTAAGTCGTGCAAACGGTTGAAGGAGTTAGCAAAGTAGTGGGTGAGCGGTTAACCAAGTCTCTGCACGACCTGGAACTGGTTTCACCACGATCTCCCACTTTCCCACTCTTTCCCTCAAGAAACGGTCACACTTACAGGGATCAATGTTTTTACTACTCTGACAATATAAATAAGTTTCTGAATCCATGATTGAACAACAAGACAATTTTTCGAGTCATCACTCTCAGAAATTCCATAAATCGACCAGAACTTACTTTGAACTCAACAGTTCACATAAAACCTGCAGAAACCTTCAACACATCCACAATCCTTGATCATCATTGATCTCACACAATTCTCAGCTTCCCTCCTACAGATCAACCCATCTCATTCTTTGCGTCCGAATTGACTTTGGAACGACCATTGACTTGGTTTAGGCCGGAGTCCTACAGATTGATATCTCGAACCTAAGCACTCCCTTTTCAGTGCATCTGTGTGAGGTTGAACAGTTTGCTAGGTTGAGGAGTCTCGACAACACGCTCGTCTCTTCAATTCCCTGAAAAACTAGCAAATCGTTTTCCCCATCTACAGATTGGCGACCACAGTGGGAGATTAATCTCTCGGTTGCAATCTCACACTTTGACAAAATGGTTGATCTTAGGTCAGGTTCAGTTACAAATCCTAACTCAAACAACGCCAGCACTAGCAACAATGGTGGTACTCGAAAAACTATTCCTGCTTCCAACAATGGTGCTGGTGATACTACTCCTCCTCAAACCAACATTGAAAAATTATCCTCTCTTCGGACGGCATCCCGAGAAAATCAGAGAAGGTCCGCCTACCATAGCCGATCTCATAAGGTTCAGGAAGTTCTCACCAAAAATCATACTGACATGGCTGCGATACAGAAAAAGCTGTGCAATTATCTCAAAACTCTCACTGACAAGATGTCAGAGAAGACTCGGGAGAAGGGAAAATCCAAAGAGACATCTTCAAACGTTGATCCTGAAGTTGTTCCAGTTCACGCCGTTGACGATGATGAAGTCCACAAAGCTGCAGAAAACCCACCAACAAAGGATCCTGCCGGTTTCATCACTCGTGAAGATCTGGAGTGTTTTATGGAGGACCGAGGAAAACGAAATGCACCATCTGTCCATCGTCATCAACCTCCATATCCTGCTGCTACAGATAATTCCTCTTCCAAAAAGCCGCACATCTCTTACGTTCACAACGTACAATGGAACATGGAACGCTCGAGAACATGTATCCTGATTCTTGGAAGTACTAGGAGAGCATGAACACAACCATGTTGTCCGTCTGAAAGAATTCTCAAAATATCTGACAGGCCGAGCATACACATGGTACAATAACATTGCACCAGGAAACATCGCTAGCTGGGGAGAAATGGTTAATGCCTTCTACAAGAAATACTTATTCGTCTCTGAAAAGATTAATCTTTCTAACTTAGGAAGGATGGCTCAAAAGAACAGTGAACATCCGAACGAGTATGTTAAGAAGTTCAGAATCCAAGCTTTGGATTGTCATGACCCAAATGTCACTGAACAATAATTGGTGGACTTGTGCATCAACGGAATGATCCCAGTCTACAGATCCTTTCTGGAAAATCTCCGGTTCTAGACTTTCTCAGAACTCCATTAAGCGGCCAAGCAATCAACGACTACTGCTTTACTGGAAAGAGAAAACTCTACAAGGTCGGGAACCTCGAAGCAGTCGACGCCTAGTCAACAATCTATACAATCTCCAGCCTTCAACAAACGTTGTTTCTGAAAGGAATGAAAGAAAAGACGAGAACCACATCAAAGCGATTCTCCAACATCCCAGGCTCCTCGGAAGGCGCAAAGAAAAGATAACCAATCCTGAAATGCACAAACGTCGACCGACATCAACGAACGGGGAAATGATCAAACGGGGACTCAAACTTCCCTCTGAAAAAGTGATCGAGTTACTGGAAGTCTGGTTCAAGATGATGCACTCAAATTTCTGCTCATTAGGAGAGAGCTGAACAAAAATGGAGAATCCCAAGTACTGTCACCTTCATGGATTCATCCATCATCCAACAAATGACTACAATATTTTGAAGCACATCTTCAAAGAGAAGGTTGATCCACAATAGCTTCAACTGGGGACTGAAGGATTACACAGGACCCTCTCTCAATCAAGATTTGCACAACCTATCAAAGAGGCAGTTTAATCATTGGTCGAACATATATGTAAATTGCTCTATCTATCAAAGGCACAAATTAGAGACATGCTCACAACACTGAATCACATCGTGTCATAAAGTCCATTTCGGAAATATTTCCTGAGCCTCAGCCACATGCAAAGGGATGTACAACTGGGGACTGCTTACCGCAGTCCATATAAAAGGAGACGAATTTGGGAGGACGTTGGTCGATGTTGGCACCTCTATCAACATTGTTCGACTGAAAACTCTCAGAGCCAGAGACATGAAAATAAGCTACTCATGTTCCCATCTCAATCAAAGACCATGAAGGAACGCTCAGAGATGCTTACAGCTACATCACTCTCAGAGTGAAAATAGGTTCAACCTGAACAGAGACCAAGTTTCACATAATCAGGAAGATCCAAGATATGACACGATCCCTGAACGAGCGTGGATCTATGCTGAAAAATGACTACAAACAAAGCGTCTTTGGTTGCACATTTCTCCAACGAAGAAAGTGAAGATTTGGCGGACGTTCCATCATCAGAGCACTTGGAGGAATTTCATTCATCAAGGGGTCATGTACTCAGGAAAGTCTCATTCCTCCCATGTGTCATTTATTTCCTCATATGTTATCCTAGCATGGGGACTCCATTATGATATCAACTCTGTAAGACGTTATGAAAGGTAGCTTCAGCGTATTAGTATTTTACTAAATGGTTGAATTTGACACCTCTCCGGATCGAGCATCTCACCGAGACATTCATTACTGAGAGGATGTACGAAGCATGGAAAAAAAAACTTTGGGAATTTCTGCATAGCCTTGCAGGAGTGTCCATCTGTTCCACAAAATCAGAAATCTATGATGTCTGCACAAGTGTTGAATCTCACTATCGCAACGAAATGCTGAGTCGACAGAAGATACTCAAGGCCGAGACGATCAAACTTAAGACATTCAATGCTTAAGGGATATGGCGCTTCAACGCTCAAACATCTAAGGATCCTTCAAATTGTGCTCCCAGTCAAAGAGCACACCTTCGATTCGCCTATAGCTTCAACACAAATATATCGATGATGACACACTGATTCAACACCAACATGATCAGAGTGTAACTGAACTACAATCGATAGGTCTTCATTATCCCATGATAAGACTTCTGAAGCAGATGCAACATCATTCATCCTTCGATGCCACGAACTCCTTCAACGTGCACTGGGGACTTGATCTTATTGGGAAAGATTCAAGACATAACAAGTCATTGCAACATGATGTGATTCCATGAAACGTCATCAACGGAACCTCTTTACATCACAATCCCTGCACGACTGAGGAATTTCCTATCTTCGCCAATCACATCCAGAATAAAGACTGTTACTGCTATCTGCCACAACAATGTCGATTCACTGATGAAGCCAGTTCACAACAAAGTCATGTTGTTCAGGAGAATTTGGGTTGAATTCCCAGTACACCTTCATCTTAAGAATGCTCAACCCATCAACTAGTTCGTGAATGTAAAGACTCACTGGATGGAGGAGCAAAGACTATATCGATAATCATGGTTCTAGCCTTTTTGGTCTTTGGAGAAACTCCAACCATGGTATCGGCATCAACAAGGATATATGTAGGAACTCCATCCATGATATCAGCATCAACAAGAATTTCTGGAGAAAATTCAATCGTGATCTCAGCATCAACAACGGTCTCAGGCGCAACATCCGACTTCATCAACTATCTATTCTCTGAAGCGTTTCTCGATGGATCGTATTTCTTCAAGCCCTGATGATTCATGTCAAGATGTGTAGACATAAAAAAATATTAACATGAACGTCTTCCCAAAGCTTGCACGACAGAGGGGCACGAGCCAAAGTCTTCTACAAGATGTTCTCATCGCCTCTACAAGAGAGATACAACACATTTCAGGCCATGGGTTTACAAAAACGTACCAATGGGTAAGGAATGGGACAATGCTTCCTCAATAAAAGATGTTCGTCTATGTCTCTTCTACAACATACCAAAAGTGCGCATCAATCGGACATACAAGCTGAAAGATATGGGCTCCACCGTCAGGTCTATGAAATATGAAAGATTTGTTCGAGATTACAAATTACAAATGTGCACGCTTCATTGGATGATCTCTACAACTCCAAATTGAGTGATTCTTTTCTCAAATGACAACTCTGTCTCTTAGCTTCAAATTTTGGGGTCAAGCACCGAATTCCGACATCGTATGAGGTTCCTGCAGTTTCCGGAGCATACGACACGCAAGTAGTAATTCTTAGACGGGATTCATAAATTCCACAGTCGATCGGTGACCGCCAGGTCTTTCCACTGAGTCCTTCATCAAGTTTCACAGTCCAAGACCCGTGGCACCGTACTCTCATGTGCTGATCATTCATCATAAAAGGAATGCTATCACCGGGACATGCAACCATGGTCATTACACCACCCCCTCTTGAGAGCAACCTCAGTTATGGTCCAGTGACCAGGGTTTTCAGAAGTGATGTTTCTACGGCTGACAGAAACAAGATGGCACTTCAAGCACCATTCTCATGAATCAATCAAGGGGTCCTAATCTCAAATAAATCAATGACATTAAAATCCTTCACCAACCGTTCAAGACACAAGCAAACGGTCTAAAGTCACAACATGGGCGTTTTCAACAAGCTCGTCTGAAGAGGTTTTACACTGCCTTGTATAAGATGACAAACTGGGAGCAATTGGTAAGAAATCTAAGGTTGAGTTATATTTCATTCTCTTCGTATGGGTTCCCTCTACAATTTGTAAAACTTTCATAGCAATTGGATAAACGAGCGAAGAGATGTGGCCAAAACATCGGACTACATGCCAGCTGAAAAATTTCTGAAGGTCTTCGGCCCCTAAACATGCTCAAAACTCAAAAAGCTTCTTCGCTAAGTTTGGAAATTTCCTGGGCATGAGGATACATGGGTAGATCACGAAAATTCAACATCTGATGAAGATTTTATGGCGTTTTTGCTAAAAGATTGAGTTCAGAATTTTCTGGTGGCGTATTTCGGTAAAATTTTCATTCATTCATATAGGTCCTCGTTTGTTCATTCACAAATCAGCAATTTCATACTTCTATGAAGAAAATATACGATGGGTACTTAATGGAATGGTCCCTAAAGTGCTCAAAGGACCGGAATTACCAGCATCACCGTTGGAAACATTATTGCTTTCATTCAGTTTCGAAATCCAGGGTTTTCTTTTTCACCATCCTCCGAAGACGAATGGGCATCATCGGTACTCCCTTGATTCATTTAAATCTCCTCTTGGATACATCGACAACAATTATTAATATTGCATTCAGGGAGTGCTATGAACGATTATATGAAGAGGTACTTACATCGACTTTTTCCTCGACGCTCGATTCAGAAACCAGAGAATTGAAGACCATCAAGGTTTGATGGAGCAAAATTCTAAAAAGAAATAACAAACCTTGGTCTTGTGATCCTAATTGCACGGGCAGGGAAAAGTCATGGCACAAGGAGCTCTAACAACTCGCCAAAGAAACGGCTGGGGACTGCACGTCATTTGCTAACATCTTGTATTCCTTACTTCTGGGTTCTCCGCCCCGAAGACTTTCTTCCATTTCCGTGAAGTCTACACTGATTTGGGATCTCACTACACAATCATCTTGTGATAAAGTTAATTAAATAACCAGGAGTACAACTCAGTATGAAGGATCTCTCACCATCACTCAGAGGTCCCAAAAGTACCATTTCTTGAAGTTGCAACCGTAGAGATGTCATCTTTGGAAACATCATCTTTGGAAGTGTCATCATGGGAGTCAGTCATTCATACAAAGCGCAGGATTCAACAAAAACAATGAATCATGGATACTCATATCAGCGTCTACAAAAATGGTAACTTTCAACTCTTACATGTTTACAATTTCACTAGCACTAGTGAACTTAGCACAAAAATTTCAAAACTTGCTCATTTCTTCAAACTTGCAAAGACGAGCAAAGTTCATTATTAAAAAATCATAAATTGATTTTCATAAAACCGTGAACTACCCACGTAAATTTTACTGTGTTAACATTCACTGATTTTTCAAAAATTGGACAGACGTCCATTCTGAAAACTCACATATAGACATTATTTCACCATGTGTAATTGTCTGCTTTCAGCAGTTTTTTCAAAATCAAAACACTGATTTTACAAAAAATATATATTTTAACGTGAAACTCACGTAAATTTGAAAAATATATATATATATGTATTTTTGCTCCCTCGCGCGAGCATTTGTCTTTGAAACGAGAGTATATTTTCAAAAATTTGTGAACGTTCACATGAAAATAAAAAAATTCATGAAAGCTCATAGAATTTTTTTTTATTATTAACAGAGGCACATCTATTCAAAAAAAATCCCTCCTGGGATGATTACTCGTTTCTTAAACTAACAAACGAACATCCGTTCCTAAAACATGGATCCCCTTTTTGGGCTCGGGCGCGCAAACGCTAAACCGACCAAAATTGGACTTTTAACTAACCAAATCAGCGGTGCTTCATCTCTCCGCACTCACGAAATCACGCTCTATCATATTATTAGGATATTTATCTGTACATTTGCTCGTACATGACATCATTGGAGCAAATCGAGGATTCCGAGAATGCGTTTGTATTACCGAGTTCAACCACTGATCTCGTCGACTGAAAATCACCATCTAATGCTTACTGCGGAACATGATTGTCCCTCACTAAGCAGGGGACTTAATGTTGATGGTGGATTTTCAACAAAGGTCAAAACCGTAAAATCATGATATTGCATGTTTCTGACACGACTTTCAGGCATGTGACAATTCATATTTTACGAGCCATGATGAATATGTTTCTCGAAAAGCCTCCACTAGCTGAGCGATCGATACCTCGCATTTCATCATGACCTCTATGTAGAATAACGTAATTGGGAGGTTCTCTGTAAGATTGAGAGCAACAACGCCTTCAGGACGTCGGTGACTCGCTGTTCCCTAACTGCATAGAGTGACCCACCTCTACGTAGTAGAACGATTGGGTGGTTCTCCGTAAGATTGAGAGCAACAATGCCTTCAGGACGTCGGTGACACTCACTGTTCCCTGACTATGTAGAGAGTCCGTGTATAGATCCAAGCGGTTCTCCGTAAGATTGAGAGCAATAACGCCTTTAGGACTTCGGAAACGCTCGCTGTTTCCTGACTATGCACCTTTCAGAATGGATATGACGCTTTAACTGGCTAATATTCTTTCTGCAATAGATTAATTCTACCGTGACATTCATCACTGAATTCCTAGAAGATAATCTATTTTATCTCATTACTCCGATTTCATGATCAAATCCATGTCTGATCTCATGGAATGGTAATAGATAATCTCATTACTTCGATTTCATGATCGAATCCACGGCTGATCTCATGGAATGGTAATAAACAACTTTATTACTTCGATTCTGTAGTCGAATCCACGATCCTACAGGGTAGGTAATACTCATTTTATTATTTCGAATTTGTAATCGAATCTACAGCTGATCTTATGGATTGATAATAAATAACTACTCACTTTTATTACTCAGTTTCATGAACCATTCTCCACTGAATTTCATAAATTAGTAATAAACACTCAATAACCGAGCATCTGGACCATCACTTAGTAAGCCCCGAGAAATGGTGCAAGTGTACGCAACCATGATGCACAAATGAGCACCCAAATGCACAAACGAGCATTTAAAAATATGGAAAAAATGAGGAATCCTACACAAAAACAGGAGTGAGAAAATAATAATTAAAAATAAAAGAGGCGCCTAGGGAGAACCGGGCCCACCGGTCGGCTGGTCACGCCGCCATGGCCGGTCCCCCACGCCTCTCACATTATTTTTCCTATTTTTATTATTTTCATGAATTCATGAAAACTCTCTCATTTCATCAAATTTCCTTGTTTGAGCAAAACTCACGGTTTCTCCATATTTTCACGGTCTCACGAAAAATAATAAAATAAGGAAAGGTGTCGTGGGACAGACCACCTAGCCAGCCGACCATGCCCTAGTCGTGGCCGGTCCCACACCTTGCAATCCTTATTTTTATTATTAATGAACTTATGAATACTCCTTCATTCAAGCAAATTTCCCGGATTGAGCAAAACTCAGGGTTTCTTCATGGTTTCATGAAAAATAATAAAATAAGGAAAGGTATGCGGGACCGGGCCACCTAGTTGGCCGGCCATGCCCTAGTTGTGGACGGTCCCACACCTTGAAATCCTTATATCCATAATTATTATTTTCATAAACTCATGAAAATTCCTCACTTTAGCAAAATCATGGTTTCTTCATATTTTCTCAAATATTGCTTAAACCACGAAAAAGCCAAAAGTCAACATGGTCACACGACCGGCTAGGCTATTCACAAGAATACAAATATTAAAATATCCTCTTTTTAATATTCACAAAACATTGATCAAATGAGCACACATGCTCATTCGAGCAAAAAATCAAGAATTTCAATCAAGACCAAACTCTTCTGAAAATCCACAATATTGCTCAAACGCACATTAGAAAATACCAAAACTCTCAAGATTGAGACACATACATCATGTGACCCGGGCATCCTTCCTTGACCGACCAAGGGCGGTCCTAGAGCTTACATAAAGCCGGTCCCACACATATGCTCAATTCTTGACCTAATTTGCTCAATTGCTCATATTGGGCTCAAACTCTTTCCAACCAACTTGAATTTTGCTCAAACGTCCATCAGCTGGTCCCACGATCACCAAGGGCCGGTCTTATACCCTCTTGGTCGATCCCTCACTTTTCCATAATTAGGTTTTATCACTTAATGCTCACTCGAGCACTATTTCAATAAATGATGAAACCGGCATTTAATCATCATTCTTTCACCAACTGGCCAACTAAGGACCTAGTGCACGCGAGCACATGGGTGCCACATGGAATCCATCATTCCATGTGGTCGGTCCCTCCTTCGCTCATGACCTATTTTCAACAATTCATCAATTGACGAATAATTGATCAGAAATTAGGGTTTCGAACAAACGCTCCACAAATCATCATTATGAGCAAGTTCAAACACTACTAAATTTATGTTCATCCAGCAATCAATATCTGGATTAATTAAATAATATTCGGTAGTCTACCAATATTTTATTGGATCACGTCACCAATAAATAATTCATCGAATTGAGCAATACTTGCTCAGTTGCTCGAATGTTGATCCAACTATCAAAATTCAGTAATTTATCAGTAATTCGTCGAGTTGAGCAATATTTTCTCAGTTGCTCGAATATTGATCCAACTATCAATATTCAGTAATTTATCAGTAATTCGTCGAATCGAGCAATACTTGCTCAGTTGCTCGAATATTGATCCAACTATCAATATTCAGTAACTCGCCGAATTGGGCAACTCGAATATTCAACAACTATCGAATTCATAATATTTTGCTCAGACGAGCAATATTAACATTCATGAATCGCTGAGCATTCGTCAATCATGCTCAATTCAACAAAATTTAGAATCATTGTCTAATCAATCAAAAACTGACTAATTGAATACACGTCTGCCTTGCAGACTCCACGATTCGTGAGACACCAATCACATCACATGGAGGATATCAATTAGGGTTTTGGTATTGCGGTTTATGGCACGTGGATTCATCCACGATGAGAAATGTGAGTAAGTCGTGCAAACGGTTGAAGGAGTTAGCAAAGTAGTGGGTGAGCGGTTAACCAAGTCTCCGCACGACCTGGAGCTGGTTTCACCATGATCTCCCACTTTCCCACTCTTTCACTCAAGAAACCGTCACACTAACATGGATCAATGTGTTTACTACTCTGACAATATAAATAAGTCTCTGAATCCATGATTGAACAACAAGACAATTCTTCGAGTCATCACTCTCAGAAATTCCATCAATCGACCAGAACTTACCTTGAACTCAACAGTTCACAGAAAAGCTGCAGAAACCTTCAACACATCCACAATCCTTGATCATCATTGATCCCACACAATTCTCAGCTTCGCTCCTACAGATCAATCCATCTCCTTCTTTGCGATCGAATTGACTCTGGAACAGCCATTGACTTGGTTTAGGCCGGAGTCCTACAGATTGATCTCTCGAATCTAAGCACTCCCTTTGCAGTGCATCTGTGTGAGGTTGAACAGTTTGATCGGTTGAGGAGTCTCGACAACACGCTCGTCTCTTCAATTCCCTGAAAAACCAGCAAATCGTTTTCCCCATCTACAGATTGGCGACCACAGCGGGAGATTAATCTCTCGGTTGCAATTCCACACTTTGACAAAATGCTTGATCTTAGGTCAGGTTCAGTTACAAATCCTAATACAAACAACGCCAGCACTAGAAACAACGGTGGTACTCGAAAAACTATTCCTGCTTCCAACAACGGTGCTGGTGATACCACTTCTCCTCAAACCAACATTGAAAAATTATCCTCTCTTCGTCCTGCATCCCGAGAAAACCAGAGAAGGTCCGGCTACCATATCCGATCTCATGAAGGTCCGGCTACCATAACCGATGATTAAAGATTTTTTGTGGGTTGTAGTAATGAGGTTCAAACTCTCGGACTTGTGAAGATTAAATTTAAAGATTTGATAAAATTTTACATACAAAAATATTAACAATGGGTGCGAGAGGTTACCAAAACACTAGATTCCACTATTATGCAAAATTGAATGATAAATATTTCAAAACTCTATTCAATTCTTAAGTCCTCTTTCATCTTTAATTCACTATCAATCATACAGATTCTCAAACATTATTTGTAAACCTTAAGCATAGATTATCAAGAGATTAAACCAAGCATAACCTATCAAACTGAATAACAAATAATTAAGACAATCATTCAAACAATTTAAAACTCTGCAAAAGCAGCGATTAGGTGAATTATATAATTAAATGAAATAGTTACCCATTTATGTTGCGTGAATAGCTTCCTCCATTGCCTTGGTTACGAGGGAATTAGCTCATCATAGTATAAATGCTCTCAAAATAATTTATTATGGCTCAAAAATGATTTACAAATGATGAGAAGAAGAGAAAATGGTGTAAAACTGTAATCTGCGACGCACAAAAAGCGTCACAGAATGAACGATAAAAGACAAGTGTTGCTGATGTTTAGACTGCGCTGCGACCCACGGGTGTGCGTCTTAGACACTGTTCATAAACGACTGTCCTTGCGAGTCCGTTCTTCGTGTTCTTCATCATCAGCAGTAGCAGCAACAGAGTTTCATCAACTCTTGATTTCCGCTTCTCTGGACCTCCTCTCGACCCCAAACTCTCGACACCCTCTCTGCTCAACCCCAGCAACCTATTTATAGCCAACATACCCATCGAATCTCGCTCATTCACTCCATATAATTCTCCATTACTCGGAAAATATTTTTTTCCATTTTCTTCACTGTCAGCCGAGATATGATCTTCTCCATCCCCTCTTCCTGCGCATATGAGCTGTAATACTTCCATAGTTGCATAAACACTTAAGAAGATCAGATATCTTCCCCATTTAGTCCACAAAACTTCCCAAAAATTCCTCTCACAGAGAACTCGAGCGTATCTTCCCTGTTTAACTCTCGATTGAAAGTTAGCGGATTCTAGCCAAATTTAACTCATTCCAACGCTCAGAATGATCTTGTTATACTCAATAGATATGACCCAATTAATTCCAGCCATTTAGTTTCTCCACAAATCCATCGAAAATCAATTTGAAAATCTGCCAGGGAGAGAATATATTTTCCCGCCAAAAATGAAATTTGAATTATGAGAAGAAAAGTGTCCTCCCCCTAATCCTGTACGGGTGTCCCTTTAGCAATTGGGGTGGAAATAGTAATTTTGGGGTGGAAATAGTAATTTTTCTGGGTTCCTCCGGTACATTTTTGGGACGCTTCCAGTGCATTTCTGAGGTGCCACCGGTACATTATCCTGGGGTGTAAAACACTACTTTTCGAGCTCATTTCGCCGCAAAGGCTTATTTCTCTAAAAACATCTACAAAAACACAAAATAACACAATAAGTACTTAATCGAGTCTAACAATACAGAATATTGAGAACAAAATAGACACATAAATGCGTCTATCAAATACCCCCAAACTTATTATTTGCTAGTCCTCGAGCAAAAATAAAAAAATAAAACCGAGTTAATCTCGGGAGGGCTTACAAGAGATATACCCACAAAACCTTAATACTCCAGACCCTAGCTATCTACAACGAACCTTGGAAGGCACTAAAGAATCTCCTTGGTTGGCATACTTATTGACTACAAGAGGAAGTACCCTGATGCGAAATTCCAATTGATGTACACGAGTTTGCACTCAAGCATACTAAAATTCATATACAAGTGACAGAGCTCTACTCAGATAGTTGCACTATGGACATCATATTCGGAGTCAAACTAATCACATGGAAAGATTAAGAGATGGATATAGAAAAACATAGATGGTTTTGATGTTTACTAAGTGAACGGCGTTTCCCATATCTGTCTGAAGGCCACTGCCAGAATGAACCTATCCTAATGGACTGAGATACCGGTCTGACTAATATCAACACAACTGGCATATACAAGGGAACCAGTGGTCAATAACTTAAATCTAGATCAACAAACTGGCAAATACAAGGGAACCAGCAGTTGACTACACAGAACAATAACCATTTTTTTTTTTTTTAACTTAACGGCATGAATAGATCTTTTTGATCCAAGCGCATGCTTCTTGTCAGCAGATTACACGATAGTTCCCACGGGTCCTGCATTCCACGCTTGCTTAGGCGACGGAAACAGGGAGAACACACGCATATTGTTATCCAAGTGTTAATACTTATTCCGATTGGTCTAACTGGTCCGGTTTTTTTTTTTTTTTAGTAACTCAGTCACTCTAATTCACCCTAGCAGTGGTAACAACTTGAATCGTGTGCCCCACCTAATCACTTAGAGTACATAGTTTAAAAACAAAATAAAATAAAAATGGAAGTGAAAAGGACTCAACGAGATATGGTGAAACTATCATGTTATTTCTAACACCTGAGCTCTGTGCTTTTATGAATAGACTCTTTAGATGTTTCCATCTAATCAGATTGGTTCCTCAACTCCTACAACCAAAATGCTTCTATCCACTTAGATTGGTTAGTGCCATCCTAAATACGCATAAATTTTTAGGCTCTGGAGTTTATTTATTGCAACTAAAAAGTTTCTCCCATACCCCCAAACTTAAATCTAGCATTGTCCTCAATGTTCTAAAGATAAAATTAAAAGCACGAACAAGGAGAAACTGTTAAGGAAAGATATTACCGTGTTGCATGAGATTGGGTTACCTCCCAAGAAGTGCTAAGTTTAAAGTCTTCAGCCAGACTTAGGAAAGGATTAGTCAACTCGAACCATAAAGTAACAGTCGAAATAACTGTGGGTCTTCAAAACTAAATAGAGCTGACCAAAGGAAACTGCAATGAACCAAGAAAGTGGACAAGAATAGCATGCCCTTACCTAGTTTCCTGAAAACTATCGCTAATTGCGGTTCGGGTTCAGGTTCTATGAAAGGGTCTAAATAGAATATTTTCATTGGCTGCGTTTCTTCATAGATGGGATCCGAATCACTAGGTCTTAGAGTCTGTAAAAACTCAAATACGAACTTAGAATCACGAAGTAATAACCTAAATAATTGCGGATCCTCTAAGTCAATCAGATATGACTTACATAGTTGACCACAGTGAGAGTAGTGGTCATTCTTAGGAAAATGTGTCGATTCTATTAACCTAAAGTACTTAGGCTTAGTCTCAGAACTTAATATTCGACTCATTTGAAACGTTCCCACAGTTGGAAGAAAACTATTTGGTGGGAAAACAAAGTCAATCTGGGTATCATAGCCTGGGCAAACCACATCAACCAGAGGATGGGTTTCTAATAACTGAACTCCTTCATGGACATCATTAGGCTCGGGAAAACGAGTATGAAGGTAATCTTGTAAACTGGTCGAGGCACAGATATCAAGTCCTAAGTGTGGGGACTTTCTGAGAGTTAAAGGTAAGGCACTAGGGAAGTGATAATCACCCCCAAACTTAGAGTTTTCAGTGTCTCTAGATAGACCTCTAATTATTTCTTGAATTTCCGTATATTCAGAGTCCTTACAATATTCAAGAGATTCTTCTAAGTTATTATAGGTAGTGCATCTTTACTCATCTCTACGGGTCTATATTCTTCTTCCAAGACTATTGTTTCTAAGTCGCTAGACTCTAAAACAGTATTTTCGAAATGAACCCGTTCCTCTAAACCACTATCGACTTCGTAATCAAAAGGAAAATATACATCGTCTAAAACGGTGGTATCCCTAATCAAATCCTCGTTATTTTGAATAGGTGAATAATCATAAAAATTATTTGGATTTGAACTAGAAATAATATAATCACTATACAGCTCAATTGGATTACTAGACTCCTGATCACTATGCCTACACATTTCAGATTCTTCATTACTGCTATCCTCATCATCATAGTACGAAGATGATTGAGCCTTATCTAAATAAGTAGTGTCTTTTATTCTAACCCCGTCCTCTAAATTAGGCAAATATTCACTATTTACATCAAGGGTAAAATTGGAAACACTATTTTGGAATGTAAGATTATTTCGATCAAGTCTTTCGTTCGTCTCAGCCATCATCTTGAGGGATTCCTCTATAGAAAGTTCACTCATTATTGTAGTTCTTTCGTCTAGAATTACACTATTCATCTCAGCTAACTTACGCGTCGACTCAGCTAACTCCCTGAGGGACTCTTCTAAAGGAGGAATAGGAACAGAGGGATCATAAAAAGGACTACTTTTCAATAGTTTGATTGTATCCTCTAGATACGAAGAACTAGTACTATAATCTTCTTGCTCGTAAGACTGATGCATGTGTGGATAGTAATTGGGCTCACCAGGGTATGACCCATATCCTTCCAAATGATGGCGTTCCCAACCACTATTCCCAACATGGTCATAGAAAGGATGATGTCCATATTCAAATTCAGGTCGATATTCATTGTATTGGCTTCTATCATACCAGCTCAACATTCTTAAATGCAAGGGAATTCTACACAACCACAAACAAGGCCGACTCGACTCCACCAAAGCAAACCTAAAGATTTCTAGCAAACAAAAAGCATGATGGATCCACTTAGATTGTTTTCTAGACCAGCTTCTATTCCTTCGAAAAGGAATTCGTTACAATTTGAGCACACCCTTATGGAATCAATCCGAGCTAATGTAAGTTGAATCGAGGCGAGGGAAGCTTAGTAGAGCTTTGATACCCAAGGACTCACCGCATTAGAAGGCGGCGCAATCACGCATTCAACTCACAGAAACCATCATGAACTTTGAAGTGTGCTTAAAGAGCAACCAATATTTTTCGAACGAGTTTCCTATTAAGCTCGTTACCCTGTCGGTCTCGTTCTATTCCAAATTTTAAAGCTTGGGTTCGCGTTAGGTTTCGTTTTCCTAAGGCGGGCAAGAAGGGAGCGGTGATGAAATCCGAACCCTTATCTTGTATTGGCCAGGCCTTGCCCTTTACTAAGAATTTATAAATAGTCCAAATTCGTCCTCAATCAATGAATCACCTTAAGGAATACAGTAACTCGCTTACAGGAGATTCGCGAGTGTTTCGATGGACTTACCTCCCATACCATACGGGGGATGAACCATTGAAGTCGACTCGGGCCACGACTCCTATGTCATGTACGAACCCGAGGGGCCGAGACGATATAGTAATCGTCGTCCTTCCCTGCACACAGTTTATATAAATTTTTTTTTGTAATAATACCCTTCCGTAGGATAAAAAAAATAAATAAAGTCCAATTGTTTAAAGTCCAAAGTCCAAAATAAATAAATAAAAAATTACAATTTTCCTCACACTCTAAAAAAAAATTAAAAATTAAAAATTAAATCCTAAAATTGTCCTTTTTTTCTTCTCTTTTCGCTTTAAGCTTTAAGCTTTTTCCTCTCCAAGTCCTTAGTGCTCCACTTCGAACCTGTAATACAAAGACACAACCAAAGAGACGTAAAAAAGAAAAAATGGAATAATAAAAAAAATAATAAAAAAAAACCTAAAAATTCTACCTAAGCACAAATCCGCGTCGGCGGCGCCAAAATGATTAAAGATTTTTTGTGGGTTGTAGTAATGAGGTTCAAACTCTCGGACTTGTGAAGATTAAATTTAAAGATTTGATAAAATTATATATACAAAAATATTAACAATGGGTGCGAGGCGTAACCAAGACACTAGATTCCACTCTTATGCAAAATTGAATAATAAATATTTCAAAACTCTATTCAATTCTTAAGTCCTCTTTTATCTTTAATTCACTATCAATCATACAGATTCTCAAACATTATTTGTAAACCTTAAGCATAGATTATCAAGAGATTAAACCAAGCATAACCTATCAAACTGAATAACAAATAATTAAGACAATCATTCAAACAATTTAAAACTCTGCAAAAGCAGCGATTAGGTGAATTATATAATTAAATGAAATAGTTACCCATTTATGTTGCGTGAATAGCTTCCTCCATTGCCTTGGTTACGAGGGAATTAGCTCATCATAGTATAAATGCTCTCAAAATAATTTATTATGGCTCAAAAATGATTTACAAATGATGAGAAGAAGAGAAAATGGTGTAAAACTGTAATCTGCGACGCACAAAAAGCGTCACAGAATGAACGATAAAAGACAAGTGTTGCTGCTGTTTAGACTGCACTGCGACCCACGGGTGTGCGTCTTAGACACTGTTCATAAACGACTGTCCTTGCGAGTCCGTTCTTCGTGTTCTTCATCATCAGCAGCAGCAGCAACAGAGTTTCATCAACTCTTGATTTCTGCTTCTCTGGACCTCCTCTCGACCCCAAACTCTCGACATCCTCTCTGCTCAACCCCAGCAACCTATTTATAGCCAACATACCCATCGAATCTCGCTCATTCACTCCATATAATTCTCCATTACTCGGAAAATATTTTTTTTCCATTTTCTTCACTGTCAGCCGAGATATGATCTTCTCCATCCCCTCTTCCTGTGCATATGAGCTGTAATACTTCAATAGTTGCATAAACACTTAAGAAAATCAGATATCTTCCCCATTTAGTCCACAAAACTTCCCAAAAATTCCTCTCACAGAGAACTCGAGCGTATCTTCCCTGTTTAACTCTGATTGAAAGTTAGCGGATTCTAGCCAAATTTAACTCATTCCAACGCTCAGAATAATCTTGTTATACTCAATAGATATGACCCAATTAATTCCAGCCATTTAGTTTCTCCACAAATCCATCGAAAATCAATTTGAAAATCTGCCAGGGAGAGAATATATTTTCCCGCCAAAAATGAAATTTGAATTATGAGAAGAAAAGTGTCCTCCCCCTAATCCTGTACGGGTGTCCCTTTAGCAATTGGGGTGGAAATAGTAATTTTGGGGTGGAAATAGTAATTTTTATGGGTTCCTCCGGTACATTTATGGGACGCTTCCGGTGCATTTCTGAGGTGCCACCGGTACATTATCCTGGGGTGTAAAACACTACTTTTCGAGCTCATTTCGCCGCAAAGGCTTATTTCTCTAAAAACATCTACAAAAACATAAAATAACACAATAAGTACTTAATCGAGTCTAACAATACAGAATATTGAGAACAAAATAGACACATAAATGCGTCTATCATCCGATCTCATGAAGGTCCAGGAAATTCTCGCCAAAAATCAGACTGACATGGCTGCGATACAGAAAGAGTTGTGCAATTATCTCAAAACTCTCACTGACAAGATGTCAGGGAAGACTCGGGAGAAGGGAAAATCCAAAGAGACATCTTCAACCGTTGATCCTGAAGTTATTCCAGTTCACGCCATTGATGATGATGAAGTCCACAAAGCTGCAGAAAACCCACCAAAAAAGGAGCCTGCCGGTTTCATCACTCGTGAAGATCTGGAGCGTTTTATGGAGGACTGAGGAAAAGGCAATGCGCCATCTGTCCATCGTCATCAACCTCCATATCCTGCTGGTACAGATAATTCCTCTCCCAAAAGGCCACACCTCTCCCACGGTCACAACGTACTATGAAACATGGAATGCTCGAGAACATGTATCTCGATTCTTGGAAGCACTAGGCGAGCATGAACACAACCATGTTGTTCGTCTGAAAGAATTCTCAAAATCTCTGACAGGCCGAGCATACACATGGTACAATAACATTGCACCAGGAAACATCGCTAGCTGAGGAGAAATGGTTAATGCCTTCTACAGGAAATACTTCTTCGTCTCTGAAAAGATTACTCTTTCTGACTTAGGAAGGATGGCTCTGAAGAACACCGAACATCCGAACGAGTATGTGAAGAGGTTCAGAATCCAAGCATTGGATTGTCATGACCCAAATGTCACTGAACAATAATTGGTGGACTTGTGCATCAACGGGATGATCCCAGTCTACAAAGCCTTGCTGGAAAATCTCTGGTTCCATACTTTCTCAGAACTCCATGAAGCGGACAAGCAATCAACGACTACTGCTTTACTGGAAAGAGCAAAGTCTACAAGGTCGGGGAACCTCGAAGCAGTCGACGCCTAATGAACAATCAGTACACTCTCCAGCCTTCAACAAACGTTGTTTCTGAAAGGAATGAAAGGAAGGGCGAGACACCGCATCAGAGCGCTTCTCCAACATCCCAGGCTCCTCGGAAGGCACAAAGAAAAGATAACCAATCCTGAAATGCACAAACCTCGACCCGGCATCAACAAACGGGGAAATGATCAAACGGGGACTCAAACTTCCCTCTGAAGAAGTGATCGAGTTACTGGAAGTCTGGTTCAAGATGATGCACTCAAATTTCTGCTCATTAGGAGAGAGTTGAACAAAAATGGAGAATCCCAGGTATTGTCACCTTCATGGATTCATCAATCATCCAACAAATGACTGCAATATTTTGAAGCACATCTTCAAAGAGAAGGTTGATCCACAATAGCTTCAACTGGGGACTGAAGGAGTACACATGACCCTCTCCCTATCAAGATCTGCACAACCTATCAAAGAGGCAGTTCAATAATTGGTCGAACATATATGTAAATTGCTCTATATGTCAAAGGCACAAATGAGAGACATGCTCATAACACTGAATCACATCGTGTCAGAAAGTCCATTTCGGAAATACTTCCTGATCAACATTGTTCCACTGAAAACTCTCAGAGGCACAGACATGAAAAGAAGCTACTCATGTTCCTATCTCAATCAGAGACCATGAAGGAACATTCAGAGATGCTTACATCTACATCACTCTCAGAGTGAAAATAGGTTCAACCTGAACAGAGACCAAGTTTCACATAATCAGGAAGATCCAAGATATGACACGATCCCCGGACGAGCGTGGATCTATGCTGAAAAAATGACTACAAACAAAGCGTCTTTGGTTGCACATTTCTCCAACGAAGAAAGTGAAGATTTGGCCGTCGTTCCATCATCAGAGCACTTGGAGGAATTTCATTCATCAAGGGGTCATGTACTCAGGAAAGTCTCATTCCTCCCATGTGTCATTTATTTCCTCATATGTTATCCTAGCATGGGGACTCCATTCTGCTAGCAACTCTGTAAGACGTTATGAACGGTAGCTTCAGCGTATTAGTATTTTACTAAGTGGTTGAATTTGACACCTCTCCGGATCGAGGATATCACCGAGACATTCATAACTGAGAGGATGTACGAAGCATGGAAAAAAAAACACTTTGGGAATTTCTGCCTGCAGTAGTGACCATGTGTGCCACAAAATTAGAAATCTCTGATGTCTGCACTGTTGAATCCAACTACCGCAACGAGATGCTGAATCGACAGAAGATACTCAAGGCCAAGACGATCAAACTTAATACATTCAATGCTTAAGGAATATGGCGCTTCAAAGCTCAAGCATCTAAGGAGCCTTCAAATTGTGCTCCCAATCAAAGAGCACACCTTCGATTCGCCTATAGCTTCAACACAAATATCTCGACGATGACACACTGATTCAACACCAACATGATCAGAGTGTAACTGAACTACAATCGATAGGTCTTCATTATCCCATGATATGACTTCTGAAGCATATGCAACATCATTCATCCTTCGATGGAACGAACTCCTTCAACGTGCACTGGGGACTTGATCTTATTGGGAAAGATTCAAGACATAACAAGTCATTGCAACATGATGTGATTCCATGATACGTCATCAACGGAACCTCTCTACATCATAATCTCTGCACGACTAAGGAATTTCCTATCTTCGCCAATCACATCCAGAATAAAGACCATTACTGCTATCTGCCACAACAACGTTGATTCACTGATGAAGCCAGTTCACAGCAAAGTCATGTTGTTCAGGAGAATTTGGGTTGAACTCCCAGTACACCTTCATCTTAAGAATGCTCAACCCATCAACTAGTTCGTGAATGTAAAGACTCACTGGATGGAGGAGCAAAGACTATATCGATAATCATGGTTCTAGCCTTTTTGGTCTCTGGAGCAACTCCAACCATAGTATCGGCATCAACAAGGATATATGTAGGAACTCCATCCATGATCTCAGCATCAACAAGAATTTCTAGAGAAAATTCAATCGTGATTTCAGCATCAACAACGGTCTCAGGCGCAACATCCGGCTTCATCAACTATCTATTCTCTGAAGCGTTACTCGATGGATCGTATTTCTTAAATCCCTAATGATTCATGTCAAGATGTGTAGACATAAAAACATGTTAACATGAACGTCTTCCCAAAGCTTGCACGACAGAGGTGCACGAGCCAAAGTCTTCTACAAGATGTTCTCATCGCCTCTACAAGGGAGATACAACACATTTCAGGCCATGGGTTTACAAAAACGTACCAATGGGTGAGGAACGGGACAATGTTTCCTCAACAAAAGATGTACGTCTATGTATCTTCTATAACATACCAAAAGTGTGCATCAGTAGGACATACAAGCTTAAAGATATGGCCTTCACCGTCAGGTCTACGAAATCTGAAATATTTATACGGGATTACGAATTACAAATGTGCACGCTTCGTTGGATGACCTATACAACTCCAAATGGAGTGATTCTTTTCTCATATGATAACTCGGTCTCTTAGTTTCAAAATTTGGGGTAAAGCACCAAATTACAACATCGTATAAGGTTCCTGCAGCTTCCGGATCATACACCACGCAAGTAGTAATTCTTAGACGGGATTCATAAATTCCACAGTCGATCGGTGACCGCCATGTCTTTCCGTTGAGTCCTTCATCAAGTTTCACAGTCCAAGACCCGTGGCACCAGACTCTCATGTGATTATCATTCATCATAAAAGGAATGCTATCACCGGGACATGCAACCATGGTCATTACACCACCCCCTCTTGAGAGAAACCTCAGTTATGGTCCCGTGACCAGGGTTTTCAGAAGTGATGTTTCTACGGCTGACAGAAACAAGATGGCACTGCAAGCACCATGGTCATGAATCAATCAAGGGGTCCTGATCTCAAATAAATTAATGACATTAAAATCCTTCACCAACCGTTCAAGACACAAGCAAACGGTCTAAAGTCACAACATGGGCGTTTTCAACAAGCTCGTCTGAAGAGGTTTTACACTGCCATGTATAAGATGACGAATTGGGAGCAATTGGTAAGGAATCTAAGGTTGAGTTATATTTCATTCTCTTCGTATGGATGTCCTCTACAACATATAAAAATTTCATATCAATTGGATAAACGAGCGAAGAGATGTGGCCAAAACATTGGAGTACATGCCAGCAGAAAAATTTCTGAATGTCTCCTGGAAGTTTACTATTTAGTCGATTTCGGCCCCTAAACATGCTCAAAACTCAAAAAGCTTCTTTGTTAAGTTTGGAAATTTCCTGGGCATGAGGATACATGGTTAGATCACGAAAATTCAACATCTGATGAAGATTTTATGGCGTTTTTGCTAAAAGATTGAGTTTAGAATTTTCTGGTGACGTATTTCGGCAAAATTTTCATTCATTCATATAGGTCCTCGTTCGTTCATTCACAAATCAGCAATTTCATACTTCTATGAGGAATTACCAACATCACCGTTGGAAACATCATTGCTTTCATTCGGTTTCGAAATCCAGGGTTTTCTTCTTCACCATCCTCCGAAGACGAATGGGCATCATCAGTACTCCCTCGATTCATGGAAATCTCCTCTTGGATACATCGACAACAATTATTAATATTGCATTCAAGGAGAGCTATGAACGATTATATGAAGAGGTACTTACATCGACTTCTTCCTCGACGCTCGATTCAGAAACCGTTTGTTCACCAGCAGAGAATTGAAGACCGTCATGGCTTGATGGAACAAAATTCTAAAAAGAAATAACAAACCTTGGTTTCGTGATCCTAATTGCACGGGCAGGGAAAAGTCATGGCACAAGGAGCTCTAACAACTCTCCAAAGAAACGGCTGGGGACTGCACGTCATTTGCTAACATCTTGTAGTCCTTACTTCTGGGTTCTCCGTCCCGAAGACTTTCTTCCATTTGCATGAAGTCTATATTGATTGGGGATCTCACTACACAATCATCTTGTGATAAAGTTAATTAAATAACCAGGAGTACAACTCAGTATGAAGGATCTCTCACCATCACTCAGAGGTCCCATAAGTACCATTTCTTGAAGTTGCAACCGTAGAGATGTCATCTCTAAGAACATCATCTTTGGAAGTGTCATCATGGGAGTCAGTCATTCATACAAAGCGCAGGATTCAACAAAAACAATGAATCATGGATGCTTACATCGGCGTCTACAAAAATGATAACTTTCAACTCTTACCTGTTTACAATTTCACTAGCACTAGTGAACTTAGCACAAAAATTTAAAAATTGCTCGTTTCTTCAAACTTGCAAAGACGAGCAAAGTTCATTACTCAAAAATCATAAATTGATTTTCATAAAACCGTGAACTACCCACGTAAATTTTACTGTGTTAACATTCACTGATTTTTCAAAAATTGGACAAACGTCCATTCTGAAAACTCACATATAGACATTATTTCACCTTGTGTAATTGTCTGCTTTCAGCAGTTGTTCAAAATCAAAACACTGATTTTACAAAAAATATATTTTAACGTGAAACTCACGTAAATTTGAAAAAAAATATATATGTATTTTTGCTCCCTCGCGCGAGCATTCGTCTTTGAAACGAGAGTATATTTTCAAAAAATTTTGAACGTTCACATATCGAAAATAAAAAATTTCATGAAAGCTCATAGACAAAATTTTTATGACTAACAGACGCACATCTATTCAAAAAAAAATCCCTCCTGGGATGATTACTCGTTTCTTAAACTAACAAACGAATATCCGTTCCTAAAACATGGATTCCCTTTTTGGGCTCGGGCGCGCAAATGCTAAACCGACCAAAATTAGACTTTTAACTAACCAAATCAGCGGTGCTTCATCTCTCCGCACTCATGAAATCACGCTCTATCATATTATCAGGATCTTTATCTGTACATTTGCTCGTACATGACATCATTGGAGCAAATCGAGGATTCTGAGAATACCTCTGTATTACCGAGTTCAACCACTGATCTCCGACTGAAAATCACCATCTAATGCTTACTGCAGAACATGATTGTCCCTCACTAAGCAGGGGACTTAATGTTGATGGTGGATTTTCAACAAAGGTCAAAACCGTAAAATCATGATATTGCATGTTTCTGACACGGCTTTCAGGCATGTGACGATTCATATTTTACGAGCCATGATGAATATGTTTCTCGAAAAGCCTCCACTAACTGAGCGTTTGATACCTCGCATTTTATCATAACCTCTATGTAGAATAACGTAATTGAGCGGTTCTCCGTAAGATTGAGAGCAACAATGCCTTCAGGACGTCGGTGACTCATTGTTCCCTGACTGCATAGAGAGACCCACCTCTACATAGAAGAACGATTGGGCGGTTCTCCGTAAGATTAAGAGCAACAACGCCTTCAGGACGTCGGTGACACTCACTGTTCCCTGACTATGTAGAGAGACCGTGTATATATCCAGGCGGTTCTCCGTAAGATTGAGAGCAATAACGCCTTCAGGACTTCGACAACGCTCGCTGTTTCCTGACTATGCATCTTTCAGTATGGGTATGATGCTTTAACTGGATAATATTCTTTCTGCAATAGATTAATTCTACCGTGACATTCATCACTGTATTCCTAGAAGATAATCTATTTTATCTCATTACTCCGATTTCATGATCGAATCCACGTATGATCTCATGGAATGGTAATAGATAATCTCATTACTCCGATTACATGATCGAATCCACGGATGATCTCATGGAATGGTAATAAACAACTTTATTACTTCGATTCTGTAGTCGAATCCACGATCCTACAGGATGGTAATACTCATTTTATTATTCCGAATCTGTAACCGAATCCACAACTGATCTTATGGATTGATAATAAATAACTACTCACTTTTATTACTCAGTTTCATGAACCATTCTCCACTGAATTTCATAAATTAGTAATAAACACTCAATAACCGGGCATCTGGACCATCACCGAGTAAGCCCCGAGAAAATGGTGCAAGTGTACTCAACCATGATGCACAAATGAGCACCCAAATGCACAAACGAGCATTCAAAAATATGGACAAATGAGGAATCCTACACAAAAACAGGAGAGAGAAAATAATAATTGAAAATAAAAGAGGCGCATAGGGAGGGCCGGGCCCACCGGACGGCCGGTCCTCCACGCCTCTCACATTATTTTTCCTATTTTTATTATTTTCATGAATTCATAAAAACTCTCTCATTTCATCAAATTTCCTTGTTTGAGCAAAACTCACGGTTTCTCCATATTTTCACGGTCTCACGTAAAATAACAAAATAAGGAAAGGTGTCGCGGGACCGAGCCACCTAGCCGGCCGACCATGCCCTAGTCGTGGACGGTCCTACACCTTGCAATCCTTATTTTTATTATTCATGAACTTATGAATACTCCTTCATTCAAGCAACTTTCCCGCATTGAGCAAAACTCAGGGTTTCTTCATATTTTCATGTTTTGATGAAAAATAATAAAATAAAGAAAGATGTGCGGGACCGGGCCACCTAGTTGGCCGTCCATGCCCTAGTTGTGGCCGGTCCCACACCTTTCAATCCTTATATCCATAATTATTATTTTCATAAACTCATGAAAATTCCTCACTTGAGCAAAATCATGGTTTCTTCATATTTTCTCAAATATTGCTAAAACCACGAAAAAGCCAAAAGTCAACATGGTCACACGACCGGTAGGCGATTCACAATAATACAGATATTAAAATATCCTCATTTTAATAGTCACAAAACATTGATCAAATGATCACACATGCTCATTCGAGCAAAAAATCAAGAATTTCAGTCAAGACCAAACTCTTCTGAAAATCCACAATATTGCTCAAACGCACATTAGAAAATATCAAAACTCTCAGGATTGAGACACGAACATCATGGTGACCCGGTCATGCTTCCTTGACCGACTAAGGCCGGTCCTAGGGCTTACATAAAGCCGGTCCCACACATATGCTCAATTCTTGACCTAATTTGCTCAATTGCTCATATTGGGCTCAAACTCTTTCCAACCAACTTGAAATTTGCTCAAACGGCTATCAGTTGGTCCCACGATCACCAAGGGCCGGTCTTATACCCTCTTGGTCGATCCCTCACTTTTCCATAATTAGGTTTTATCACTTAATGCTCACTCGAGCACTATTTCAATAAATGATGAAACCGGCATTTAATCATCATTCTTTCACCAACTGGCCAACTAAGGACCTAGTGCACGCGAGCACATGGGCGCCACATGGACCCCCTCATTCCATGTGGTCGGTCCCTCCTTCACTCATGACCTATTTTCAACAATTCATCAATTGACGAACAATTGATCAAAAATTAGGGTTCGAACAAACGCTCCACAAATCATCATTTTGAGCAAGTTCAAACACTAATAAATTTATGTTGATCCAGCAATCAACATCTGGATTAATTATATAATATTCAGTAGTCTACCAATATTTTATTGGGTCACGTTACCAATAAATAATTCATCGAATTGAGAAATACTTGCTCAGTCGCTCGAATATTGATCCAACTATCAATATTTAGTAATTTATCAGTAATTCGTCGATTGAGCAATATTTGCTCAGTTGCTCGAATATTGATCCAACTATCAATATTTAGTAATTTACCAGTAATTCGTCGAATTGAGCAATACTTGCTCAGTTGCTCGAATATTGATCCAACTATCAATATTCAGTAATTTATCAGTAATTCGTCGAATCGAGCAATACTTGCTCAGTTGCTCGAATATTGATCCAACTATCAATATTCAGTAACTCGCCGAATTGGGCAACTCGAATATTCAACAACTATCGAATTTATAATATTTTTCTCAGACGAGCAATATTAACATTCATGAATCGCTGAGCGTTCGTCAATCATGCTCGATTCAACAAAATCTAGACTTATTGTCTAATCAGTCAACAACTGACTAATTGAATACACGTCTGCCTTGAAGACTCCACAATTCGTGAGACACCAATCACGTCACATGGGGGGATATCAATTAGGGTTTTGGTCTGGCGGTCTGCGACACGTGGATCATCCACGATGAGAAATGTGAGTAAGTCGTGCAAACGGTTGAATGAGTTAGAAAAGTAGTGGGTGAGCGGTTAACCAAGTCTGTGCACGACCTGGAACTGGTTTCACCACGATCTCCCACTTTCCCACTCTTTCACTCAAGAAACCGTCACACTTACAGGGATCAATGTGTTTACTACTCTAACAATATAAATAAGTCTCTGAATCCATGATTGAACAACAACATAATTTTTCGAGTCATCACTCTCAGAAATTCCATCAATTGACCAAAACTTACTTTGAACTCAACAATTCACAGAAAACCTGCAGAAACCTTCAACACATCCACAATCCTTGATCATCATTGACCCCACACAATTCTCAGCTTCCCTCTTACAGATTAACCTATCTCCCTATTTGCGACCGAATTGACTCTGGAACGACCATTGACTTGGTTTAGGCCGGAGTCCTACATATTGGTCTCTCGAATCTAAGCACTCCCTTTGCTTGGTTGAGGAGTCTCGACAACACGCTTGTCTCTTCAGTTCCCTGAAAAACCAGCAAATCGTTTTTCCCCATCTACAAATGTCATTCCTGAAAGAACAACAAGAGCGACCACAATTTCAAAAGAAAAGAAGGATTTCTTTGGATACAACACATGACAGAAAATCAACCTACGGAAACAAATGCAGAATTGAAGTAAACACTTACTGGAGTTCCAAACTCAATTGCCCAAAAGATCGAGATAAGCACAGGGGAAAGAGTCATGGAAACACTAATGAACCAAAACAACACCAATAGACTGTCGTAAGTGTTGAAATGTAGCAGTGTCTAAAGGTTTGGTGAGAATGTCAGCCAACTGTTGTTCGGAAGGCACAAATTCCATATTTATGATACCATTTTCAGAGAGATCTCGAATAAAATGGTACTTTATATCAATGTGCTTTGTTCTTGAGTGCTCAATGGGATTCTCTGTGATTCGAATCGCACTAGAGTTATCACAAAAGATTTTCATTATTCCAATATCAATTCCATAATCGGCCAGCATTTGTTTCATCCATAAAAGTTGAGTGCAACATGATCCAGTAACAATATACTCTGCTTCGCATGTAGACATGGATTGTGAATTTTGTTTCTTGCTAAACCAAGCCACAAGATTTAGTCCCACATAGTAGAATCCCCCTGATGTACTTTTTCGGTCTTATACACATCCTGCCCAATCAACATCTGAATAAGCAGAAAGGTCAGTGTTAGTATCAAAAGTGTAAGATAGACCATACCCGACAGTGTGATTGACATATCGTATGATCCTTTTTGCAGCTGCAAGATGAGATTCCTTTGGATTAGCCTGACATCTAGCACAACAACCAACACTAAAAGAAATATCAGGTCTAGCGTCTATAAGGTATAAAAGGCTACCAATAATAGATCGATATAATTTTTGATCCACTTTTACTCCTTTCTCATCCTGTGCAGTTTACCAGTAGTGGGCATAGGTATCAGTTTTGGAGTTGACTTATCCATACCAAATCGTGAGACAAGGTCCTTTGCGTATTTTTCTTGGGATAAGTAAATTTCATCCTTATGTTGTTGAATTTGTAATCCTAAGAAGAACTTCAATTCACCAACATTGCTCATTTCAAATTCTTTAGCAAGTGAAACTTGGAAATCTTTTGCAAGTTTCTCAGAAGTTGAACCATAGATGATATCATCTACATAGACTTGACCAATGACAACATATTTCCCACTCCACTTGGTAAACAAAGTTTTATCAGCTCCGCCTCTTGAAAAACCTTTCCCAATAAGAGAAGTGGTAAGTTTTTCAAACCAGGCTCTAAGTGCTTGTTTTAACCCATATAATGCCTTTTTGAGCTTAAGAACATGATATAGGAAATCAAGGTTTTCAAAGCCTTTAGGTTGAGCAACATAAACCTCCTCCTTTAAAATTCCATTTAGGAACGCGGATTTTATATCCATTTGGAAAAGCTTAACCTTGAGGAAACAAGCATGAGCTAATAAAAGTCTAATGGACTCAAGGCGTGCCACAGGAGCAAAGGTTTCGTCAAAGTCGATACCTTCAATTTGTGAATATCCTTGAGCGACAAGTCTGGATTTATTTCTGACAGTTGTGCCAAATTCATCAGACTTGTTCTTGAATATCCATTTCGTACCAACAATATTAATATTGGAGGGACAAGGTACAAGTTCCCACACGTCTTGTCTTTGAAATTGATTTAACTCTTCATGCATTGCATTCACCCAAAAGGGATCGCTAAGAGATTCATCAATATTTCTTGGTTCTACTTGTGACAGATAACAACCGAAATTGCAAATATTTTGAAGTTGTCCTCTCGTCTTAGCTGTAGAATTTCTTCCTCCAATAATACTGTTGGTATCATGATTCCTTTGAACCCAAAGGTGTCGTGGAGGGACACGTTCTTGTTCGTCAGGAATAACCTGATCAGTGCTCTTCTCCTCGTTGCTAGAAATATCAAGATCAGTAACAGGTGGAACGACTTCAACTGATTCTGGTATTTCTTTGACTTTCTCAATTGTCTCAGTTGGAGGCAATTCAGCAACAGGATTATCGTGATGAAAATTACTAATATCATCGATTATAACATTAGCAGATTCCATCATGACCTGGGTTCTGAGATTAAACACTTAAAAACCACGACTATCAGAAGCATAGTCAAGGAAGATACCTTCATCACTTTTGGTATCGAATTTCCCTCTCTGTTCTCGATCTTTTAAGATATAGCACTTACTTCCGAACACTCTGAGATAGTGCAAGTTGGGTTTTCTACCGTACCACAACTCATAAGGAGTGTTTAGGGTTTTAGACCGTAGGTAGACACAGTTGATCAAATAACATGCTGTAAAGACAGCTTCTCCCCTAAACCTTAAAGGTAAGTTTTTGTTATGGAGCATTACCCTGGCCATTTCCTGAATGTTTCTGTTTTTATTTCTGCAACTCCATTAGCTTGAGGAGTAATAGGTGAAGAATATTATTGAATGATTCCAGTTCGTCACAAAATTCAAACACTTTAGTGTCCTTGAATTCAGTTCCACAGTTGCTTCTAATTTTCTTTAGTTTGCGACCTTGTTCGTTCTGGATTCTTTTAACAATAATCTTGAAATCATCAAGGGTTTCATTCTTATGAGATAGGAACGCAAACCAAGTGAATCTGGTGTAATCATCTACCATAACCAAAGCATACTTCTTACCAGCAACAGTAGGTTGTTGAATTGGTTCGAAGAGATCCATATGAATTAAATCAAGTGGAGCTTTAGTAGGAATATCTTGAGATGATTTATGGTGAACTTTAGTTTGTTTACCCTTTTGACAGGCACCACATACACCTTCAATCTTTGCATTGATTTTGGGAACGCCTCTAACAAGTTCTGTGTTAATGATCTTAGTTAGAAGACGGTAGTTGACGTGACCAAAACGCTCATGCCAAAGATGTGCAGATTCCACCTTAGTCAAATTGCAACAATTGCTAAACTGATTATCCAGAAGATAACAGTTGTTCTTACCACGAGTTCCCTGAAAAATTACTTTTCCAGTTTTGTCTACAATGTCACATCCATTTGCATTGAAGACCACTCGACGGCCTTTTTCACAGATTTGACTAATAGAAAGAATATTTGCAGTCATACCTTTTACGTATACTACATCATGGATTTCAGGTACGCCGGGTAGTTTGATCGTCCCCTTCTTGCTTATGTAGCAACAACTCCCATCTCCAAAAGTTACTGGTCCTCCCTCATAGTCGCTTGAAGAAACAAACCATGTGAGATCACCTGTCATGTGTCTACTACATCCACTGTCAAGAAACCATTGAAAGGGTGATATTGATTTTAAAGCAAAAGCTCACATACTATTATTACTTTCCTGTTTAGGGTTTCCTGATAGTTTTGTACATCCTTTCAGAAAAGCAAAAAAGTTGTTTAGTTTTCACATGAAGATCACTTGCAACTTTATACTCTTTTGGAAGGACATACAAGTATGTTGAAAGTGATTGGAGGAATCACAAAACAAACATGGGCCAACACCTTTAAATTCGTCTGAGAAGTTCTGAGTCATATCAGTTTTTACAACATCTGAACGTTTTTTATCATCTGACTTACGACTGTTCTTCAAAGAGGAACAACTGGAGTTATTCAGATCCATCCAAGGAATTTTGATAGATTTCAAATCCTTAAGCATTGCAAATTCTGCAACGAGATCAGAGTTGATCCAGATTTGTTCATCCAACTTTTTCTGGAGAATAACCAGTTTATTAGAACTTCTTTTACGATTGGTTTTTAATCCTGGTGAAGCGCTTCTAGAGACTTTACTGTCCATAGAGTCATATCGCTACAAACACAGACTTATAAGGTCTTTAAACATGTTTTCCTGCTCTGATACCAATTGAAAAAGCGGGGGTCTAACAACCACGCCCAATATTTCGATTAGCAATGTGTATGGACAAACTCCAATATACTTTCAAGAGAATCAACTAGACTCAATCGTAACAAGTATATCAAAGAGTTAATATCTCTCTTTCTTGATTCAATTCTTACTCAAGCAAATAGTAATCCGCGAGTCTAATTGAATACAAGAGAAATCACTTGAACGGTACCAAAGACGAATGTTCAAGTATCAATCAATTTCAATCAACAACCAAAGGTAGGATTTCCAATTGATTGATTCTAACGCACAACCTGTGATATTTCAATTATATAACAAAATATAATGCGGAATAGAAATAACACAGACACCGGAATTTTGTTGACGAGGAAACCGCAAATGCAGAAAAACCCCGGAACCTAATCCAGATTGAACACACACTGTATTAAGCCGCTACAGACACTAGCCTACTAAAAACTAACTTCGGTCTGGACTGTAGTTGAACCCCAATCAATCTCACACTGATCCAAGGTACAATTGCGCTCCTTACGTCTCTGATCCCAACAGGATACTACGCACTTTATTCCCTTAGATGATCTCACCCACAACTAAGAGTTGCTACGACCCAAAGTCGAAAACTTTAATAAACAAGTATGTATCACACAGAAAAGTCTACGGTAATAGATAAATATGTCTCCCACATAAATACCTGCGAATTTTGTTCCGTCTTTTGATAAATCAAGGTGAACATGAACCAATTGATAAACCAGACTTATATTCCCGAAGAACATCCTAGTATTATCAATCATCCCACAATAATCTTAATCGACGTGGCAAAAGAAGATATTGTGGAATCACAAACGATGAGACAAAGATGTTTGTGACTACTTTCATATCTTGCCTATCGGAGATATTAATCTCAAGCCAATCATTACGATTGTACTCAAAAATGATAGAATCAGCAAGATCAGATCACACAACTACGAGAAAGTAGTATCGGTCTGGCTTCACAATCCCAATGAAGTATTTACGTCGTTAACCTGGTTTACAAGAAGAAACCTAAGGTTAAAGGAGAATCGACTCTAGCTAATACAACTAGTATCACACAGGAGGTGTGGGGATTAGGTTTCCCAGTTGCTAGAGTTCTCCCTTATATAGTCTTTAAAATCAGGGTTTGCAATCAATGTTAGCTTGGTAACAAAGCATTCAATATTCACCGTTAGATGAAACCTGATTAGATTCAAGCTAATATCTTTCAACCGTTGGATCGAAAACTTATCTTGTTACACACAAATGAAATGCATGATTTTAGGTTTGTGTAACCGTACCCAAACATGTACATTTGTTGGTTCAACAATAGTTAACCAAATGGTTAGCCATATGAGCACTTTCATATCAACCATATTTTTCTTCACCATAACTAGTTCAAATGACCCAAATGAACTAGTTAGAGAGTTGTTCAATTGCAAGGAAATCTTATGTAACTATATAAGACACAATCGAAGCAAAAACGATTTGATTCACTCGAATCGGTTCATGAACTTTATAGCCACGGTTTGCATTTTGCATTTCTTAGTTAATATAGAAATAAGTTCACAAACAATCGTATTTAGATATAACCAACTTAAGTTCGCAGACTTAGTTCGCGGACTTAAGTTCCCGGAAGGAGTTCACAAACTCCAGCATATTTTCTTGGGTCGAGAACTTCCGCCAGTTCGCGGACTAAGTTCGCGGACTGAGTTCACAGATCTTGTTCCGGTTCTCTTGATCAACAAAGTTTGCAAACTTCGGTTCAAGAAAAAAGGACTTATACATATATGTGTTACCACACAATGGTTATATCCATCATTGGTTATATAATTTAAACTCTTATTTCAATCATTGAAACATTCTTAGAGGACGTTATTATGTTGTTATTCACAAACTATTTTTCGTCAAAGTAAGCAATTTACAAAGTGATTGAAACATAACATGACTTTCGTCACTAGGTGCAGATGGTGGATTTTCGACAAAGGCTAAAATCGTAAACTCATAAATATACGAAGCTCTGATTCAGCAATCAGACATGAGTATCGAGACACGGGTCTCTCATCGAATTCTCAACGGAGAGTACTTTCTCTCAGAGTACATGTAGATATGTAGTCTCACGACTGGACAACGACATATCTCATGAAAACTGAATACTTTCAGTGATTATTTCTATATAGTATCATGAAATGGACCGCTCCTGGACAGCTTGCTCTACTAGTATAAAGCGATAACGTCTTCAAGAACAAACAACAAGTTTACCCTGACTATATAAAGGATATGACTTACCGACAAGCTCATATCGGGATAATTAATGCTCCTAGACAGCTTGCTCTGCTAGTATAGAGCCACAAAGTTAATAATTCCTAATTAAGATTAATTCTTCCGTGACATTCACTAATGAATTCCCAGAATAATCTATTATTGCTCTTATTCCATGGTCGAATCCACGACTGGTCCCATGGAATGGCAATAATAATTGCTCCTATTCCATGGTCGAATCCACGGCTGGTCCCATGGAATGGCAATAAACAATTGTTCTGATTCTATGATCGAATCCACAGCTTGATCTCATAGAATAGCAATAACTATATTATCTCATTACTCCGATTTCATAATCGAATCCACAACTAGTCTCATAAATGGTAATAGATAAATGTTAATTACTCCGATTCTATGGTCGAATCTACGATCCCATGGAATGGTAATGCTCACTTTATTATTCTTAATTCGTAGTCGAATCCTCAGCTGATCTTATGAATTAATAATAAACATCTTATTGCTCAGTTTTGTGAATTATTCTCCACCGAATTCCACAATTAGTAATAAATAATCAACAACTGGGCGTCTGAGATACCTCTAAGTAAGCCTCGATTCAAAATGGTGAAGGTGTATTCAACGACGATACACTAACAGTCACTGCACGAACGATTATTTCAAAAATACAACGAAACGATGAACCTATGCAAAACAGAGAAGAAAATAATAAATAATTAAAAATATTGACCAGGATGCTGGGAGCACGGACACACGACCGACCGACTGTGTCGTGGTCAATCCCACGCCAGTTTTATATTTTTAATGCATTTTTATTATTTTCCATGATTTGATGAAAATTCTCTCATTTTATCAAATCTCCTTCGTCTCGAGGAAACTCCTCGGTTTCATGGTACTTCCATAAATTCATAAAAAATAATATAAAATTAAGGAAAGAAGTGTGGGGCGTGACCATTGGCCAACCGGCCATGCCTTCGTCCCAACCGACCCACACCCCATGGTTCCTTACTATTTTATTATTATTATTATTTCTCTAATTTCATGAAAACCTCCTTGATTTCATGGTATTTTTGCACAAATTATCATATAATAATAAATAAAATAAAATTATGAAAAACTTGTGGGACCGGGCCACTAGCCGGTCCCACACGCCCTTTGCTTTCTTATTTTATTATTATTTATCCTATTTTTCCTTGAATTCATCAAATTCCTTGATTTTATGGTATTTCTCTCAAATTAGGAAAAATTCCCTCAAATCATCAAAAATACCTAAAAAATATTAAAAAAATTATGAAAACTTGTGGGACCGGTCCATAGCCGGCCGACCATGCCTACATGGTCCCACACGCCCATGTATTTATTATTTTAATATTTTGCTTCCATGAACTCATGAAAACTCCTTCAATTCATGGAAACTCCCTAAATTCATCAAATTTCTCAAAATTCATGAATTTTTCCTAAAATCATCAAAATATTATAAAATTAAGGAAAAGGCACCACAGGTCCGTGGTCACGACTGGACTACCATGGCTTGACCACGGCGGTCCCACGCCTCCTCATTCCTTATTTTATAATTATTTTTCAACATCTCATGGTGTTTTCCTCAGTTTCGTCGAAACCCTAATTTTGGCATATTTTCTCGAATGGATGCTCAATTGCACGCCAGAAAATATCAAAATTCTCAGGAATGAGACGCGGACGCCTTGGGGACACGAGCACGCTATCTTGACCGACTAAGATTGGCTCTTTGGCTCACGGAAGCCGGTCCCATCAATTTTCACAGTTTTGACCTAATTTGCACAATTGCTCGTATTAGGTCCAAAACTCTTCCAAACACTTTGGATTTTCATGAAGTGATCGTCAGGCGGTCACGTGACAACCCAGGGCCGGTTTCATGTCTCCATGGTCGTTCCCTCGCCTCATCATAATTAATTAGGTTTCCTCACCTAAGGCTCAGACGAGTATTTTGAATAAATGATTAAGCCAGCATTTAATCATTCTTCCACCAACAAATCGTCAACTCTTCAGGAGTTCTTCGTATTTGCTCACATGAGCATATGGACACTACATGGTTGATCCACGGTCCAATGTAGTCGCTCCCTACTTCTTTCCATGGTTAAACTTCTGACGAACCATGAATATTGGTTCAACAATCAATATTCAACGATCCATCGAATGAGCAATACTTGCTCACTTCATCGTAAGAACTATACCTCTGTCTTATGACATGTTCAATTCATGAGTTTCAGAACATCATGTTCAACTCAACAACTACATGGACTCATCGTCCCATCAAACCACGAAGTCATCAATTGACTAACAAACCACGAGACGTCAATCGTGTCACTTGGGGGGATATCACTTAGGGTTTTGGTCTGGCGGTCTACGACACGTGTGTTCAAACACACGATGTAATGTGAGCAAGTCGTGCAATCAGTTTAAGGAATTCACGAGGTAGTGGGTGGAAAATCGACCAAGTCTCCACACGTTGAGCAACTGGTTTCAAACACGATCTCCACTTCCCCACTCCTTGATTCCATCAGCTGTTACACTTCATGGGATGGTGGTGTCTAAAATTCCAGCAATATAAATAAGTCTCTGAATCATGATTGAATCATCAGCAACAGCGGTATCATCAATCTCACGTCTCATCGACAACACGAGATCATCAACTCATCAATTGAGAAACTACTCTCAGTTGAGCAATTTCAATCATTCAGAGCTTATCATATTCAGAATTCACACACCCATAATCTTTGATTACCATTGATTCCACGCATTTCTCAGCTTCCCTCCTACAGATCAAACCATCATCTCTTGTGACCGAATTTACTCTGGAACGATCATTGTCTTGATTTAGGCCGGAGTACTACAGATTGATCTCTCGAATCTAAAGCACCCCCTTTGCAGCGGTGCATCTGTGTGAGGTTTAACATTTCGCTCGGTTCGAGGAGTCTCCTCCGTACGGTCGTCTCCTAAATTCCTTAAAACCAGCAAATCGTTTTTCCCCATCTACACTAGGTAAAGATGAACTTGACCAAAGAAAAAGCTTACCAGCACATATTTCGAGAAATAGATAGGCGAGATAAACTCGGCTCGAAATAACAGATGTGTATAATCAAAGTCTATATAGCAAAATGACTTTTGTCTCAAAGATAGGAGATAGAGTATATAGACTTTTGAGTGATAGATAAGTTCAAGTCTCCACATACCTTTTAGTCGATGAAGTTCCACCAGTTCCTTGAGTAGTTCTTTGTCTTGTATGATGATTGCCATGGAGTTCTTGAGATCAACTGCACTTTGTATCCTAGTCCGAGACTTAGATATAGTAGATTAGAAATCAAGACTTATAGTTTTGATCACTAACATTGACAAACATGATTGAGATATCAACGCATGCGAGTTCGACCGAGCAATGCTCTAACACTTTTCATCAACTTCGATACTGAACCTGGATCCAAGCTCGAAACCTGGCCGCGAGCGGACTACTTGAAGTCGGAAACTTCGTAAGAACGACGAATCCACCCATTTACAGGTAAGATTCCATAGGATTATTCCCCGAAACCTTAATTAAACACACCCCTTTTCGTCAACTTCGATACTAAAGCTGGATCCGAGCTCGAAATCTGGTCGCCAATGGACTACTATAAGTCGAAAAATTCGTAACAACGATTAATCCACCAATATACAGGTAAGATTCCATCGGAATATTCCCTGAAACCTTAAACACTCCCTTTTTCGTCAACTTCGATACTGAACCTGGCTACGAGCTTGAAACTTGGCCGCGAGTGGACTACTATAAGTCGGAAAATTCGTAAGAACGATAAATCCACCCATCTACAGGTAAGATCCCATTGGAATATTCCCCATAACCTTAAACACGCCCTTTTCGTCAACTTCGATACTGAACCTGGCTCGAAAATTTTTATCGTAACCCTACAACGACCTTTATTAAAAGTAGCGAAAGGGGGTTGTAGAAAATAGTTTTTATCAGAATACGGAAAAAAACTTAGCAGAAGTTGACGAATGACGAAAACCTAACCACAAACAATTCAAAAATCCCAAAAAAATCTAATTAATTCACAAATTTCCAATCTACTTCAAACCTAACCACAAACAATGACGAAAAACGAACCAGATCTACTCATAAACACATCAAAATCAATAAATAAACCTCATCAATAAAGCGATTATTACCAGAGATTGAACTTTGACTTTGTAATCCTGAGATTTCAAAAACAGTTCCATCTTAACTTCCTTAAAAAATCAGATTTAATAAGCTAGATGAAACAAGGAACAAATTGATCTACAACTAACTTTGTGTATATAGAGAAGGGGTTTAGGGTGGTAAGTGGAGAACGAAAGTAATGAATGAAGGTGGAGCCGTTTTTGTGTATTAGGGTTTTTTCCCGAGGGAGGCGGAAGTTTTGAGAGGTCAGAGACGAAGATATGAGAGGAAAGTGAAGTAAAGTGTGAGAAATTTCTTTTGATCTTTTATATACCAATCTTTGAACAGTGATAAAGGATGGTCATACAGATTAGGGATATCTTTGGACGGTAGAGATTTGATTTAAGAGTGTCATACGGATGAAGGCAAGTGTGTTTTCTTTGTGCTTTCTCTATGTGCTTCCGGTTTGAATTTCGACTAGTCACATAGGTCATGAAGTAATTTCGACTAGTCATACAGGTCATGAAGTAGATTTAGTTCACACTGGTAGACCCATGTTATAAGATTACTAGAAATGGACCACGAAACTCCGGATGGGTTATGACTTCAAACTTCAAATGTGGTATAACGACATACAGACGATGATCCAAAAATCTCCGGAAGGGTTCTGATTACTAATTTAGCATGATATATCATCGAAATCGATAAATATGAAGCGCGGTGTTGATTCGAACTTCAAATGTGGTATAACGACGTACAAACTATGAACCACGAAGCTTCGGGAGGGTTATGACTTCAAACTTAGCATGATACATCATCAAAATCGATAAACATAAAGCTAAGTGTCGATTCGAACTTCAAATTCGGTATAACGACAAATAAACTATGAACCACGAAGCTCCTAAAGGGTTCTGACTTCAAACTTAGCATGATACTTCATCGAAATCGATAAATATGAGGCTCAGTGTCGATTCGTACTTCAAATGTGGTATAACGACATACAAACTATGAACCACGAAGCTCCAGGAGGGTTATGACTTCAAACTTAACATGATACATCATCGAAATCGATAAATATGAAGCTCAGTGTCGATTCGAACTTCAAATTCAGTATAACCACAAATAAACTATGAACCAAGAAGCTTATGAAGGGTTCTGACTTCAAACTTAACATGATACTTCATCAAAATCGATAAATATGAAGCTCAGTGTCGATTTGTACATCAAATGCGGTATAACGGCATATAATCTATGAACCAAGAAGCTCCGAGAGGGTTCTGAATTCAAACTTAGCATGATACATCATCAAAATCGATAAATATGAATATCAGTGTCGATTCAAACTTCAAATTCGGTATATCAATAAACAAACTATGAACCACGAAGCTCCAGGAGGGTTCTGACTTCAAACTTAACAGGATACATCATCAAAATCGATAAATATGAAGATCAGTGTCGATTCGAACTTCAAATGTGGTATAACGGCATATAAACTATGAACCAATAAGCTCCGAGAAGGTTTTGACTTCAAACTTAGCATGATACATCATCGAAATGAAGCTCCGTGTCGATTCGAACTTCAAATTTGGTATAACGACATATAAACTATGAACAAAGAGGCTCCGGAAGGGTTCTGACTTCAAAATTAACATGATACATCATCGAAATAGATAAATATGAAGCTCATTATCGATTCAAAATTCAAATTCGGTATAACGACAAACAAATTATGAACCATGAAGCTCCGAGTGGGTTCTTTCTTCAAACTTAGCAGGATACATCATCGAAATCGATAAATATTAAGCTCAGTGTTGATTTGAACTTCAAATTTGGTATAACGACATATAAACTATGGACCAAGAAGCTCCGTAAGGGTTCTGACTTCAGAATTAACATGATACATCATCGAAATAGATAAATATCAAGCTCATTGTAGATTCAAACTTCAAATTCGCTATAACGACAAATAAACTATGAACCATGAAGCTCTGGGTGGGTTCTTTCTTTAAACCTAGAGGGATACATCATTGAAATCGATAAATATGAAGCTCAGTGTTGATTCAAACTTCAAATATGGTATAACGGCATACAAATTATGAACCACGAAGCTCCGGAAGAGTTTTTTGACTTCAAACTTAGCATGATACATCATCGAAATCGATAAATATGAATCTCAGTGTCGATAAGCACACCCCTTTTCGTCAACTTCGATACTGAACCTGGCTCCGAGCTCGAAACCTGGCCGTCAGTGGACTACTAAAAGTCGGAAACTTCGTAAGAATGATGAATCCACCCGTCTACAAGTAAGATTCCATAGGAATATTCCACGAAACCTTAATTAAAGACACCCCTTTTCGTCAACTTCGATACCGAACCTGGCTGCGAGCTCGAAACTGGTCGAAAGTGGACTACTATAAGTCGAAAACTTTGTAAGAATGATGAATCCACCCATCTACAGGTAAGATTCCATTGGAATATTCCCTGAAACCTTAAACACTCTCCTTTTTGTCAACTTCGATACTGAACCTGGCTTCGAGCTCGAAACCTAGCCGCGAGTGGACTACTATAAGTCGGAAACTTCGTAAGAATGTTGAATCCACCCATCTACAGGTATGATTCCATCGGAGTATTCCCTGAAACCTCAAACACTCTCTTTTCGTCAACTTCGATATTGAACCTGGATCCGAGCTCGAAACCTGGTCGCGAGTGGACTACTATAAGTCGGAAACTTCGTAAAAAGGATGAATTCACCCATCTGCAAGTAAGATCCCATCAGAATATTCCCCAAAATATTAAACACACCCCTTTTCGTCAACTTCGATATTAAACCTGGATCCAAGCTCAAAACCTGGCCGCGAGTGGACAACTATAAGTCGGAAACTTCGTATGAACGATCTAATCCACCCATCTACGGGTAAGATTCCATCAGAATATTACCTGAAACCTTAAACACACCCCTTTTCGTCAACTTTGATACTAAACCTGGCTCCGATCTCGAAACTTGGCCACGAGTGGACTATTATAAGTCGAAAAGTTCGTAAGAACGATGAATCCACACGTCTGCAGGTAAGAATCCATAGGAATATTCCCCGAAACCTTAATTAAACACACCCCTTTTCGTCAACTTCGATACTGAACCTGGATCCGAGCTCGAAATCTGGTCGCGAGTGGACTACTATAAGTTGAAAACTTCGTAACAACGATGAATCCACCAATGTACAGGTAATATTCCATCGGAATATTCCCCGAAACCTTAAACACTCCTTTTTCGTCAACTTCGATATTGAACCTGGCTATGAGCTCGAAACTTGGCCGCGTGTGGACTACTATAAGTCGTACTACTACAAGGGTGAGTATACACACTTGGCAATCAAATTCAGCAGAAGAAGTAGAAGAAGAGCAACAAACCAAAAACCATAGACATGTAGAGAGAAATCAAGAAGCAGATGAAGGAATAATCCATGGAGATGAGGAAATTGGAGCGTTAGAAACGTTGAGACGAAGAATACATGAAGAAAGAAGAGCTGAGGCAGAAGAACGTGCAAATCTAACAAGGCAAAATCACGAATTGAGGATGGAAAATATAAGACTAAAGAGTAGAAGATCGAGAAGTATTACAAAATCATATTCAAGATCGACTAGAAGAGAAATGAGGCGAAACTCACCCACAATTAATGTTGGAAACAATATTCAAGAAGAAATATGAAATCCTAATGAAGAATATCGCGAAAATAGAGAAAGAGATGATGATCGTTACATTCCACAAAATGAAACTTTTGATGATGGGCAAAATGGTGGAAATCAAGAGAACGGACAACGTCAGGGACGAAATGACCAAGATGGCAAAGGAAATCGAGAGGAAGGAAGAATAATTTTACATGAAAGAGAAACTCAAAGAAATCAACAGACGATTGAAGAAGAAATTGAAAGACATTATGCTGAACAAGCACGTTTAATTTGCGAACGTGAAATATTGAGAGCGGAAATGGAAGAACAAGAGCTTCAGGAGACAATTCGCCAGAACAATCACGACAATCGAGAAAGAAGGCGTACACAGAACCGGAATAACGGTAATATCAATGAAGAGTACGATAGAATAAAGAGGATGGCTAAAAGGCAGCGAATGGAATTAATAAAAAATGAACAAAATCATGAAGGGGAAAATGAGAGACACAATCATTTGCGAATTCAAGATAAAGATGAAGAAGAAACTCGCAGAAGAAGACGAGATGAGGATAATGAAGAAGAAATGCAAAATTTCGCGAGAGAAGAAAGACATGAACGCAGAAGAAGAGAGGCGAAATTAAAAAGACCAATGAATCAAAATTCAGGTGTAAATAAACAAATCTTAGAAGAAATGAGAAGAATGCTAAATAATAGAGGAGAAGTAGTGATAGACGCATTTATGTGTCTATTTTGTCCTCAATGTTTCGTATTGTTAGCACTCGTTTTCGTCCTTATTATGGTGTTTTGTGTGTTTGTAGGTATTTTGGGGCAATAAACATTTTTGAAAATTCGGCTCGAAAAGTTGTTGAAGGCACCCCCGGAGGACAATTGCTAAACGGACACCTACTTTGGATAAGGGGAACCAAATTACTAAGGGGCACCTCGATCACTATTTGCACCCCAAGACATCCACCTGCTATTCGCACCCTACTCTGGATATGGGGGTTATCTTCTTCTTCACGGTTTGAGAAATATTTGGCGGGAAAATGTTGTTTGGAACTACGGTAACATGCAGACTTCTCAGGGCGGCTTTTTAAAAATGATTTTATGCAATCTTTTTGTGGATTTGGTTTGGGAATATCCTTTTTGGATAAAACAGGATTGGTAATAGCTATAATTTCGAGTGAATGAGGATTATCTATGAATTTCAACAAAACAGAGAAGGAAATAATACTCGGATATTCTGTTACTATATTTGGAAGATAAAAGAAGATTTTGTTGCAGATTGTCGAGGTATTTGGACAAGTATTATGTGCTCATGATGTACCCACGTCTTTCACGTGTTTTGAAGGTGTTTGATCTCAAACAGGGAAGTTAGAGAAATACTCGGGATTACACGAGTTTTGTGTGAGAAATTTCGTGGCTGCAGCATTTGAGTGTTGTCTGAGGTAAGGGAGAAGCGTGTTTGGAGTACATTGAGCTACAACAACAACGTGGAAGAGTTAATAATAGAGTATTATTCTTGTATTTTTCCGGAGAAATAACAAGAATTTATTACGTGAAGATATGGAAGATTTGATGGTTGTTGGGTATAAAAAGGTTTCAAGGAGATCGCAGAAGAAGGAGGGAGAGTTTGGGGGGATAATTAGGGAGACTTTAGAAGGCAACAGAGGCAGAAATCAAAGTTGCAGAGAACTCCATTGTTGCTGCTGGTGAAGAACACACGAAGAACAACGACCCACAGAGAACCGTTGTTCATGCTACAGTGGAGCGTCATACTTATTTGCACAGAAACAACGACACTAGGGAAGACTTATATGCAACAGTGACAGCGACACAGAACCGTGGGTCTTAGAGAAACAGTAACATATATAACTGTTACAAACCCGGTTTTCATTATATTTCTCCCTTTTCATCATTTGTAAACCCATCTTTGAGCATAAATGAAATCAACTTTTGAGCGTGTTTCCAACATGATGAGAGGCTAATTTTTCCCACAACCAAGGCAGTGAGGAAGCTATTTACGCATGAATAATTGGTAACTATTTTATTTTCTCTAATATTTAATTATAATTCACTCAATCACTGCTTTTGCAGAGTTTTTAATTGTTTGCGTAATTTTCCTAATCAGTTGTGATTCAATTAGATAGGTTATGCTTTGTTTAGATAATCTATGCTTAAGGGATACAATTGATGTTTGAGAATTTGATTGATTATTAGTGAGTTAAGATATAAAGGACTTAAAAGATAATTAGAGTTTTGGATTATTTACCATCATTAATTCATGTGTAATAGTGGAATCAGTGTCTTGGTTATTTTCTTATACCTCTCGCCCACTTTGTTAATATTTTTGTATATAATTTTATTAAATCTTTAAATTTAATCTTCACAAGTCCGAGAGTTTGAACCTCATTACTACAACATCATTGAAAAATATCATCAAATTTTGGCGTCGCCGATGCGGATTTGTGCTTAGATAGAATTTTTAGGTTTTTTTTTTAATTTCATTTGTTCTTTTTACGTTTCTTTGGGTGTGTATTTGTGTTACAGGTTTGAAGTTGGATACTAAAGACTTGGAATCAAAGCTTAAAGCCAAAAGAGAAGGAATAAGA